>NC_056695.1:2464444-2772500 GCF_018350215.1 Panthera leo | reverse complement strand
GTGCTGTTGCTTTCAGTTTATCAGATTTTATGTCAATATTAATCAGATGGTCTGTAGTTTTCTTCTAGTATCTTTGTCTCATTTTGGTATCATTGTAACCCTGGACTCAGAATCAATTTGGAAATATTCCTTCCTTTTTAATGCTTTCAGATAGTTTGAGAAGGTTCATGTTAACTTTTTAAAGTTTATTTTTTGAGAGGGAGAGGGTGCGCACTCGTCGGGGAGGGGCAGAGAGAAAGGGAAAAAGAGAAAATCCACAGCAGACTTCTTGCTGTCAGTGCACAGCCTGAGGCAGGACTCGAACACACAAACTGTGAGATCATGACCTGAGCCAAAATCAGGAGTTGAATGCTCAACCCACTGAGCCACCGAGGTACCCCTAAAATCATTTTTCCCTTTTTATTTATTCTCACATTGGTTAACATACAGTGTAGTCTTGGCTTCAGGAGTAGAACCCAGTGATTCATCTCTTACATATGACACCCAGTGCCCATTCTGTAAAGTGCCCTCCTTAGCGCCTGTCAGCCATTTAACCCACCCCCCTACCCACCTCCCCTCCAGCAGCCCTCAGATTGTTCTATTTAAGAGTCTCTTATGGTTTGTCTCTCTCTCTCTCTCTCTCTGCTTTTATCTTATTTTTCCTTCCCTTCCCTTATGTACATCAGTTAAGTTTCTTAAATTCCATATATGAGTGAAATCGTGTATCTGTCGTTCTCTGACTTATTTTGCTTAGCATGATACCCTCCAGTTCCATCCACATTGTTGAAATGACAAAATTTCATTATTTTTCATCACTGAGTAGTATTCCATCGTGTATATATATCACATCTTCTTAATCCGTTCATCAGTTGATGGACATTTGGGCTCTTTCCATACTTTGGCTATTGTTGATAGCACTGCTATAAACATCGGGGTGCATGTGTCCCTTTGAAACAGCACACCTGTATCTCGTGGATAAATGCCTAGTAGTGCAATTGCTGGGTCGTAGGGTAGTTTTATTTTTAAGTTTTTGAGGAAACTCCACACTGTTTTCCAGAGTGGATGCACCAGTTTGCATTCCCACCAACAGTACAATAGGGTTCCCATTTCTCCACATCCTTGCCAACATCTGTTGTTTCCCGAGTTGCTAATTTTAGCCATTCTGACAGCTGTGAGGTGGTATCTCATTGTGGTTTGGGTTTGTATTTCCCTGATGGTGAGTGAGGTGGAGCATCTTTTCATATGACTGTTTGCCATCTGGAAGTCTTTGGAAAAATGTCCATTCACATCTTCTGCCCATTTCTTCACTGGATTATTTGTGTTTTGGGTGTTGAGTTTGTTAAGTGCTTTATGGATTTTGGATACTAACCCTTTATCTGGCGTGTCATTTGCAAATAAAGAGTTGGTGTTAATTCTTAAAAATATTTGATACAACTCTGCAGTGAAGCCATCTAGTCCTGGCCTTTTTGTTGTTGGGAGGTTTTGATAATTGATTAAATCTCCTTATCCATTTTCAGTCTGTTCAGGTTTTCTGTTTTTTCATGATTCAGTCTCGGGAGGTTGTATGTTTCTAGGAATTTATCCATTTTTTTTCTAGATTAAACTCCAGAAATTACTCAGAGTAATTTCTTGTGGATCCTTTTTACTTTTATGGCAATTGTACTGTCTCAGATTTCATTTCTCAAATTTTTTGACTTTTTTAAAAAAGAATGCTTATTTATTTTGAGAGAGAGAAGAGAGAGAGAGAGAGAGAGCGAGCGCCAAAGCAGGGGTGGGCAGAGAAAGAGGAGAGTGAGAAGCGCAAGCAGGCTCCGCTGACGGTGTGGAGGTGGATGCAGGGCTTGATCTCATGAACCGTGAGATCATGACTTGACCTGAAATCAAGAGTCAGATGCCTAACCAACTGACCCACCAATGCACCCCCCTTTTGACTCTGTGTCATTTTCTTCATCTACCTAAGGTTTGTCAAATGTGTTCAATTTTTCAAAAACCAATTCTTTGTTTTGTTAATTTTTTCTACTGTTTTCCCATTCTTTATTTCACTTACTTCTGCTCTAATCTTTATTAGATCAGATAGCTTTCTACCAAATTTGGGGTTAGTTTGTTCTTCTTTTATTCCTGCTTGTTTTATTCCTCTGAGAGTAATGGTTATATTAAGAAGAGGTGAGGGGTGCCTGGGTGGCTCTGTCAGGTGAATATCTGACTTTGGCTCAGGTCACCATCTCATGGTTGGTGAGTTCGAGCCCACATCGCGCTCTCTGCTGTCAGTGAGGAGCCTACTTTGGATCGTCTCTCTCTCAGCCCCTCCCCTGCTCGTGCTCACCCGCTCTTTCTCTCTCTCTCTCTCAAAAATAAATATTAAAAAAAAAAGAGGCTAAAAAAAAGGGAGAAGCTAGCATCTAGATCGTAGGTATGTTTTGACCTGCTTGTTTAAAGAAGCTAGATCCAAAAAACAAAAAGTGAAAAATCAAAATAAATAATTTACAATCGATCAATTAATTAGTTAAAAAATAAAAATTAAAAAATTGCTTTTTAACTGTATTTCTCAACAAAACAGATAAACAAGGTTACACAATGAAGCTGGCTCCCATTTCTCCTAGAGCTGAAGCTCTGTGGCACTCTGCTCAGCAGACTTGGTGGGTGTGAGGGTTTGTGCTGGTCTTCTGGGGGCGAGGCCCGCTGCCCTGATTCCCAGCTGGATTTGCCCTAGTGGAGATGCCCCTGCAGGTGTAAGTGGCTGTGGCTTCCACTTGGTGCTGCTGTTTTGCTCCCTGGAGTCACTCAGCGCTGATGGGCATGCGCGAAAATGGCTTCCCGCGCCCTCTCTACCCCAGAGCAGGGAGCATGCGCGCCTGACATTCCCCGGGAAGCCCTAACAGAAGTCCTCTCTCGAGTCCCTGGCTTCCACCAGATCCCCGCCTTCACCCTGTCTGTGTCAGAGCTGCCTGCCTGCCCGTGTTTTATCCCAGGCGTGGCTGGGTTTTAAACCTCCAGATTTCAGAGACCCCCATGGCCTGGGGCCACGCTGATCCTCTGGGGGTGGGGGGAGGGGAGGTCTCACTGCACCGTGGCGGGAGCTGGCTTGTCCCAGAAAATGGTCATGCAACCATGCCGTGGCTCAGAGTTCATGGTATAAAGCACAGCAGAAAGCTGGCATGAGGCTTGCTGCACTCAGCCCGCCTAAGGCCGCCCAATGGCACTGGCCAGGGCTCGTGTCCTCAGAGAGTCTGAGCCACCTCCCCCAGAAGCTGTCCAAGAAGGGTCCCTATTTCCCCCAGAGAGTCCTCAGACCACGCTGCCTTCTCCGGGTTTGGGTTTCTGCTCTTCTTCCTCCCCGGAGCACCATCAAGCCTGCCGGGGATGATGCTGATGATGGCACGGGCCTCTAACGCTTTAGACTCTGCGCCCTGTTGCTTGTAAAAGCTTGTGGTGGTCAATCCCTCCCTTTTTGCCAGTCACTGGTTTTGGGGAACAGTTTTTCTTGTGGAATCCGCTAGCGTGTTTTTAGTCTTCTTCTCTCTCCTTTTCTCCCTGTCTCCTCTCTCTCTGATCAGGGCCCCCTCCCTTCCACCGTGCCCTCGGCCCTTTTCTCCCCCAAATCCACCCTCCGCAGCTCCTACCTTCTGCCAGGTGGTCATTTTTCTACCTGTAGATGGGCGGTTGTGTTCTCTCAGTCCTCAGATTGATTTCTTGGGTGTTCAGAAGGGTTTGAGATTTAACTAGCCGTGTTCAAGGGATGAGAAGCCTAGAGTCTTGCTACTCCTCTGTCGTCTTAACTTCTTCTTTTCTTTTTTTTACTTTCCGGAGGTATTGGGTTAGGTTGTTGATTTGAGATATGTCTTTTTAATGTGTATGTTTTCTGCTGTAAACTGCCTTCTCAGCACCGCTTTAGCTTTATCCCGTAAGTTTTGGCATACTATGGTTTTACTTTCATGTGTCTTAAGATTTTTTTTTTTTTTAAATTTCCCTTGTGATTTCTTCTTTGACCCATCGGTTGTTCAAACGTGTTATTTAATTTTCACATATGTTCAAATTGATCCTGGTTTTATTCTATTGTGGTCAGAAAAGATATTTTGTTATGATTTCAGTCTTCTTCAATGTGTTAAGACTTGTGTGTGACTTAATATGTTATCTATCCCGAAGAATGTTCTAGGTATACTTGAAAGGAGTGTGTGAATTGTTGTTATTGGGTCCATGGAGTGTTCTTTATACGTCTGTTAGGTCCAATTGGTCTATAGTGGTGTTCAGATTCTCTCTGTCCTTGGTGATCTTCTATCTGATTGTTGTCTCAGTTACTGGAGGTGTGATATGAAAATCTCCCACTATTGTTGTATTACTGCCTATTTGTCCCTCTAATTCTTTCAATGTTTGCTTTATATATTTGGGCCCTCTGCTTTTATGTGCAGATGTAATTGTGACATCTTTCTGGTGAATTGACCCTTTTATCATTTTATAATGTCTTCTTATCTGTCTTCTTTGTCTCTCGTGACAGTTTTTGACTTAAAGTCTATTTTGTGTGATATAACAATGTACAATCCTGCTCCCTTTCGGTTATCTTTTGCACGGAATACATGTTTCTACTCTTTCACTTTTAACCTATGTGTGTCTTTACATCTAAAGAGAGTCTTTGGTAGACAGCACATAGTTGGATTTTGTTTAACCATTCAGCCACTATCTTTTCATTGAGGAGTTCAATTCATTTACATTTAAAGTAATTACTGGAAGGGAAGGGAATTTTATTGCCATTTTGTTCATTGCTTTCTGAATGTTTTGAAGTAATTTCAACCCTCTTTACCTATTTCCTCTCTTGCTGTTTTCCTCTGGCTTTCATGAGTTTTTTTTTTTTTTTTAATGGTATGCTTTGATCCCTTTTTCATTGTTTTGTGTGTGCCTTTTACATTATTAATTAATTAATTTGTCATGGGGGTTATATTAAAACATCTTGTAGTTATTACAGTATAATTTTAATTTGATAGCAGCTTAATTTCAATTGCATACCAGTTCCACAACAATTTACATCTTCCTCCACTCTACTTATGTTATCAATGTTATCTTTTAAAATGTTTTTTCGTATTAACATGGTTTTTTAGTTACACATTTTTTCATGTTTTTATCTTTTAATTTCTATACCAATAGTAAAAATAATCCATGCCCTCTCATTACTGTATTACAAAAATTCTGAATTTGCCCATGTATTTACCTTTAGTAGAGAGTTTTATATTTTTCATGCTTTCATGGTACTGTCTAGTGCTCTCTCATTTCAACTTATAGGATGCCCTTTAGTAGATTATGTTAACCAGATATAATGGTTAACAGATGAATTCTCATAGCTTTTGCTTATCAGAAAAGTCTTCATTTATTTCTCATTATTGACAGACAGTGTTGCTGGATATAGTATTCCTGGTTGGCAGGTGTTGTGTTGTGTTTTGTTTTGTTTTGTTTTGTTTTATCACCGAATTTTTATTATATAATCTCACTCTTTTATGCCCTGTAATGTTTCTGCTGATAATCTTATGAATGCTCTTGTGTGTGTGATAAGTCACTATTCTCTTGCTGCTTTCAAAAACTTCTCTTTGTCTTTGGCCTTAGTCAGTTTGGGCTGTCTGTCATAGCAACGGACCACAGACTTGGTGGATAAGAAACAAAAATGTCCTTCTCAGTTTTGGAGGCTGCAAGTCTGAGTTCAGGGTACCAGCAGCAGCATCGTCAAATTCTGTGAGGAACTTCTTCCAGGTAGTAGACTGCCAACTTCTTCTTGTATCCCCACACGGCGGAGAACAAAAGGAGAAGCAAGATTTTCTTATGATTTTTATAATCCCACCCACATAACTTAATCTAATCCTAATTAGGGTTCAAAGGTCCCACTTCCTAATATCATTACACTTGGGACAGGTTTTCCGCAAACGAATTTCGGGGTGACACAAATACTCCATTGCTGACAGTTTGATTACAATATGGCTTAGTATGGGTTCTTTGAGTTCATCCTATTGGAGTTTTTTAGGCTTCTTCAATTTGGATATTCATTTCCCTCCTTATATTTGAGACATTTTCAGTTATTATTTCTCAAAATAATTTCCCTGTCTCTTCTTCTTTTGAGACTTCCAAAACATTCATCTAGATTCTTTTTCAATGTCTCATAAGTCCCTCTTTGTTTACTTTTCTTCACTCTGTTTTCCCTTTCTTCCTCTAAGTAATTTCAAATGCTTTGTCTGAATTAACTGATTCTGCTGTTAGATCAAGTCTGATGTTGAACCTTTCTAGTGAAGTTTCAATTTAGTTATTGCATGCTTAGTTTTGTGTATGCTTTACTGTAGGATTTCTATTTGGTTCTTTGAAAAAATTTTCTATTTCTTTGTTGACATTTTCATTTTCCTGATTTCATTTTGTTGTCTGTGTTCGCTTGTAGCTCATTGAGATTCCTTAAGATAACGAGGATATTTTGAATTCCTTGTCAAGTAATTAATAAATGTTCACTTCCTTAGAGTCATTTTCTGGAGATTTATTTTGTCCCTTTTATTGGGTCATGATTCCCTGTCTCTTCATATTCCTTTTCATTTTTTGCTAGGGTTTGGACACTTGAAAAACAATCACCTATCCTAGTTTTTAAAGACTGTCTTTGTAGAAGGGAAGATGTTCACCAATAAGCCTGGCTAGAGATTCTGGGGACCTTTCAAACACCTTCTGAGGATGTATCTTCTCTGGGCTTACGCAGGCAATTCCCCAAGTAGAGAGGTTTGCTACTTTTGTTTGTTTGTTTTTCCTTTTTTCTTTTTTATTTATTTTTTTTTAACGTTTATTTATTTTTGAGACAGAGAGAGACAGAGCATGAATGGGGGAGGGGCAGAGAGAGAGGGAGACACAGAATCGGAAGCAGGCTCCAGGCTCTGAGCCGTCAGCCCAGAGCCCGACGCGGGGCTCGAACTCACGGACCGCGAGATCGTGACCTGAGCTGAAGTTGGACGCTTAACTGACTGAGCCACCCAGGCGCCCCATGTTTTTCCTTTTTTCTAGAAGCTCCCAATCTCTTGCTCTTTCTGGTTTCTGTCCATAGTACTGTAGGTTCTTCCACTGAGCTCTCCTGGCTTTAGTGGCTCTCAGGCATCCAAAATATGCTGATTCTCAGTCAGCACTGTGAATCAGGTGAGGCAGAAACCAGTCTTGCTCAGCTCCCTGAAAAGTCAAAACGTTGAATGTGTGTTCTACTTTTTTTTTTCCTTTCCAAAAGAGAAACCACGAGCTGTGTGTTTTCTCCTGATTGTACTAGGCTGTGCCAGCTTGTGGGTGGGGTTATTGATGTACAGTGTAACACAACACATTTCAGTGCAGTTAGTCACTTTCCTGGAATACTGGGCCTTTCTAACTTGTTTCTGGAATTCTTGTAAAGGCTTTTTGTACTGCCTGTTACCATCAAGACAGTGTCTCGGAGGGAAAAAAAAAGGTCTGGGGTTTCCTATTTCTCCATCCTATTCAAAACTTATCAGTACGAACATCTTCCTTGTAAGGAGGTAGTGTTTACAAAATACAGTAAAATCACACGTGACTATGTGAAACTCTGCTGTAAACCTTAAGTGAAAATCCATTGTCTTTCTTCAAAGTTGTGTAGCAATTTACTTAACCATGTTAGAAATCATTGCTCAAGCCTTCAACAGACCAAGGAATTAACCACAGAAAAATTCTATGAGAATAAGAAGACAAAGCAATTTCACAAATGATTTCCCATAATCACCCACATCATTAAATACAGGTGCTTGCTGTGGAAATGGCTTTCCTTGACACACATTCAATTCAGGAGAAGGTATGAATTACTGATGTTCATCTTAATGTATATTTGTTTAAAATCAAAATGCCAGAATGAATACTCTGTCATTTTGAGGTTATTACTTAGGTTTCTGTCAGGAGTAAAATAAAATCATTCCATGTCCTGTGGCAGAAGAAATATTTGTCACACACACCCTTTTTTTTTCTAACCCCCAAGAAAATGAGTCTTTCACATAGAATATTTTTACTGTAGTCTAATAATTATCTCCATGGGGGGGCAAGTTGAAGCACTTGAAAAAGTTTAATAGATCCTTAAAGGGCAAATTTTTCTGTCTTTTGCTTTCCAAGGAACTACAACAGCTAAGTTTGCAAATGTTTAAGACTCACTATATTGGCAAGTGTGCTGAGTGCAAATCTGATTATTGATCTTGTATTAAAACGTGAAGAAGAATCTTGAAATTTTTGTACAATAGTGACAAATTTTTTCACTAAAAAGATAACAGAGCTATTCAAGTTTATTTTTAAATGCTTTGGCTGAATGGCATGTTACTTGAGGACCAGTCTCACTTTTAGGCATTAGGTATTGGAATCTGGATTCCTCCTTCAAGGGTTATAGACTCAGCTTTTTCTAAATAATCTCATTAACATTTTAAGTTTTAATAAATGACAATAGGGCGATGCCTCCCAGATCCATGCTGCCAGGTATGGCCTTCAGACTTCAGAGCTCAGGACCTTTTGGACACCATCACTTGGATGTTCCACAGGCTCCTCAAATGTCTTCTGTTCTTAATTCCAATCTCAGGAAACTGGGAGATCTTCTTACACGCACACACACACACACACACACACACACACTCTTTCTCACGAATATCCGAAGAAAACACTCTCAAATCTTGATGGTTCTACGTCCTAAATTCTGAAACTTTACACTACCTTCTTAGGTTTAATCCCCCCCAATTCCTTGTCAGGCCATTTGCAACAGAATTTCACTCATCTCCCAGACTTCACTTAAGATGCTTCCTCTAATTTCTAAGGAGTGAACAATCTGTAACGTTCATGTGACCACACCACTTCCTCTCTGCAAGCCCACTCAGGGTTCTGTCACTCATTCCTATTCTTGGAGAACAAGTGGCTGAGGGCTTCTCGAACATACTACTCAATGGCTCTTCTAGTTTGATCACCTGTTTGGTCTTTGAATTTTATTCTCTAGCAGCATATAAGTGTTTGATAATCATAAACACTTGCTGTTTAAAAACACCACCACCACCACCACCAACACAACACCAACTTTTCTGCATTATGGGCACACATTGTTGGAAGCAGTTATGCCAATACTAAACCTCACTCCTCCCCACCCTCCCAAAATCTGTGATTTTACCCTTGAAACAAGTTTCTCGACACGGACCAAAACCTATTTCCCACACTATGTTGTCATTCGCACAGGAGACCTCAGAAGCTTCCCAGTTGGCTTCCTCTTTGGTTTCCTTCCCCATCGTTGCTCTAATAGCACATCTTTGAACCATTGCCACTGCCTTCCTTTCACAACTAACTGTAATTATGGGTTTTGTGTATATTTAATGTTGGTAGAAAATTCAGTTTTGTGTCCCTTTTTGTTATTTGAAACTTAAAACGTTATCTGGAGTTCTTAAATTTTTGAATATACGATTGTCTTTTCTTATTGCGGATTTTCCATTGGAGAATAAAAGTTTTGCTGTTGTTGTTGTTGTTGTTGTTGTTGTTGTTGTTGAGCATGATGATAGGATGTAGAAGTAGCAACTAGGTTTGAGATCAAAATATTTTCTAGGCGTCAAGGGAAATATTCATGACACAAAATGGGTTTGGATGATTAACATTTTGGGAAGAAAATGAACCAAACAAGAATTTCTTAGAGTTGAGAACAATCCAAGACAGATTCTAGTGTTCTATGGTCGGGAAGGGGCATTGAACATAATTTTATTGGTTTTCTTGTTGTTGTAAATTTGTATTGCTGTTTTCCCTAATTGATTGAGCCAAATGTTTGATAAATGAAAACATACTGAGGGGCTTTGAAAATAACCATTACTTCCTAGAACTGCTTGATACTTTGGAATTGGCTTAAAGCCTGGAGCTGTTGGCTTATGATGCCCAGAGGTCCAAATCCTGCAAGCTTGAGGCATAACTATGCAAAGCTTTTTTCTTAGAATTTGTATTTCTCAAAAGAATGTGGACTTTACTGGCATTATATTTTACTGCCTGCTCTGATAATCTACTAGAGAGCTTCCTGTTAGAATTGACAACACATAGCTCAACGCTAGTAGAAGGGAACAACATATAAAATAAAAAGTGGATCTGCAAAGAAAGGGTGTGATTCACTTAAAGTAAAAATCATATTATCTAATGCTCATTCAGGAATGTTATTTCCACTGATTAATATTAGCACATAAAAATAAAACAACATTAATTTATTTTAAAAGAAACTAACATTTTTAAAAGACAACCACAGATCCAAAACGGAGTCACTTGTGCTAGGCCTACATCAACAAACCAGGGCTTAATACCTACCTAATGGTTCTTTTAAACTTCCCCAGAAATGGAGTCTTAATCTGGAATTTCCTGGTCCGTAGTGTTGAGGTTATCCTGCTAATAAGACCTTTTTGTCTCCAAAAGGAGATGATCTTGCCTCAAATTAATTTTTTTTTGGTTTGTTTTGATTATGACTTCCTTGTCCTGCTTTAAAAAAACCTTTTCCTTTCTAGAGCCCTTTGGAGCTCCTTTTTGCTAGCTAGATGGGATGCTACCCAATTCATGAATTGTCCAATAAAGCCAATTAGATCTTCAAAATTTACTCAGTTGAATTTTTGTTATTTAATAGATCATATAAACATATGTCAGAAACATATACTATTCCAGGAACATATAATACATTATCTAATTTAACAGTTGCAAAATCCTTAAGAGGTTTAGAATAAGGAATTGTTAAAGAAAAATTCCAGGCAAAAGGTGAAATCATGATTCTCATAGAGATAGGAAAAGGAGCAAATATTAAAGAATCTATTTATTCATATGATTTGAAGGCAACAGGCAGTTGATATAGCCTATTCAAAGGAATACTAAGAATTAGCACAAATTTACATGGAGTAAAGGAGTGTTGAGACTAATTTCAAATGGGAAAAAAAGTTGCTTTTCCTCAAGTGCATTAAAATCACTACCAGATAGGACAGAATCTGCAGAGTCGATAACTTTGAATGGTGACATTCAAAGACACTAAATTGTTTTTAAAAAACAAAATTTCTTTTCTACATAACTCATTTCTGATCATACAGCTAGTATCTAGAGGAAAAAGATAAACCCAGGTGTGCTTCCCTATTACCCCAAATTATTAACCACCATGATTTACATAAATTATAAGTAGATGCTTCAAACGATACTAAAATATTATCACATCTTTTTGGTTATTATCACATCACTAAAATATATCACATCTTGTTCTTGTGACAATAGTCAGTTCAAGTCTATCTTCTTATGTATGATTATATTATTTATGTAGTTGCAATCAGTGATGAAAATAATTTTGCAACTTTTGCTTTTTGTTAGGGAATTAAAATTAGGTGAAAACATAATTTAAAAATACATTACTTTCTACTTTCCATTAATGTCTTTATTTCATGAATTGCCAGTTCATTATTACATCTATTTTTTTCTCAAGATAGGTTCACTAAAGGAATTCATAATAAAGTGGTTTATTACAATTGTGGGAAAAACACTGGATTTTGGTGTCTAGTCAGAGGATCTATATTTGGTTGCAGCTATGGTATTAAATAGCTAGGGGAAGGTAGACAAATCAATTTCAGTATGTCTTCATTTATTAATCTGAAGGGGGATTGACTAAATCTCTCAAATTTCTTCTAACTTTATCATTACAGAAGTGTTTTAAAGTAGGATTATTACTTTACAAGTTTATTGTTAAGGCATAATTTCTAAAGGGTAAAATACGATCCTCATATAGGTATGAAACGAACACGTTTAAGAGTTTATTTAACTTGCTGTTAATGAATCTATTATATGTGACAAGCAGTTCAAAGGAGAAACCAAAAAAAGGCATATTTACAGATCACAAATTTTGAAGGAATTTGCAAGTGGATATAAAATTGGCTTTTCTCAAGATGGGATGGGGGAGGATAGTCAATGAACTTCATCCAGACAGAATTTATTTGCATGTTAATAGACAAGCCTCATTTGTATTTCTTTCAGTTGTCTATAACTTACAGAGTTGCAGAATAGCTCCAAGGCAGTCAAAGACACAGAGGCCCCCTAGAATCAGAATCAAAATGAAATCACACCACAGACTAGGCTCTAAACAATGAAGTGCCATGTTTTCCTACATGATCATGCAACAAACTTTCAGCTGAACATAGCCTTCTCCTGGGTTACGATGCGAATGTTGACTGGGAGAATTTTGGGCATATTAACGTATGAGTGTTTGGTCAGTGACTTAGCACGGAAAGTTTGAATTTATTTGATATTTGAAAACGTCGTCCATTTTTAATCCATTAATAGATCTTAGTCAAGAAGAGTGGCCTGGGAGAAAGAGAGAGATTGTATCAGACCAGCTTGGGTTGACATACTGACTCCCTGTTTTACTCTCTGTGTGTCCTGTGCAAGTGACTTCTACTTAAAGTGTACGTTTCTTCGTATGTAATACCATAATAATAACACTTGCCCCTAAGACGTGTTTTGAGTTTACCCGTATGGTTAACAGGACTACATTCAGTTGTGTCGTAAGGGAAGCAGAGTTGAGAAAAGAAAAAGGGAATAGGGAAGGAAAAGGTGACTAAGGACTATGGGGAGGGAAGAAATCACTGTGATTCCAGTCGATGTTTTTAAGAAACACAATCTAAAAAAAAAAAAAAAAGTCTGCCTCAAAGAAATGGAGAAGAATAAAGGAAAGAACATAATTAAGGGTAAAAATGTATGATGCAGATATGAAGTACTTCAAGAAGACCAGTAATGAAGGGGCCTGAGGATTTCCTTAAGACTGTCAACTCAGTTAGGAATGAAGCTTGCCCCACACAGGCTTGGAATTTAACCTTGCCCGTCAGAATTAATTGATTTTCATTGTGGGAGAGCACATAGCAAAGGCAGATGGATGAACTGGGGAAGACCAAAGTATCCTGAGGGCACCAGATTAAATACCTTATCAGAAAGTTTTAGGATAAAGGGTAAAGGACAGGGAAGGGGACTTGAAAATCCATACTAGATAAAGCTGAGATTGTACCTGACCTGACTTTGAAGCCGAGTCCTGATTTCAGAACTTCCCCCATACCCCATCTGTTCTGCCTGCTCCTGAACTGTGTGTTGGAAGAAAAACCTCTCTAACAACTTGGAGCTGACAGGCTGGGACCTGGCTGGGACCTGTGAGTTAGCTGAAAATAGCTTAATAGGAGAAAAAAAAGGTTTATTTACACACGCATGTGAGAGTACTTGGTAATGACTAACTCCCTGAATAGCCAGAAGTAAAGGTTTATATATGAACTTAACAAAAAAGATGGTAAGAGAGAGGTTTATAGCTTCAATGGGAAAGCATGGAAGGTTCTGTTTGGCTTTTTGATACTAACACGCAGCTGAATTTACACTTCCTGGTCCTAAGGGTCAATGCTCCTCTAAACAGGAACTCCCTCAGAGAGGGATCACTGGCAGCTATATTTTTAGGAGGCTCCCGTCAAGGTTAGGTAATGTTTCTTTCTGGGGCTGCTGATTGTTCAGATATTTCCAGTTTAAAGTAATTTTTGTACCACTCTTGTGGGCTGTTAATCCCTTCACTTCCCCCATTTAAGACTTCCCCAAAAGGTTGACAAAGAAGGATATGGGTTGATTTCTGTGGAGAAGATTCAGCTCAGCTCAGAAGTTGAGAAGACACTTGCAAAGGGAAATAAGAACATAAATTAGAACAAAGATGAATTAGCAGGAAAAACCAGAGCTATACATTGTCCCATATTCTGGGACAGAATCAGTCTTCAAGTTCCAGGAGTAGAGGGTGTTTACTGGATGGTAAAAGGAATTTAATGAGCGACGTTTTGATGGAGAAAGAAAGAAAACTAAAGATTAATAGTCAGAGCAGTTTTTGGGTCCAGAGTTCAGCTAGTAAAGACGATTTTTAAAGACTGGATTCAAAGCGTTTTTGGATGATTGGAGTGAGGATGGCAGGGGCAGCCTGCAGGATTTCCTGGTTTGCACTTTGAATGTATTTGGTAATGGCATAGGCGTCAATGTCACAACCATGGTTATTTCCCAGAGCAGAGCATACGGGGGTTCCAGAGAACTTCTTGGGTGGCTAAACCATTGTGATGGTGAGTCCTTTGTAGTTTGTATCATCTCAACCAGTTTCAGCTTGCAGGGCTTGAAGAAAACAGCAGGTGCCTTATAACCTATCATGCCAATAAGGATCCAGGCATTCAAGTTTAATCCTTTTTAACCATGGTTAAAACCAATAACAGCTCATTTTTAAAATAATGTGATTTGACGATGAAATTTGGTAGGTTTTATAATGTACAACATTTTATATAGTAACTGCAATTACGACTAATAAGATTACTGTTGTCTCACATTAAACAAGTGAGTATCAGGACATATGGGCATAGAGGATACTTATAGATTTCCAGGACTTTCATATAATTCCTGAAATATTTATATTAATAGCATTTGCTCATATGAAATTTAGGGACAGGTTAAATATTTCTTATTACTTGATAATGATTTTAATTCAATTCAATATATCAGAGAAGCCTAATTTTTTTAACATCAACATTAGCCTTTTCCAGGGACCCTATGTGAAATTTATGGTCAATATTTCATTTAGACTTTGATGTTGGTCTAATGTTTGTTTTAATTATTTTAATCTTATTGATCTGAAATTTATACATTATGCATATCCCAGGGATTCACATAAATACTATAACTTGAATTTTTCTGAGAAAATCTACATTAAACGACCCAAATTGACAAGTTTTTTTTCCAGCTGCTCTAATGACCTTGACATTCAATGTTATTATCTTTATTAGCTGTAAATCATTATTCGTTGTCAAATAAATCTGTATTCAAACTTAACAAAATCAGACTATCAGACTCGGGGAACATTCACTAATGAGGAAAATCTCAAAGAAAAGTTTTACAAAGGCAGGCACACAAGTTGTGAAGAAGTGTGGAGAAAAGTCTTACCTAGGAATATGTGTAGACAAGGTGGCCCTTTGTGGTTGGCCATTTCTTGGAACAGATTTCTGGGTGAATTTCTCAGCCATTGCTGCCTTGCAGGAGTAGAGAGCTCAGGTGAAGCTCAGCATTGCCATATGTAACCATTCCAAGATTAAATTTTTTAGTGTTGTTTTTTATTTTGCTTTTAACTTTGAAGCAAAGTAGTCTGTGGTTTCTTCTTACATTCATTATTCCTTCGATTCCCTATATGTAATCATTTTTAAACTGTAAAACCTCCTTATGACTTTTACAACTCAGTAATACAGACAACCCAATTCAAAACACACAAAGGATCCAAGTAGAAGTTTCTCCAAAAAAGATCAACAAATGGCCAATAAACAGACACATGAAAAGGTGTTCAACATATTTAATTGTTCGCAAAATGCAAATCAAAACCACGATGAGATACCACTGCCCTCTCACTAGAATGACTCTGACAAAAAAAGATGGACGATGACAAATATTGAAAAGAACGCAGTAAAATGTACATCCTCATACGGTGGGAATGTACAATAGTGTGGTTATTTTGTTAGTTCTTCATGTGATTGAGCATAGTGTTATCAAATAAATCAACGGTTCCTAGAAATATATCCAAAAGAAATGAACACATGTCCATACAGAGGCTTGTACACAAATGTGTATAGCATCATTTTTCATAATGGCCCCAGAGTGGATATAATCCAAATGTGATTCAACTGATGAATTGATAAATGAATGTAGTATATCCACACAACGGAACATTATTCAGGCAGAAAAAAAAAGGAATGTAGTACTGATATATTTGACAGTATGGATAAACATTATGCTAAGTGCCAAGAATCCAGTCAGAAAGGACAGGACCACCGTGTGATTACACTTATATGAAGTGCCCAGTAAAACAATACCGACAGAAAGTAGATCGGTGCTTGTCTACGGTTGAAGAGACTGGCTTCAAATACAGACTGAAAGGTAGTGGGTTAGGGGTTATTGTTTGGGGTGATGAAAACGTTCTAAAATAGATTGTGGCCGCTGTTGCAGGGCTCTGTGAATACACTAAAAAACAATGAACTATATACTTTGAAGCATTTCATTGCATGGTACGGAAACTGTGTCTCAAGAAAGTGGCAACAAAAATTTAGTTATATAAACTTGCCAAGTTTGTTATATTAGAAAGAGAATAAGACTTCATTATACAAATCTGATTTTCTTTAGATTAAAAAAAACTCTTAATTGAAAAAATTTTGAACATGTGTTTCTTAGATCTTTTAGTGTTCTTTAACTCTGATAAATTGCATTTGGTCTTTTATTTTTAATATTGCATTTTCTCCATTCTGGTTTTGTTTTTTTTTTTAATTCTGGAAAGTGCGTTGTGTATTTTCAACCTTACAGCTTATGTCTGTGTTCCTTAAAAGTTCTGTAACATTTCCCTGTTTTTATCCCTTTTAAGTTATAGAAAAATTCTTTGTTTAGATATTTCAATGTACTAATTCACTACTCAGCCGTTTGTACTCGAATACTGAAATTTTGGTTTTGTCAATATATATACATTCTAAGACTGAATTATTTTCTCCTTCATACACGTTTGTTTCTTTCCATTTATGCAATAATCTTCATAATCATTTTTTCTTTCAAGGGATAAGAGTCTTTTTGATGGTCCATGTTGAGGAATAGCACACAGTAGATTTCACTGGGCCCTACCCCTCTTATTTCTTACTGGCTTTGGCAAAGGCTTGTGTGGCATAGCTTTTCTTCCTAGTCCTCTGCCCCTGTAGCCTTCCTGAGCTGGTTTGCTCCTTAAATACAACAATTCATGCTTCAATTGTGAAAGGAAGGAATCCTCATAGTTCCTTACTTTGTCACTTTTAAGTGGGACACAGCTAGATATTTATTTTTATGTTTATCATTTCTTTTTTATCATTTTTGTTGATTATTGTTGGTCAAGGGTGAAACTCTCACGTGTTCAAATCCTCATGTTAATAACTCAGATTAATAAAATTTTAGGTAATTTGAAAGGAAGTATAAAGACAAAAGAATGGACACCATTTTAAGAGAATATTATAGGATAAAACTGACTGCATGGTAAAAAGGAGGTAGAAATTATAAGACCTTTGATTTAAAAATCTGATGTTCAGAAGCTTCTTGAGTACTAAAGAGAATCATTTGGGGTTAAAGAAAGTATTAAAACCTCTAGCTCTATTTTTTAATGCTTATTTATTTATGTTGAGAGAGAGAGAGAGAGAGCACAAGCAAGGGGGGCGGGGCAGAGAGAGAATCCCAAGCAGTCCTCTGCACTGTGTGCACAGAGCCTGATGCAGGGCTTGAACTCAACGAGCCATGAGATCATGAAATTTCTCTTTTGAGAGGAAGTCATGATATGGAGAAATATTGTTTTTTTGTTTTAATTTTTAAATGTTTATTTATTTTTGAGAGAGAGACAGAACATGAATGGGAGAGTGTCAGAGAGAGGGAGACACAGAATCCTAAGCAGGCTCCAGGCTCTGAGCTGTCAGCACAGAGCCCGATGTGGGGTTTGAACCCATGGACCATGAGATCATGACCTGAGCCAAAATTGTACACCCAGTACCCCAAGAAAAATCTTTTAATTATAGAGGTTTAGAAACGTTTCTATCATTATGTGATTTTGTTGCATTGCTGTAAACAATGTTATACACACACACATACACACACACACAACCCAGTATTTCATATTTCCAAAATTTCAAAACTTATAAATGGATACTTTTAACTTCCTTAAAATTTCTTCTAAATGAAGAGTTTCAGAAAACTTGGACATATTTTTAATTGTCATCTATGCTTTTTATTTTTTATTTTTTGCAGTACTTTTTTTCATTTAAGTTTTTATTTAAATTCTAGTTAGTTAACATTGAACATTTTTCTTACACATTTAAACACATAACATTTTCCTATTAGTTTTCAAAAACTCCTATATAAGACTAGATATTCCTATATAGGGCTCCTATAACATGAATGTTATTCCTTTTTAGTAAGTAGCTGAGTTCTCTAAATCTTGTACTATGATCTTTTGCCTTTGCTCCCTTTTCTTTTCACCTTCATTATTTTCCATAATTTCCTCTGTATCTCTGATTTGCTGCTCTCCTTTGTCCATCCTTGCCATAATGCCACTCATTGGAGAGTACATCTCAGTTATAGCATTTTTAGTTTCATCCTGTCTAGATTTGAGTTCTTTAATCTCTGCAGAAACGGATTCTCTGGTGTCTTCTACGCTATTTTCAACCCAAGATAGTATTTTAATGGTGGCTTTAAATTCTAGTTCAGACATCTTACTTATATCTGTGTTGATTAAGTTCTTGGCTGTAAGTTCAATTGCCTGTTCTTACTTTTGGGGTGAATTTCTCCATCTTGTCATTTTTTTAAACCTTTTTAATGTTTATTTAGTTTTGAGAGACAGAGGGAGACCAAGAGGGAGTGGGGGAGGGAGGGGCAGAGAGATTGGGACACAGAATCCGAAGCAGGCTTCAGGCTCCAAGCTATCAGCACACAGCCCAACATGGGGCTCCAACCCACAAACCGTGAGATCATGACCTGAGCCAGAGTCAGACGCCTAACGGACTGTGCCACACAGGTGCCCCATCCATCTTGTCATTTTGTCCAGAAAAGAAAAGAGCAAAGAAAGAAAAGAAAAAAGAAAAGAAAAGAAAAGAAAAGAAAAGAAAAGAAAGGAAAGAAAAGAAAAGGAAAACCAGGGGGTGCCTGGGTGACTCAGTCCTTTAAGTGCCTGATGTTGGCTCAGGTCATGATCTCACAGTTTGTGAGTTCAAGCACTGCATCAGGCTCTCTGCTGTCAGTGTGGATCCTGCTTGGAATCTTCTGTCTCCCTCTCTTGGCTCCTCCCCTGCTCATGTGCTCATGCTCTCTCTCTCTCTCTCTCAAAATAAATAAACATTAAAAATAAAGGAAAAGAAATAAACAGCAAACAAACAAACAAAAAACCCAAAACTAGATCCTGGGTTTTTTTGGTCTGCTTATCAAAGGAATCTAGATCCAAACTACAAACAAACAAACAACCAACAAAAAAGGAATATGTAATATAAAAATGTATATGTATCAATAAAAAATGATAATAGTAAAGACTAAAAATATTGACAAATTAAGAAAATAAATGAAAAAATAATAAAAAAATAAAGAATAAAAGTAAAACAGAAATTAGATGTTATTTCCCTAGAGCTGAAGTCTATGACCATTAGACTTGGCTCAAGTGAGTTGTTTGTTTTGGTCTTTGGTGGGAGGAGCCTCCTGCACTGATTCTTAGGCTGACTTGTTTCAGTGGACATGCACCCCTGAGGTGCAGGGGTGTGGGACTCCTGTAAGTGACTCTGGCCTCCATTGGGTTGTGCTGCTTTACTCCTTGAAGGCTTTAAGCTGTGAAGCAGAATGAATATGGTGGTGCCCTGCTCTATACCCCTGAAGCTGAAAGTTTGTGCCCCCAACTCTTCTCATAGAAGAGAAATTAATCACCCCTCTTGTGTTTCCAGTTTCCATCATAATACCATGTTCATCCTGACTGTGTCCATCCTCTTTTTTTTTTTTATCTCAGGCATGCTACTGAGTTTCAAAACTACAGATTTTAGTGATTCCTATGACGCAGAGCAGAAAACGAAGATGGAGCAAAAGGGACAGAAGATTTATGTGAGCAAATTATAGCTGAAAACATCCTTAATCTGAGGAAGGATACAGACATCAAAATCCAAGAAGCACAGAGAAATTCCATTAAATTCAACAAAAGCTGAATATCACCAAGGCATATCATAGTCAAATTCATAAAATACACAAAGAAAGAATCATGAAAGCAGCAAGGGAGAAAAAGTCCTTCACCTACAGGTTTGCAGCAGATCTTTTCACAGAAACTTGGCAGGAGAGAAAGGAATGGCAGGATATATTCAATGTGCTGAATGGGAAAAATATATAGCGAAGAATTCTTTGTCCAGAAACACTGTCGTTCAGAATGCAAAAATAAATAAATAATTTCCCAGACAAACGAGAAGGAGTTTGTGACCACTAAACTAACCCTTCAAGAAATTTCATTTTATTTATTTATTTTTAATTTTTTTTAATGTTTATTTATTTTTGAGAGAGAGAGAGAGACAGAGAACAAGCAGGGGAGGGGCAGAGAGAGGGAGACACAAAATCCAAAGCAAGGCTCCAGATTCTGAGCTGTCAGCACAGAGAGACCCTGACGTGGAGCTTGAACTCATTAACCGTGAGGTCATGATCTGAGCCAAAGTCGAATGCTTAACTGACTGAGCCACCCAAGTGCCCACCCTTCAAGAAATTTTAAAGGGTACTCTTTGAGTGGAGAAAAACAAAACAAAACAAAAGACCAAAAGCAACAAGGACTAGAAAGGACCACAGAACATCCCCAGAAATATTAACTCTGTAGGCAACACAATGGCACTAAATTCATATATTTCAATGATCACTCTGAATGTAAATGAACTAATGTTCCAATCAAAAGAAACAGAGTATCAGAATGGATTTAAAAAAAATGAGATCCACCTATATGCTGTCTACAGGAAATTCATTTTAGACCTAAAGACCCCTGTAGACTGAAAGTAAGGGGATGGAGAACCATCTATCATGCTAACGGAAATCAAAAGAAAGCTGGAGTAGCCAAACTTATATCAGATGAAGTACATTTTAAAACAAACACTCTAATAAGAGATGAAGAGGGATATTATATCATAATTAAGGAGTCGATCCATCAAGAAGACCTAGCAATAGTAAATATTCCTGCCCCTAACATAGAGGCACTGAAATAAATAAATTAATTAATAACAAACATAAAGAAACCCATTGATAATAATACAATGGTAGTAAGGGACTTTAATATCCATTTCCAGCAAAGGACACATCATCCAAGTATAAAATCAACAAGGAAACAATGGCTTCAAATGACACACTGGCCAGTTGGACTTAACAGATATTTTCAGAACATTTCACCCTATAGCAGCAGTATACACATTCTTCTTGAGTGCACGTGGAACATTCTCCAGACTAGGTCAAATACTGGGTCACAAATTAGCCTCAACAAGCACAAAAAGACTGAGATCATAGCATGCTTATTATTGGATCACAATGCTATGAAACTTGAAGTCTACCACAGGAAAAACAATTTGGAAAGCTCTCAAATACATGGGGGTTAAAGAACATCCTAGTAAAGAATGAATAGGTTAGCCAGGAAATTAAAGAAGAAATAAAGATGTACATGGAAACCAATGAAAATGAAAACACGACAGTCCAAAGCCTTTGGATGCAGCAAAGACAGTCCTAAGATAGAAATATATTGCAATACCAGGCTACCTCAAGAAGCAAGAAAAGTCTCAAATACACAACCTAACTTTACCCCAAAAAATTAAAAAAAAAAAGGAAGACCAAATATAGCCCAAAACCAGCAGAAGAGGGGAAATAATATAGAGAAGAAATCAATGATGGAAACAAAAATAGAGTAGAACAGATCAAAAAAACTAAGAGCTGATGGTTTGAAAAAGCTAATAAAATTGATAAAACTCTAGCCAGACTTATCAAAAAGAAAAGAGAAAGAAACAGATAAAATCATGAATGAAAGAGGAGAGATCACAACAACACCACCGAACAAACAAATACAAGAAAATATTCCAAAAAAACTCTATGCCAACAAACTGGGCAACAGTAAGAAATGGACAAATTCCTAGAAACTCACAAACTACCAAAACTGAAATAGGAAGAAATTGAAATTTTGACCAGACCCATAACCAGCAAAAAAAGTTGAATAAGTGATCAAAAATCTCCCAACAAATAAAAATCCAGGACCAAAGGGCTTCCTAGGGTAATTCTACCAAACTTTTTTAAAAAGAAATTTTTTTTAATGTTTATTTATTTCTGAGACAGAGAGAGGCAGAGCATGAGTGGGGGAGGGGCAGAGAGAGAGGGAGACACAGAATCAGAAGCAGGCTCCAGGCTCTGAGCCATCAGCACAGAGCCTGACACGGGGCTTGAAGTCACAAACTGTGAGATCATGATCTGAGCTGAAGTCGGTCGCTCAACCGACTGAGTCACCCAGGCGCCCCACTACCAAACTTTTAAAGAAGAGTTAATACCTATTCTTCTCAAATTGTTCCAAAAATCAGAAATGGAAGGAAAACTTCCAAACTCATTCTACAAAGCCAGGATTACCTAGATTCCAAAACCAGACAAAGACTGCACTTAAAAGGAGAACTACAGGCCAATATCCCTGATGACCTTGGATGCAAATATTCTAAACAAGATACCAGCAAATCCAATTCGTTCCTTAAAGGAATTATTCACCATGAACAAGTGGGATTTATTCCCGGGCTTCAGGCCTGGTTTAACATTCACAAATCGATCAATATGATACGCCATATTAATAAAAGAAAGGATAAGAACCATATGATTCTCTCAATAGATACAGAAAAGGCATTTACCAAAATACATCATCCATTTTTGATAAAAACTCTCAACAAAGTAGGGTTAGAGGGAACATACCTCCACATCATAAAGGCCGTATATGATAGGTCCACAGCGAATATCATCCTCAATGGGGAAAAACTGAGAGCCTTTCCCTTATGGTCAGGTACAAGACAAGGATGCCCACTCTCACCATTACTATTTAACATAGTACTGGAAGTCTTAGGATTCTATTCCTTTAAATCTTTCTGTAATGTGAGGAATCTTTCGTCAGCTCTTAAGAATCATCAAATGTCAAATTTGTCATCATGCGGCCAATGTTTACATGTTAAAATTTGCAACTTTTCAGAATGACGGTTGTCAGAGTTTAGGGGAAGCGGAGAATAGGTTACAAATTTTTACGGGTATAAATTTTCAGTTTTGCAGATGAATTCTGGAGATGGGTAGCGGCAATGATTGCACAACAAAGTGTGTGTAGTTAATGCCACAAAAATGGTTAAGAGAGTAATTTTTTTTGGTATATTTTTACCATAATTTAATTTAATTTTTTAATTTTTAATGTATATTATATTTTTGAGAGAGAGTGACAGAGTGTGAGCGGGGGAGGGGCAGAGAGAGAGAGAGGGAGACACAGAATCTGAAACAGGCTCCAGGCTCTTAGCTGTCAGCACAGAGCCCCATGCGGGGCTCGAACCCACAAGATGTGAGATCATGACCTGAGCTGAAGGTTGAATGAAGGTTGAATGAAATGTTGAATCAAGTGATTTCAACTTGCCACATTCATATTGCACAGATCAATTACTTTAGAAATGTAACTAGGGTAAATGATCAACTCATGGTCAAGTCTTTACAATGCTTTACAGAATTGCCCATCTATTCCTTTTAAAATTCAGATAGAATCTTTCCAGATACTCTCTTTTCTTTAAGTAATCAAGTAGTAAATCTACAAACTTAACTCAATATATATACTCTTATATATATAGTCTTTTAAAAAATTAATGTTTATTTATTTTTGAGAGGGAGAGAGAGCAAGTAGGGGAGGGGCAGAAAGAGAGGGAGACACAGAACCCAAAGCAGGCTCCAGGCTCTGAGCTGTCAGCACAGAGTCTGACATGGGGCTTGATCTCATAGACCATGAGATCATGACCTGAGCCAAAGTCAGACGCTTAAGTGACCGAGCCACTCAGGCACCCCAAAAAGTCATGTTCTTAATTAAAACATAGATATACATCAGCTTCAAAACACTCCCACAACCCAACCATACATGCACAAAAACCTGCCGACACCCAATACCTCAGTCTTATACTTGAATAAAACTTTCCGCAGGGAGCATGTGGTCCACCTACAATGTTTGAATATTTGCTCATATATAACACTTTCCAATGTAAGTTTCCCCATACCAAGCAGGTTCTAGAAATTTCCTAACTTTCTAGTTCTTGAGACCCTCCTTTCTGACATAATTTCAGTAGGAATATTCTGATAACAGAAGCATCCTGGTTATTGCTGCAGATAGAATTAGGGAAGTGTGTGTGTGTGTGTGTGTGAAAGAGAGAGAGAGAGAGAGAGATTATTTGTTCTTAAAAAGGCATTGTGGTGAATAAATGAATAAAGAGGAAAATAGCAGGGAGAAATTTGGTCAAAAATTAGAAATATCTAATATTTCTACCTCAAGATCAATAATTTATTAAATTATTGCTTTGATATTTGTGAGTTATGTGAGAGAGTAAAAGAAACGAGAGAAATTTTCATCTCCTGTATTTACTGTTCTGTGTCTCAGTATGAAAGGACAAGAGAAATAGACCTGTTCTAAAAAATGCCTTAAACTAGAGGCTTGATTAAAAGGATAAATGAAAATCTTTCAGCTGACCTGCAAATAAATCTTTTCTCTCAGGTTTATGAGATTAATTTTGGCCTAGAACTGAACATTTTTTGCTGATTACCAGGGTTTGTCCCCAAATCTAAAGCACTGTGACTGAGAGCAGATGAGGGACTCAATATTGTGATTTTCTTGAAACTGAGTATCCATTTACAGAAAAATAATGTGGAAAAAAAATCTATACTCTTCTCTGAGCTAATCATCGGTTCCAATAGAATATTGGCTTTTTCTTAATTGAGAAGTAAACTCCCTTTTATATATTGGGAAGCACAGCTCTTCATATTACTTACATTCCAAATATATACAACAGAACTTAAGTTCTAACTGGCAAAAATATATATATATATATATAGAGAGAGAGAGAGGCAAAATATTGGCATAGGACAGCAGAATTGTAACATTTTAGAGAAAATAAACTACTAAGGAGGATAAATGGTAAATGCAAATTATTTTCTCCCTTTATAAAGGGCAAAGAGGTGATGTCCCCTCCTCATTATTTAAGTGGTTCCTTAGAGAAACAGTGAATCGGAATCTTTACCCTTTGGAACAGAGGTAAATCCCTGCGATTAAGCCTCGTCTCCAGTGTTTACAATTTAAAGGTATCTCCACAGGCCAAATAATCTCTGGATAGTTAAGAAATGCAATTCAGGAATTAGTCTGGGGTTCTCAGGAGCTGTACAAGGGACACGCCGACGAGACAACCAAAGTCATTCTCTTCCCTGCGTCCCTAGATCACCTGCGTGAGGTTTGGTCCTAAATTCGCGCTTCACATGCATACGAATCTGTTCTTAATTACTGATAAATTTTATCCTCTTTTTCTTCTATGTCACGAACTGCCATCTCTCTGTGTGGCTCTTAAAATTGTATCGGCATTTTAGGAGTCAGCGTAAAATTGTGTGCAGAGGCAGATTTTCAGAACATTTCCAGACCTCCGGAACCTTAACCAACTCACAACGTCTATTAAGATACCAATAAGGTCAGAAGCAGAAACCCCAGGAACGTGGGTGCCCTGCTCCGGAGTAAACAGCTCTCAGACGTTTGCGACTTAAATCATTAGATGAATGGATTAAACTAACTTTGAGAACTTTGCTGCTTGCTACGGGGACTTTAATAACCAGGAACGGTGTAAAATCGGATTTGAAAGTGTTTCATCTTGCAATCTGTTTCCTGTTAGAGAGATAAGGCCACAAGCAGAATAAATAATGACTTTTCCTGCCTTGCCATGACAGTTTATTTGATAGACTGGCTCGGTTCCCGGTATCACAGGCCCTTTTCAAAAACATAAAGCAATCTCACTGCATTCTTCACATCCACTGAATTCCCCCCAAATTGTGTTAGTCAATTGATCAATGCTCTCTGGGACTGAGGCTTGAACTGCAGCCAATTGTTCCATAAGAAAGTCTCTTGGCCGCAGTGCACCATTCAACTGTGCTTTCTGTAGCTCTCGAAAAAGCTGAAAGAAATCAATAATTTGACCTGATTTACCCGTGCTCAGTGTCTGGGTCTGACTTAAAGTT
Organism: Panthera leo; assembly: GCF_018350215.1. Classification (NCBI taxonomy): domain Eukaryota; kingdom Metazoa; phylum Chordata; class Mammalia; order Carnivora; family Felidae; genus Panthera; species Panthera leo. Next base: position 2,746,721 of record NC_056695.1, on the reverse strand, counting down.
GAGGGCTGTGACTGCGTGTGCAAATAGACAGGTCGTGGGGGAAGGAGGGCAAGCGCGTCCTGTGGCTTAAACACAGCGGAGCACAGGACGCTTACTTGGCCAAGAGGCTGTGCTGACACCTAGCCTGAGGGACAGACAGGTGACAGCAATGAAGACAAGCAGATTCCTTGCTGTTATTCCTCACTGTTATTCCAGGAGACACCAATGTGTCTTCTGCTAACAGTAGGGAGAAGGGGCAAGATATTTAATGTAAACAGAAACTACTCAGCTTATTATAGGTGAAAAAAAAATTTCTCTGCCCCAAAGTCTGTTTCTGGATTTGCCTCTCTTTTTCTCCTCCTCTACATTCATCTTTTTTGTTTCTTAAATTCCCCATATGAGTGAAATCGTATGATATTTGTCCCCTTCTCCGACTGACTTATTTTGCTTAGGACAATACCCTCTAGCTCCAACCACGTTGTTGCAAATGGCGAGATTTCATTCTTTTTCATCACCATGTAATATTCCATCGTGTAAATGTACCACATCTCCTTTATCCATTCATCAGTCAATGGACATTTGGGCTCTTTCCATTTGGGTGTTGTTGAGGGTGCTGCTATAAACATTGGGGTGTATGTGTCCCTTTAATCCTGTGTTTTGTATGCTTTGGGTAAATACCTACTAGCATAATTGCTGGATCATAGGCTGGTTCTACCTTAAAAATTTTCAGAAACCTCCATACTATTTTCCAGAGTGACTGCACCAATTTGTATTCCCACCAACATCATAAGGGTTTCCTCCCTTCTCCACATCCTCGCCAATGTCTGCTATTTTCTGTGGTGTTAGTTTTAGCCATTTTGATGGGTGTAAAGTGATATCTCATTGTAGTTTGGTTTGTATTTGCCTGATGGTGAATGATGTTGAGTATCTTTGCATGACTCTGTTGCCATCTGGATGTCTTCCTTAGAAAAATGTCTATTCATGTCTTCTGCCTATTTCTTCACTGGACTGTTTGTGTTCTGGGCATTGTGTTTGACAAGTTCTTTATAGATTTTGGATACTAACCCTTTCTCAGATATGTCATTTGAAAATACCTTCTCCCATTTCATTGGTTTCCTTTTAGTTTTGCTGAATGATTCCTTTGCTTGCAGAAGCTTTTTTTATTACTTAAAAAAGTCTTTTTATGTTTATTTATTTTTGAGAGAGAGAGAGAATAGGGGAGGAGAAGAGAGAGAGCAAGACACAGAATCAGAAGCAGGCTCCAGGCTCCGAGCTGTCAGCACAGAGCCCGACGCGGGGCTCGAACTTAGGGACTATGAGACCATGACCTGAGCTGAAGTCGAACGCTCAACAACTGAGCCACCCAGCCGCCCCCTCTTAAATTTCTTTTAAAAGTGTTCTGCAGTTTTCAGAGTACACATATTTTGCTTCTTTAGCTGGGTTTATTCCTGGGCATCTTATGGTTTTTGATGCAATTGTAAATGGGATCGATTCCTTGATGTCTCTTCTGTTGCTTCATTGTTGGTATATAGAAATGCAACAGATTTCTGTACATTGATTTTGTATCCTGCAACTTTACTGAATTTGTGTATCATATCCCTAGCAATATTTTTGGTGGAGTTTTTTGGGTTTTCCATATACAGTATCATGTTGTCTTCAAACTTCTTCCTTGCTGATTTCGATGCCTTTATTTCTTTTGGTTGTCTGATCGTTGAGGCTAGGACTTCCTGTACTATGTTAAATAGCAGTGGTGAGAGTAAACATCCCTGCCTTATTCCTGACCATAAAGGAAAAGTTCTCAGTTTTTCCCCCTTGAAGATAATACTAGCTGTGGATTTTTCATAGATGGCCTTTATGATGTGGAGGTATGTTCCCTCTAACCCTACTTTGTTGAGGGTTTTTACCATGAATCGATGCTGTACTTTGTCAAATGCTTTTACTGTATCTATTGAAAGGATCATATGGTTCTTGTCCTTTCTTTTATTAATGTGGTATATCACATTGATTGATTTGTGAATATTGAAATAGGCTTGAAGCCCAGGAATAAATCCTACTTGATTGTGGTGAATGAATGTTTTAATGTGCTATTGGATCCAATTTGCTAGAATTTTGTTGAGGAGTTTTTCATCCATGTTCATCAGGATATTGGCCAGTAGTTCTCAGTTTTAGTGTTATCTTTACCTGGTTTTGGTGTCAGGGTAATGTTAGCCTCATAGAATGAATTTGGAAGCTTTCTTTCTGTTTATATTTTTGGAAAATTTGAGAAGACTAGGTATGAACTCTTTTTTACATGTCTGGTAGAGTTCTGTGACGTCATCTGGCCCTGGACTTTTGTTTGTTGAGAGATTTTTGATTACTGACTCAATTTCTTTGCTGGTTATTGGTCTGTTCAAGTTTTCTATTTCTTCCTCTTTCAGTTTTGGTACTTTATGTAGTTCTAGGAATTTATCCATTTCTTCAGGGTGTCCAATTGATGGCATAGTTTTTTTTTTTTACAATATTCTTTTATAATTATTTGTATTTCTATGGCATTGGTTGTGATCTCTCCTTTTTCATTTGTGATTTTATTTATTTGTGTCCTTTCTCTTTTCTTTTTGATAAGTCTGGCTAGGGATTTATCAATATTATTATCATTTTTTTTAAAAAAAGCACCTCTTGGTTTTATTGGCTTGTTCTGCTGTTTTTTGTTGTTGTTGTGTTGTTGTTGTTGTTGTTGTTGTTGTTTTTAGTTTCTATATCATTTATTTCTGTTCTAATGTTTATTATCTACCTTCTTCTGCTGGCTTTGGGTTTTGTTAGCTGTTCTTTTTCTAGTTCCTTTAAATATAAGGTTAGGTTGTTTATTTGAGATTTTTATTCCTTCTTGAGGTAGGCCTTATCACTATAAACTTCCCTCTGAGGACTGTGTTTGCTGCATTCCAAAAGTTTTGGACTGTCATGTTCTCATTTGAATTTTCTTCCATGTGTCTTTTTATTTCTTGTTTGAATTCCCAGTTGACCCATTCATTTTTTAGTAGGATATTCTTTAACTTCAACATATTTGTGATCTTTCCAAATTTTTTCTTGCAGTTGACTTCAAGTTTCATAGTGTTGTGGTCAGAAAATATGTATGGTATGATCTCAATCTTTTTTTACTTGTTGAGGCTTGATGCCCCTATCTCTTCTTTTATTCTGTGTGATAGCCTTGCTGGGTAGAGTATTCTTGGCTGTAGATTTTTCCTATTCAGCACTTTTACTATATCATGACAGTCCTTTTTGGCTTGCTGAGTTTCTTTGGAGGGATCTGCTGCAAATCATATTGGTCTTGTCTTACCAGTTAGGGACTTCTTTTGTCTTGCCAATTTAGTATTTTTTTCTTTATCTCTATATTTTGCAGAGTTAACTACAATATGCCTTGTGTTGGCCTGCTGTTTGTAGATTTTGATGGAGTTCTCTGTGCCTCCTGGATTTGAATGTCTGTTTCCTTCTCCAGATTATGGAAGTTTTCTGCTATTTTTTCGTCATATAAATTTGCTGCCCCCTCTTCCCTCTCTTCTTCTTCTGGGGCTCCTATAATACTAATGTTATTACATTTGATGGAGTCACTGTGTCCCTAAATCTATGCTCGTGCTCCATAATTCTTTTTCTGTTTTGTTCAGCTTTATTATTTTCCATAATTTTATCTTCTATGTCACTTACTTGTTCTTTTGTTTCTTCCATCCTTGTGGTCATGACATCCAGTCTGTTTGGAATCTCAGTTATTACATTTTTCATTTCTGACTGATTGTTTTTGTAACTCTTTTCTCTCTATGGTAGAGTCTTTCCAAAGTCTTCCTTTTTTTTTTTCTGAAGCCCAGTGAGTATCCTTATGATTATTGCTTTACATTCTCCATCAGGCATATTACTTATATCTGTTTCAATTAGGTCTCTGGCTGTGGCCTTATCTTGCTCTTTCACTTGGAATGAATTCCTCCATCTTGGCATTTTGTCTAAGTCTCTGTCTTCTTCTGTGTGTTGGAAAAACCTGCTATTTTTCCTGTTCCTGTGAGTAATGGATTTATGAAAAGGAGGTCATATGTAGTGCCCAGGGCCTGGTGGTTCAGGGAGTGTCTCTGGTGTGTGTTGCATACACTTTGCTGTTGTGTTTTGGCTACTCTATCCTTCAGGCCAGTTGTCTGCTGAGGAGCCCTTTGCCTGCAGTGGGCAATTTTTAGACCTTGGCCTGAGTGTGATGAGTTTTAATGATTTGTGCTCTGGTCTGCTTGTTAAATGAGACCTGATACCACTTCCACTCGAACTGAGGCCTTGCAGAACTCTCTGATCAGGAGATGTGGTGTGTGCAGGGGTTTCTGCTTGTCTTCTAGCTAGGGGGCCCACTGTGTTGGGACTTAGGCTCACTAGAAAGACAGTACTGGCCAAGTACAGGAGGGCACTACTTGGTGTAGGCAAGTTAAGCAGTCAGTGTTGATGCTGTGCTGTTTAAAGCAGGTATTTATATTTACTGCTCTGTGTTTATGCTGAGGGTGGGGGAGGGAAATGGCACCAGTCAGCTCTTTTGTCCCCAGAGAGGAGTCTCCTTGCTTGCTTGCTGCTCTCAGTAAAGCCCTCCCAGAAGAGCAAATAATTTCCCTGCCTTTATTGCATGCATTTTCAGATTGTTATTTTCATGTTGTGTGTCTCTAGGTTACTTGCCTGCCTGGAGTATCTCAGTACACTTTGGATTCTATCCCAGCCAGGCTAGTTGAGTTTTAAGACTCCAAATGTTAGGGATGTGATGTGATGGGGGCCTGTGCTGGTCTTCTGGGAGAGGGTCTCACCATGCTGGGAAGCATGTAGACTTGAGCAAGAAGAGCCGTCATGCCAGAGTGCAAGGATGTGGGGCTTGGAGCAAGTAGGCTAGGCCGCCATTGTGAGGGTGAGCAGGCCTCAGCAGGTGTCTCAGTGTTTATCCTGAGGGGTAGGGCAGGGAAATGGTATCTGCTGGCTCTGTCTCTTTTGTCCTCTGAGAAGTCTCTGTGAACGACCCTTCTCAGAGATGTGCTCCAAGAAGTGAATAGTACCCCTCGCCTCCTTAGAGGTTCCTTAGATCACACTGTCTGACACCCAATTTACCTGCCTGCCTTCTCCTTAGGAGCGGTGCCCCCAGGGCTCTATCCCAGCCATGCCACTGACCTTTAAAATGCCAGTCTTCAAGCCCCACTGGTCACAAAAACACAAAAACAGCCCCTCTCCTTTTTCCAGCCAATGGCTTTGGGGAAGTGTTCTCCTTGTACATTCCCCTGTGCACTCCACTCTCTCTTACCTTTCTCTGTGACCAATGCTCCCTCCCCTCCACAGCACCCGAAAGCCCTTTCTCCCCCAAACTATGGTCCACACTTCCTACTTCCCTTGATGGGGCCTCTTCTCCCCTTCTAGTTGTGCAATTTGTTCTATCAGTCCTCAGGAGATTTCTTAGGTATTCAGAATTTGATGGTTATCTAGTTGTATTCTAGGGTTGAGATGAGTATAGGGTCCTCCTACTATGCCACTGCCTTAGTTCTCCCAGAAAAACATTTTTAAGAAGCCCATCAACCATCCTGTTATTAGCAAGATATTTTAGATGAAAAGTGAAAATGCTAGTGATTGATCCATGCAAAGACTGTCTACATTCTATCAACATTTAGGATCAGTCCCAAACAAACCTCCATAGTCTCATGGTAGATAACTAGCATTATTGGAAAGGGCCAAAGGAAAAAGATAAGGTAAAGTATGAAATATAAATAGTTTGCAAGCATCTTTATTAATAATTCAATTTAATGGCAAACGTACTTCCCTTACTATAATTGCTATCACGGACACTCATCAAGTGCTTTCTAAGTTCGTAGTAAAACCTGCAGAACCAGTAACTAAAAATATCTTTAAAAAACAAGTCACTATTTCTTTAACTTGCTCCCAGTATCCTCAGTGTCCCCCACCCACTGCTATCTTCCTGCGTGTTTGCTTTGCAAACTTAGGTTAATTCTGGGCTCATCAGAGTTCACTGCTTTAAGTGACACACAATACTAACACCTATCTGGCGGGGGTTCTGGGAAAATTAATTAGTGCTTGTGAAATGCTTTGAAGATTTAAAAGAGCATTAGATTTCATGCGCGTCATTATCACTTCCCGAATGAACTAATTTGTGTATTGGATAGTTACTGGACGGAGGTGCTATTGTCTAACGGCCATAGGCAGTCATAGATCACTTCTTTGAATCAAGGCTCCCCCGTAAAGAGTCCACACTCACAGCGTTTATTCTCTCCTTTGAAAAGCACTCGTTCTGTAGCCACTAATATATTACTTGAGAACATACACAAAAGTCCCGGTGGGCGCTACGTTGTATGTTCCGCACTTTGTGCTCCGAGCGCTGGAGTCTGTGGGTTGGACTGCCTGGCATCCAAGATGTAACGTGACATGATATGAGGTAATATGTTTGTAGTCCCTATCTTTAATCAGCCTACAATCTAGTATGAAAAATGGAGCATATAATTATTTGTAATGCTACAATCACATTAGTCACCACATGGATGTAATCTGTCAAGTGCATTGTGGGATGGAAGGGTTTAGGAGAAAGGGAAAGACCTGAAATTGCCTTACTAGCGTGGGACGGGATGGTGGAGGTTCAAAGGGGAATGGGGGAGAGATGAGTGTGAAGGTACAGGCAGAGGCCAAGCCATGGAAGAGTTCTAGCTGGAGGCAATGGAAAAAATCAAATAAAACTTTAGACATTTTAGAAAAATGTCTATGGTGACCAAAGGGGAGGACAGGCAATTGGGCAGGAGTTTTTGTTTTTTTTGGTTTTTTAAAAAAACTGTTATGTATTTATATAGCTATCATTTTTACCGAGCTATCATATTCCTACAACTGAGTGCATAATCTTCATGTGCAATGTGTCGACGTTTTACATATGTGACACCAGTGTTCCCACTCACCAGACTGAGTAAAGAATATCTCCACGACTCAGAATTGTGTATCGAGGCTTTTCAGTCAACAACCTTCCCCCTAAAAGACAGAACTGCTGTCCTGACTTCTATTCCTTATTCCTGATCTTGAACATCATATAAATGTAATGACAGAGGGCCCATTACTTTACGTCTGGCTTCTTTGCTCCATATTGCATCTGGGAATTCATCTGTGCTGTTTCATGAGGCAGTACTTTTCTTTTTTTTTTTTTTTTATTTTTTAATATATGAAATTTACTGTCAAATTGGTTTCCATACAACACCCAGTGCTCATCCCAAAAGGTGCCCTCCTCAATACCCATCACCCACCCTGCCCTCCCTCCCACCCTGCCCTCCCTCCCACCCCCCATCAACCCTCAGTTTGTTCTCAGTTTTTAACAGTCTCTTATGCTTTGGCTCTCTCCCACTCTAACCTCTTTTTTTTTTTTTTTTTTCCTTCCCCTCCCCCATGGGTTTCTGTTATGTTTCTCAGGATCCACATAAGAGTGAAACCATATGGTATCTGTCTTTCTCTGTATGGCTTATTTCACTTAGCATCACACTCTCCAGTTCCATCCATGTTGCTACAAAAGGCCATATTTCATTTTTTCTCATTGCCATGTAGTATTCCATTGTGTATATAAACCACAATTTCTTTATCCATTCATCAGTTGATGGACATTTAGGCTCTTTCCATAATTTGGCTATTGTTGAGAGTGCCGCTATAAACATTGGGGTACAGGTGCCCCTATGCATCAGTACTCCTGTATCCCTTGGATAAATTCCTAGCAGTGCTATTGCTGGGTCATAGGGTAGGTCTATTTTTAATTTTCTGAGGAACCTCCACACTGCTTTCCAGAGCGGCTGCACCAATTTGCATTCCCACCAACAGTGCAAGAGGGTTCCTGTTTCTCCACATCCTCTCCAGCATCTATAGTCTCCTGATTTCTTCATTTTGGCCACTCTGACTGGCGTGAGGTGGTATCTGAGTGTGGTTTTGATTTGTATTTCCTTGATAAGGAGCGACGTTGAACATCTTTTCATGTGCCTGTTGGCCATCTGGATGTCTTCTTTAGAGAAGTGTCTATTCATGTTTTCTGCCCATTTCTTCACTGGGTTATTTGTTTTTCGGGTGTGGAGTTTGATGAGCTCTTTATAGATTTTGGATACTAGCCCCTTGTCCGATGTGTCATTTGCAAATATCTTTTCCCATTCCGTTGGTTGCCTTTTAGTTTTGTTGGTTGTTTCCTTTGCTGTGCAGAAGCTTTTTATCTTCATAAGGTCCCAGTAATTCACTTTTGCTTTTAATTCCCTTGCCTTTGGGGATGTGAGGCAGTACTTTTCTACTTCTGTTTTGTTTTTATCATATATCGTGTTTTTCTTTTTAAAATCCATTATTGTGTCTGGTAGACAATGTTCGTTTGGCACCTATTATCAGTAAAGCTGTGACAAACATTTTCATACATATCATTCGATGGACATATATGCTTATTTTTGTAGGGTATAAAACTAAGGATAAAATTGCCAAATTATGAAATAAGCAATTGTTTGTCTCAAACGGCTCAATTACTTTATATACCACCAGCCATGAACGCAAACTACGACCCTTGCTACTAACAGCTTTGTGAATTCTAGTTGGAGGGTAATGATATGCTGTCTCTCATCAAGGTTTTTGTTTGCATTTCCCTCCTGAGTTACTATGTGACTATCTTTTCTTATGCTTATTGACATTTGACATCTCTTTTTTTAAAGCGCCTATTCAAATATCTCCCCAATTAAAAAAAAAGAATATTAGTGTTACCTTTTTAGGAACAGAATTTCCTCATTTTAATGGAATCCAGTGTAGCGAGTCCTTTTTGGTCTTGTTTTAAGACCAAGAGGGTTATGGGAATATTCTCTTACGTGTTCTTCCAGAAGCATTATTTTATCGTTTCCGTTTAAGTCTATTTTCTATCTTGAATTATCAATTAATTAGTTACTAATTTTGTTTAGTGTGACCTATAAATTGTGTTTCATGTTCTCCCATATGGAAAGTCAGTTTCTCCAGTGGCATTCATAGGAAAGACCATCATTTTCCCTTTTATGGGTATTTGACAATGTAGGAAAGATAATTACAGCCCAAGTTAAGAAAGTGCTATAAAAGCCAAAAGAATGGAACATATTTAATCAGTTAAGGAAATACAACTTACCGCACTTCATTAGTGATTTAGTGTCAATTTTGAGGAAGAAGAATCAAGGATGACTCAGGAATTTGCTTGGGTGTTGGTGTAAATAGTTGGGTCACCTACAAGGATAGAAGATGCCGGAGGGCTAGGCTGAGCCAGGGAGGCAATGCGGAACAGAGAGGACATCATTTTTAGCAAGTTAATTTAAAGCTGTGAATGGGAATGCGTGTTCGGATGGCTGCCTGCCAGTCAAGTTTCACAATATAGACGAGGGTCACCCAAAATAGAAACTAAAGTCACAGATTTGGAAAAAGAACGTCATTCTAGAAAGAGATGCCTGGTAAACCAATAAGTTTACTGACAATGTAGGTATTCAAGACCGGTGCAGGAGGAACAGAGCGAACCGTTACAGAGACAGTAAACAGAGAGCTTTACAAGGTTATACAATACTGTACTCATACAAATCAAACTTCTTGTAAATTGCTACTAAAAAAGCGACATGGAACGGGATTTGATGAGACTTTAAAAAATGGTAAAATATGGTAACACGGAAGCACACAAAAGTCCAGTGTGTGAATCGAAACGACGTGATACGGCAAAGGACATCCTTTCCACGGAGGACGGCCTGTCCTGTGGCTTCTGTTCGGTCATGGCCAGCCATCCTATGATCTTCAACACAGCAAGTGTGGGCTCTGAGGCACTGCACACCTTTTGACATTCACCTCTGTTCTGTGCGGGCACCATCACCCCGGTCAGGAGGCCTCTGGCTGTGGCCGTGCTGCAGGGACACAGAGCACAGGGGCTCCTGAACTCACATGGGGTCTCCTACCAGTGAAGCGAAAGAGCCCACGAAGGCCTGGGAGATCAAGTACATGGGCGCCTACAGTTCTAAGAAAATTCACAAAAGTTCACAAAAGGTGCTGTTTCATTTTTTCTCTAGGAAGTTCGATCCCAGTTCCGCTGTCCTAATATACAATTTTTAATTAGTCCTTGACATGTTTAAAATCTTCATGCATACACGAGTTCCATTTATATCAAGTGTTGTAGTCGGAGCTAATTTCCAAAAATAGAGCTTTGCTGTTTTTTCAATGAATAATTATGCAAGTGTGATACACGTATATAAATAAAACAACGCATGTGTACTTTTCCTTTTGATGACAGTCTAATGTTTTATCTGAAAGTTAACCATCTAAATGACTTCCATGTATTGTGCTTACAGAAACGTGGTCACATTTGTATTTCCTTCCATTCTTATATATCAGATTCATGTTCGTAGAGTGGAAATTAAATTCTTGCAGAAGACAAACTCATGCAGAAGGAGTGACAGTGGCCCAAGGATGGGCCTCTGAGCAGACTTGCCGGGTAAGTGCTTTAAAATGTATTATTTCAATTGAAAAAACTCTTTATGATGGTAAAGGAGAGCTGACCGAAATGCAGGAAAACCGTGGCTAATGTTCCTGACAGAGCGCGGGCATTGGGTATTGGGACAGAGCTGGGTCGGTCTGGTTAGTCAGCAGAGCCAATCCAAGCTGGCTTGTTTGTGAGACTGCTTCCCCCGTCTGAGAGAAGGTGTGCCAATGAATTGAACATATGAGGCCTCTTGATTAAGCCTAAAGCTTCTTTTAAACTTGAATTTAAACTTACACCCTGGAATAAGCACTTGCAAATACTGTCTCCTCTCAAAGTTAACATGCACAGACATATTAAAAAATCCTCCTGTAGAACTGTTGGAAAAAGCTACAATGGCCTGTTTTTTTTTTTATCTTGTTTAATTTAATGTTTATTATTTTGTTATTGAGAGACAGAGAGAGACAAACAGAGTGTAAGTGGGGGAGGGGCAGAGAGAGAGGGAGACACAGATCAGAGACAGGCTCCAGGCTCTGAGCTGTCAGCACAGAGCTCGACGTGGGGCTTGAACCCACAAACAATGAGATCATGATCTGAGCCGAAGTCAGACGCTTAACCGACTGAGCCACCCAGGCGCCCTGATAATGGCCTGTTTTCATTCATCTCAGTTACTTTAAGGTGATTGTCTAAAATATTCAATGCTATTTTCTCCTTAAAAATCAGATTTTCCTTTAAGGGCTAGTTCCTACAGGCAATCATAATTCACTGCTATTGAAATAAAAGGCATGAATCCTATTTTCTTTAACTTTTAAACTTTGTTATTGTGGGAAAATATGCATAACCAAAACGACCATTTTGAAGTGTTCACCTCCGTGGCGTTAAACACATTCACATTGTTGTGTAGCTGTCACCACCAACCATCTCCAGAACATTTTCTATCTTTGCACGCTGAAGCCCTGAGCCCATTAAACACTGACTACCCATGTCCCTTATCCTCAGGTAAGCCTCATTCTACCCTCTGGCTGTAAGTTTGACTATTGTCGATACCTCCTGTAAGTGGAAACAGACATTGTCCCTTTTGTGACGGCCTTGTTTTGCATCTACATTGAAGCATCTATCAAAATGTCTCTTTAAGGTTTAAAGGACATACACGTACCATAAAAATAGGCATACATGACCCAGAATAAACACGGGCTGCGGTGTAGCACTGTGAGAAATCAATGGAAATGATGAAATTAAAAAAAACAAATGTTTACACTTCCAAAAAATGCCAAGGAGAGATTTTGAAATTTAGATTCGCACCAAGAAGGTGGAAAAGTAAAGGTTTTCTTAGAACTGGTGGGAAGGTTGAGGGGAAAAGTAACACAGGGAAGCCAGGGAAGGTAAGGACACTGGGAAGTAGCACCCAGTTATTGTCAAGAATTAAACTCCTTGCCTCTGGATGGAGGCATTTAGCCCTCACGATGACCTTGAAAGTGGTGCCTCTTCCATCGTGCCTAGGGAAGCACCAAGGTTGTTATTACTTACGGTCCCCAGGGATCAAGGTGAGGACCAAAAATTATTTGCAAATGGAGTGAATTTCTGATGTTTCTAGAAAGATAATGGGAGAGGGGTGCTCGGGTGGCTCAGTGGGTTAAGTGATGTCAGCTCACGCCACGATCCCAGCGTTCGTGGGTTCAAGCCCTGCATCGGGCTCTGTGCTGACAGCTCAGAGCCTGGAGCCTGTGTCGGATTCTGTGTCTCCCTCTCTCTCTGCCCCTCCTCTGCTGGCGCTGTGTTTCTCTCTCTCAAAAATAAAATAAATAAATAAACAAACAAACAAATAAATAAAAAGAGAGATAGGAGAAATATTTTCTAAGAGGAAAAAGGTAATTAGCATAAAATGGTAGGTTTGGTAATAATTTTCAAATAGAAATATAGACAGGGGCACCTGGGTAGCTCAGTTGGTTAAGTGACCAACTCTTGATTTCGGCTCAGATCATGATCTCAGGGTCATAGGATCCGCCCCTGCATGCTGCTCCACGCTGATAGCGCTCTCCCCCTGCCCCTCTCCCCTGCTCACTCTCTCTCACTCTCTCTTTCTCTCAAATTAAAAAAAAGAAATATAGAGAGTATATTGTCTAAAATGAAGCATGTAAGAATGGAACTGTAAGTAAGGACTAGGTCCTCACTTGGGTTCTAACGATTTTTGGTTCATGGGGAAAAGAGGCTTTTTTAGGTTTTTAACAGCTCTCCAAGGATTCACTGAGCTATATTGGACTAGTGAGTTCCACATTCTCGGAGATGTCCAGCTCTCGCAAAGAAAGACGAATGGTCCTGAATGCACTCCTGCACTGCACGGCTCCCAAGATCTGAGGCTCTTACGGTGCTGTAGTCCGGCGATTCTCAAACCTGAGTGTCAGCAAGAATCACCTGCACTCTTGGTGGTCCTGTGCCAAGTTTCCGATTCAGCAGGTCTATGGGGAAATGCGAGAATTTGTCTCACCTGGGTCCTGGGTGATGCTGATGCTCCCAGACAAGAGACAGACTTTGAGAAATTCTACTCTCTCATGTAACAGTCAGTTCGGCAGCATTGACAGTTTGAAACATGATCCTTCTCTTTAAAGAATTAAAAATACAAGCTAGCATATACTACTGAATGAAACAGTGACAGCAGTGAAAAAACTTCCGTGAAGTGGTTTTGCAACGTACATTGTTTTATTTTTACCCTATATGTGGAGTCTAGATAAGACTTTGGAATTTTTGCCTTGTAACTGGCAGAATATTCTCAAAAGCCTTTCATATATCTGGGATTTAATAAAAAGCAACAGATGTATCTGAAAATAGGAAACTTGGAAAACAACTTTTAGTAATTAAGACTTACTTTCAATTATAGGTTTTGAAATCTTGTCATTTAGACAGGCAATCTCATTGGCAACGGTTCAAACACCTCAACTCTGGGTATACTGGTGACAGAAGCAGACCGGTGACAGTTTTCAATATTTTGCCCCTTGTATATTGTGAACAAACCTGCAAGATCAAATTATGTTAAAAGCTACTAAGCCAGTGATATTTTCAAAGGTCAACCTGTCTCTTGAAATCCCCTTTTGGATAATAGTAAATGTTGTGTTCTGGTCACAGTTCAATTTCATTGGCCATCAGCGGAAGAATATAACCTAGATGTGAAGGGACGGCATGCCCAGGGGTGGTAAGAGTCTGGGGTTACTGAAATAGCAGTGATTGTAGATTCAACATTAAGTTTGCACCATACCTAAGATAAAACTGAAATTCTTTATGGTTGTTTTATTCTTATCGGGTCACACAGAACTTACCCTTAAAATATTCAGAAGCGCAATATTTATTGAATGACATTTTATCTCATCCAACTCCCCCTGTGGTCACGGTAGCAGGGCAAGCCCATGCCAGCGAAGAGAAACCAAGAGGCGGTTTCTGAGGTTATGAAAGTTGATGATGTTTGACATCTTGCAGAGAGGGAAAAGATGCATGGGTGCACTCTTCTCTTTCCTGATCTTATCAGTACAGGTCGAGGGACATCCAAAACTCAGTCAAGTCCAGCAAATGCTCTTCTAATAAGATTTGAACTTCCTAGAGAATTGTTTAGAGATGTGCTCCTTGTAACAAAAGAAAAAGCAGTATCTTCGATTTTCTTTCTGATTATTCAATGGAAAATATGAACACGTATTTGTGAAATACGTGATGTGTTGGTAAAAATATAGCATAAGCTCTCCTTAGCCATCTGGGTGAAAAACTACCTCTGATCCTGCTTACCAGAACATAGGAATCTCTGGAAAAAAATTGTATCTTTCATTTATGGGCCCCTTCCTCAGGGCCTAGGACAACACTATGCAGTAAACAGTTACTTACCAAGAACTTGTTAAATGAGTCATTATATGTAAACCTTTAGTGATAAAAAAATCTGGACTTATTGGGGCACTTGGATGGCTCAGTCTGTTGAGTGTCTGACTTACGTTCATGGATTTGAGCCCACGCTGGGCTCTGTGCTGACAGCTCAGAGCCTGGAGCCCGCTTCGGATTCTGTGTCTCCCTCTCTCTCTTCCCCTTCCCAGTTCATGCTCTGTCTCTCAAAAAGTAAAATAAAAGAAAAAAGTTAAAACAATCTGGACTTATTAAAAGAATTCAATCAACTTATATTTCTAAACATTACAATATTTAAAAAAGTAAATTAGATGAACCATGGGTTTATCAGTCCAGACATACAATTTCTGATAGGGGAAACATTCCAAGTGTATGTAAAGTTGTCTTTGCTTTGATCTGTATAATTGAATTTTGGATACATTTTAAAAATAGCGTGAGTCCTACCTGAAAATGTCAGGTTTCCTTTTGAAGTTCTGTACTTTGAGGTTTCCTAATTTGGAGCACATCAGGATTAGTTTACACATTAATAAAACATATAAATTACTCCATTATCTGACAAACTGTCAAAGTCACCAGCAAGTAAACACATTGTATGTGATATGTTGAATGATAAAGTTGGGAACATGTTACTCAAATTGGAATGTTCCTTTTAAAACTCAATGTATGTTTTTTAAAGATTGGATTTGATCATTGGTATACAATTGTAAAAGCAGGAAGTCAGGTTCATCTCAAGTTTTAATGTTACACATTCTTAAACATTGATTGAAGAGCCAGTCAGTTTCAAATTAAGGATAGGACTTCTCCTGGGAAAATCCAAACGGTAGTTTAATATTTTCCTTCTAATATGTAACAGTTTGTTTAGTTTCATATCTTCTGTAACAATAGCATTAAGAATGTAAGTCCCATATAGCTTTGTGTGCACACACACACGTGTGTGTGTGTGGGAGGGGTACAGCCACAAACTGGTAATCTTGGAAAAGCTTCCACCCTTTAATTACAGGACTTTAACAATCATTTCATCCAAAGTATATTTGGAAGTCTTCCTCATGTGTATCAGACAGTCTTAATCAACACAGTAGGAATTGGTCATTCATTCATTCATTCATTCTTTCAATAAAATTTACATATTTCCTACTGTATTACGTCCACTGGGGTAGACATAATTGGCATGTTCTGCCTAGCTCCTAAAAACCCAAGAAGCTCTGTGGGATTATTGTAAACATCAGTCCTCATTCGCCAGCAGGTATTGGAGATCAAGGGAATCACCTCTCTGTAAGAGTCATATTGTTGCACGAATGTGAGGGAATCACATCAGACCTACCGCTGATGAACGTGTCCTTGTAGAGAACAGGTGATTCCCTACACTCAGGTAACAAAAGGTTAAGGACTTAAAATATTAAGAGATTAGCTTTCTATGAAATTATACCTAGAATTATACCTAGCATGCCTAGATCTGTGAAAAGGATGGAATTAGCAATCTAGAATATCGTTATTTTAAATTTTAGTTTAAATTGCAATTAAATAGCCACATGTGGGTAGTGTCTCCTGTTTTGGACAGCACAGCTCTAGCAAGAAAGTGAGATTTTTTTAAAGGTGGCTTAAACAACAAGGTGTTTGTTTGTTTGTTTGTTTATAAGTTTATTTATTTACTTTGAGAGAGAGAGATGGCTCAGTTGCTTAAGCGTCTGCCTATTGGTTTCAGCTCATGATCTCCCAGTTTCGTGAATTCAAGCCCCACCTCGGGCTCTGTACTGGTGACACAGAGCCTACTTGGGATTCTCTTGCTCCTTCTCCATCTGCCCCTCCCCTGCTTGTGCTGTCTCTGTTTTTATCAAAAAACTAAACTTGAAAACTTTTTATTAAAAGAGAGAGAGAGCTGGGGGGGGGGGGGCGGAGAGATGGGGAGAGAGAGAATCCCAGTGAAGCTCCACACTGCCAGTGCAGAGCCGGATGCAGGGCTCGAACACATGAACTGAAAGATCATGACCTGAGCCGGAATTCAGAGTAGGATGCTTCACAACTGAGCCACCCAAGTGCCCTACAACAAGGTGTTGTAGCATACACATCAGGATGTGGTGAGATAGGCAGTTTACCCCCTGGATGGGATGACATGGTGTAGGAATAAATCCAGCAACAGCAATCACATGAAAAAACAATCCTGTGATGGAGATGAACTTCTGCAAGCTACTGCGAGAACCCAAGTTGCTATTAGCCAAAGTTGGGTCTTGTCGAAGCCTTAAGTGGTCTGGCAGCATGCAGTGAGAACCCCCAATAGCTCACATTATAATTCCTTTAAGGTTTAATAAGAAAAGATCTGCATTTCCTGAGCACATCTGGGTGACTGAGGAACATTGTGGGTACAGGCCACAGGGTGGTGTTGAGATAATCTCTGCCCAAATTGCAGATTAGATAATTCAAATTCGCAACAGGTAGTAGCTCCCCAGGTTCCCAATGAGCTTTTGAAACGTACAAAGACAACTGCTTATATAACTGCTGAACCTTTACTCTTAGGGGTTTTAACACTAATATCGCAATATACACCCAATTAATGAGTCTAACCATAATAGAGATATACAACATTTGCATTACACCAAATGTTCCTTTGTGCCTCTTAGAAGTCAACTTCCTCCTCCTTGCCCCCATACACACACATGGTGACTTTCTGTCACCATGGCTTAGTTTTGTTGATTTTAGGAATTCATATAAATGACATCGTAGTTTGTGGTTTTGGGGGTCCGACTTCTTTAACTAAACAGTAGGTTTTGAGATACATCCGTGTGTATATGCATTAGTATTTTATTCCTAATTATCATTGAATAATATTTCACTATATGACTATACCAAATTTCTTTATTTGTTCATCTATTGGTGAATACTTGTGTTGTTTCCAGTTTTGGATTGTTATGCCAAACACTTCTATAAATATTCATTTATATTTATGAGTATGTGTGTACCTGTGGCCAGCAAGCATGCACATACCCACTTGTGTGTTTAAATCTCTTGAGTTAATACCTCAGAGTGATATTTCTGGGTTTCATGATAAAATATTTTTATGATGGAAATTTTGTCAATGAACTAAGGAATTTTCTGGTTATTTGGAAGGTAACTTAATATTATATCCAATAATTCTTAATACTTTCATTTTAGGAATATTTATTTTTCCTCATAGAAGTATTTTTTCTATTCTACTACTATGGTCTTCTATTGTGATGGTTTACTTTCCCTATGCCTTTAAGAGGTGTTAACCATAATCTATTATGGATGTAGACGCAATATAAAATAATAAAACTGAAACCAAAATTCCAGGCTTGTGCCATAATTTTTGATGAAAAAATACTTTTGTTTCTAAGATATGCAGTAAGGGCCTTTTTAAGAATAGTTTATAATTTTTGTAGTATTTCCACAGATATCACACAATTTCACTGGCACTCAGTGCCACTTTACTCATTTACCTATATCAAAGGGTTCATTTCCCAACAAAATATAATAGTGATATTAAGTGCTATGCCTTTAATTAATATAGTTTGACAGAAACTCTAACATTTTTGGCACAAAGCCCCTGGACAACGATGACCATTGGCACTGTATGTTGGCTTTCCTTCCCCTTTTCTACAGGGAAGTCATAGATGGCCACCCTGGATAGAGAGGACTCTCTCAGTAGAGGCAGGGACAGTGATTAACAGACTCGCTGAGCAGTTTCAGGCTGTGCAACTGACAGCTCCCTCCGTTGTTTATTGCAACCCCCCCCTCCCCACTTCCTGGCAGCTGGCTAATTTTTATCCCAAAGATGCCTGTTTTATCTTGGCTCCCATCTTTAAATGACATCATATTGAAATGCTTGGGATTAGAGGCAAGAAACAGAGGCTTCAGCTGCCAAAAATTTAAAAACATTTCAAAGGCAAACACATTCTGTACCAACTATCAAATAAACAAAATTGCTTGTCCTGCTGGACAATCAGCACCACATTCATCAACCACCTCTTTAGTTCATTTTCACCTATGTATGCACAATTGTGGTCACGTTTGCAATGCCCACTTTCTTTGGTTTTCGTCTGCACAAAGCACATTGGGAAACTTTAAAGGTTAATAATGTTAAAAAATGCAAAGTTCCAATTTTAAGGTATCTCGCACAGTTGGAAGGAACACAGATGTGTCTGGAAACATTATGTTGCACAAATGCTTTGACTTGACCTACGTAAAATAACATTAAGCATTATTTTTTCTTCCTTTTTCTTCTTTCCTTCTTCTTCACCTTCATCACATCTTTGTCTTCTTACTTACAATGAGCTTGTAAGAGCCTACAGAAAAGCAGCAGAACCAAACTTGAGAATGTTAGTCTCCTAGTTGGGACAGAATCAGAAGAACTTTGTAGATCTTCAGTCCCCTTGCTCTTGGAAATCTCATTCCCACCATGTCAAATTGTTTCAATTCATGCCATCCCACATTCAACTGCTGCTATTTAAGAACTGAATTGAGTTTCAGTGACTAGTTGATATAATGAGATATAATGAAGAATTTCATGATGTACTAATTGTTTTTGCAGTTTTCTATTTGTATATTGGAGCCTGATTTATCCCCTGGGCTCTTAAAAAGCTTATTGATCCTGAGCATTGTGTTGTTACCAAAGCCTACTAAAGGAACAGGCTCTAAGAAATGGTGTTAGGAGTAAATGAATATTGATACATATTTACATAATCCATCTAAAGGCTCTGAGTGGTAATTTGCCTATTTTTCTTTTTTTCCACCTTCTTTTTCTTTGTTTTTAATTTCATTATAGTTAACATGAAATGTTATATTAGTTTCAGGTGTACAATATAGCAATTCAACAATTCTATACATTACTCAGTGTCATCAAAGTAAGTGTACTCTAATCCCTTTCACCTACTTCTCTCATCCTCCCACCACCCCCCCCCGCTAACCATCTGTCTCTTCTCTATAGTTAAGGGTCTGTTTTTTGATTTCTGTCTTTTTTTCCCTCTTCTCCTTTGTTTCTTAAATTCTATATATGAATGAAATCATATGGTCTTTGTCTTTCTCTGACTGACTTATATCTCCCAGCATTATACTCTCTAGCCCAATACATTTTGTTGCAAATGGAAAGATTCCATTCTTTTTTATGGCTGAATAATATTCCATTGTATATGCTACATATTCTTTATCCATTTATGTATGGATGAACACTTGGACTGCTTCCATGCTTTGGCTATTGTAAATAATGCTGCAATATATATACATATCTACCCTTTTGAATTAGAGTTTTTGTAAGCTTTGGGTAAATAGCCAGTAGTGCATTTATTACATCATATGGTAGTTCTAGTTTTCATTTTTTTGAGGAAACCTCCGCACCGTTTTCCACAGTGACTGCACCAGTTTGCATTGCCATCAACACTGCCCAAGGGTTCCTTTTTCTTCACGTCCTCGTCAGCATTTCTTGTTTCTTGTGTTTTTGGTTTTAGTTATTCTGACAGCTGTGAAGTGATATCTCGTTGTGGTTTTGATCTCCCTGATGATGAGTGGTGTTCGGCATCTTTTCATGTGTCTGTTGGCCATCTGTGTGTCTTCTTTGCAGAAATGTATTCTGCCCATTTTTAATTGGATTATTTGATTTTCAGTGTTGAGTGTTGTGAAGTTCTTTGTGTATTTTGGATACTAACCCTTTATTGGGTATTTCATTTGCAAGCATGTTCTCCCATTCAATAAGTAATTCCCTTATTTTTCTAACTTTGACCTCAGGCATTATTTGCCTGAGTACTTTAATTAAAAAAAGAATCAATTCTGCTTTTTTTTTCTTTTTTTAATAAAACTTTTTTTTATTATAATAAAATAAACATAGCATAAAATTTATCATCTTAACCATTTTTAAGGGTACAGTTCAGTGGTATTAAATGCATTCATATCGTGACCATCACCACCATCCATCTCCACAGTTGTTCATCTTGCAAATCTGAAACTCTATACGCATCAATCATTCCCCATTCACTCCTCCCTCCAGCCTTTGGAAACCAACATTCTACTTTCTGTTTCTATGAATTTGACTCTTCCAGCTCTTCCATAGTAGAATCATATAGCATTTGTCTTTTTCTAACTGGATTATTTCACTTAGCCCAGTGTCCTTGTTCACTCATGTTGCAGCTGAAGTCAGAATTTCCTTCCTTGTTAAGGCTGAATAATATCCCAGTGTATGTATGCACCCCGTTTTGATCATTATCTCATCTGTTGATGAACACTTGAGTTTCTTCCACCTTTTGAATATTGTGAAAAATGCTAAAATGCATATAGCTGTGAATTTACCCTTTAGTATTGCTTTCACTGTATCATTTTTGGTAAGTGGTGTTTTCATGTTCATTCATCTATAAGCATATTCTAAATTTCCTTTGTGAGTTGTTTCTTTGATTAAGAGTGTGTGGTTCACTTTGCACAAATTTGTGAATTTTCCAGTTTTCCTTCTGTTATTGATGTTTACTTCAATCTTGTTGGAATAATGAAAGACATTTTATCTTTTTAAATCAATTGAGGCTTAATTTTTAGCCTAACATATGATCTGGTGATGTGGAAAGTCTCATGTGCACTTGAGAAAAATGTGTATACCACTCTTTTTGGGTAGCGTGTTCTGTATATCTGTTATATCTAGTTGTTTATTGTGTGTTCCTCCATTACTATATATATATATATATATATATATATATATATACATATATATTCTTGTATTAAAACTTTTATAAATAAATAATCTTTATTTGTCTGTGGTAAACCTTTTAAAATTAACTTCTATTTTGTCTTATATTAATATAGCCACTCTGCTCTCCATTGGTAACTGCATGGATGAACTATCTTTATTTTAAATCTGTTTGTGGCTTTGGATCTAAACTGGGCCTCTTGCCCCCAGCAATATAGTTGGATTATGTTTTTCTCCCAACCCCATCAATTCTGCCAATTTCTGTCTTTTGATTGGAAAGTTTAATCCATTTACATTTAAAGTAATTATTAATGAAGAGGAACTTTTGTCATTTTTCTATTTTCTCTATGCCTTATAGTATTTTGTTCTTCCTTTCCTGCATTACCACTTTCTTTTGTGTTTAGTTTATATTTGGTAAGGAACTGTTTTAATTTCCTTCTCATTTCCTTTTCGGTAAATTCTGTAGCTATTTTATTTGTCGTTGTCATGGGGATTACATTCAGTATTCCAAAGTTATAACATTATAATTTGAATTTTTACCAGTTTAATTTCAATAACATAAAAATTTTCCGTTCTTTTACAGCTTAATCCACACCCTCTTTTAGTTATTGATGTCAATAAAATTAGATCTTTATACATCATTTGTCTAAAAATATAAACTAACTTTTTATGCATTGTCTTAAATTAGAGAGATAACAAAATGTGGAGTTATAAACTAAAGCTACAGCTTTGGAAATAACAATTATTTTTTAAAACATATTAGTTGAACCATGGTTAAAGATGATAAATAAGCATTCAATAAATATGATACATAACAAAATAAAATAAACTAAAATAAATGAAATAAGATAAAAAACATAAACATCTGGTCTTCTCAATAGACGCAAAAACAGTATTTGACAAAATTCAACATCCCTTTCTGGTAAAAACTCTCCAGAAATTGGTTTTGGAGAAAAATACCTCAATAGTAAAAGACAAAAAAGAAAAATATACAGCTAACATCAAAGTCAAAGGTGAAAAGCTGAAAAGTTTTCCTCTAAAATTAGGAACAAGGTAAGAATGCCCATTCTCACAACTTGTATTCAATATAGTACTGAAGTTCTAGCCAGAACAATTAGAGAAGAAAAAATCATGATGACATGATCTGGTATGCAGAAAATCTCAGACACCACCAGAGAAAATATTGGAACCAATATACACACCCAGTAAGGCTTCAGGATTACAAAATCAACATAACAGAATCACAGAATCAGTTGTATGTCTATATACTAAAACTATTTAAAAAGAAATAAAGTAAGCAATCTCATTTACAATAGCAAGAGAAGTAATAAAATACTTAATAAATTTACCAAGGAAGTGAAGGATCTATATCCCCAAACTACAAGACTTTGAGGAGAAAAATGAAGAAGGTACAAATAAGTGGAAAGGTATATGTTGTTCTTGTATTAGAAGAATTAATATTTTTAAAATACACATATTACTCAAAGCCATCTAGTGATTCAGTGCAATCCCTATCAAAACTACCATGACATTTTCTAGAGAAATAATAAAATCTAATATTTGTATGGAACTACAAAAACCTTCAAATGCCCAAAGCAATCCTGAGCAAGAAGAACAAAGCTGAAGACATCACACTTACTGATTTCAAATTATACTACAAAGCTATAGTAAGCAAAACAGTATGGTACAGACAGAAAAAAAAAAAAAAAAACAAACCGGATCCGTAGACCAATGGGACATAATTGTAGCATAATACAGAAATAAACCCATGCAAATGTAGTTAGTTAATATTTGACAAGGGAGCCAAGAATACTCAATGGAGAAAAGATGGTAAAAATCGTATTGGGAAGACGCTAAAGAATGAAATTGGGTTCTTCTCTTACACTACTTACAAAAATTAACTCAAAGTTGATTAAAGTCTTAAGTGTAACACTTGAAACTATAAAATTCTTTCCTTCTAGAATAAAATATAGGAAAAGTTGCCTTGTCATTTGTCTTGGCAATGAGCTTTTGGATATGACATCAAAAGTATAAGCAATGAAAGCAAAAACCAATTAGTGGGACTCCATTAATGAAAAAGATACTGCCTAGCCAAAGACATTATCATCATAATGAAGAGGAAACCTATAGAATGGGAGAAAATATTTACAAACCTTATATCTGATAAAGGGAGCTCATACAAAACAATAGCAAGAAAAAAAAACAAAAAAAAATTTTGGTTGAAAAATGGGCAGAGGACTTAAACAGACATTTCTCCAGAGAAAATATACAAATGCTCAAAAGATTCACGAAATTGTGCTCAGGATCACTAATCATTAGGGAAATGCAAATCAAAACCACAATGCAATAGCATCTCACAGACCTGCTAGAATGGCTATTATCAAAAACACAAAAAATAACAAACGCTAATAAGGATGTGGAGAAAAGTGAACCCTGCTTTACTGATGGAGGGAATGTAAACTGGTACAACCATTATAGAAAACAGTATAACGTTTCATCAAAAAATTAAAAGTAGAAGAACCATATGATGCAGAAATCCCACTTCTAGGTATATATCCAAGGTAATGAAGTTTTAAATGAATTTTAAAGAGATATATGTACTCTCATGTTTATTGCAGCATTAGTTGCAATAGCCAAGAATAAAAACAGCATAAGTATCCACATAGAGGCGAATGGATTATAAATATGTGGTAAATATATAACATGGAATGTCGTTCAGCTATAATAATGAAGGAAATCCTGCCATTTTCAATAACATGGATGGACTTTGAGGGCATTAGGCTAAGACAAATAGAGACAGACAAATATTTTATAATATAACTTACACATGGAATCTTAAAAGCTGGAATTGATAGGAACACGGTAGATTGGTAGTTGCTACAGATGAAGGGTGGTGGGAATGGGAGATGTTGACCAAATGATACAAACTTTCAGTTATAAAATAATCAGTTCTGGGGATCTAAGGTACAGATAGTGACTATAGTTAACGATTGGGTAGTATATACTCAAACGTTGATTACAGAATTGAATTTTAATGTTTTAGCATAACAACAATGACAATGAAAAGCTAGTTATGTGAGTTGAAAGATGTGTTAAATAATAATATTGTGGTAAACATTTTGCCATATAGATGTGTACCAAATCCTCACATTTTGCTCATTAAACTTACACAATGTTATGTGACAATTATATCTCAAAATAGTTGAAAAGTATATAAAAATGGTAGTAACTATATACGGTCATAATTATGTTCATTTTCTTGATTGTGGTAATTTACAGTATATATGAAATCATCAAGCTGTACAGCTTAAATATATAAATTTTAATTGTTGATTGTACATTAATAAAATTAGGGGGAAAAAACATATGTAAAAAATGTATTAGTTTCTTAAATCATGAAGAAGAAAAAAGTTGATGATAAACTGAAGTTAAAATATTAGCTTTTACAATTGCCCATGAGATAAAGATCTCATGAATACAGTATATAAATATTGCATAATCCATATATATGTACCATTTGTATGTACTACAATTGTGTTAGAGCTCTTCAGAGAAACAATAGCAATATATATATATGTGTGAGTGTGGGAGTAGAACCCTCACTAATACAATATACATATAGTACAATGTGGGTATATGTATATATATAATACTATATATGTTATATAATATAGTGTACAATATATAAAGTGATTATATATTCTTTGTATGTATGTATATTTCATATAAGATATATTTTATATTTATATAAATATAAACATAAATATTTTATATTTACATAAATATAAAATATTTATATTTATATAAATATTTTATATTTATATAATTGTATACCTATATACCCATATATCTATATATCTACATCTACTTCTATATCTTATATCTATCTATATCTACGTCTATCTCTCTTTCTCACATGATTGTGGTGGCTGGCATGCCCATAATCTGCAGAGCACCCTGCAGACTGGTAAGAGTTGGTGTCACAGTTCTACGTTTGAAATTTTTGGTTTGCTCTATACAGTATATATAATGTCTTCCCACACATTGGGTGTTTCCTTAGGCCTGAAACATTGCATGGTAGAATATCAAGGGTCCCTGAAACAATGTCTCACCTAGTCTAAAATTTTTAGATAGTGAATGCCAGTTTGGGTTACTCTAAACACCCAGACACAGAGAAGAAATCATAATTGAAACACAATATTTATAGAGACTAATTGGTAAACAATTTGCATTGTATAATACATAATATCAGGAACAAAATATCAATCTCGGGACTAAGGGAGAGAATTTTATTGTAAAAAGGGAAGTCTTCCCAGTCTAAGTTATTAGTTTGAGAAGACTACCTTTCTATATAAATATATAGAAAAGTGTAGAAATTATGTTTCAGGAGGGTGATTTTTAAAGAAAACACAATTCAATCACTTTTTAAAATACAAAACAGTAATTTTCAGAAAATATGTCAAACGTCAAACTAATTGTAAGAGTGAGATCACATTTTGTTTATATAAAGCTCAATGTTTTTTGTGTAGTTTCTAGAGGAGTAGTTTTATTTTCACACCTCTCAACAGTTTTATTCAAAAATATTCTTTTGCCTCTCAGTGACTGAATAATTGTTATTTTCTGTCATCATGTTGCAGATTTCTCATACTGAACCGACACACTTTTTTTCATGAAGCCATGAAAGATCTCTCATTACAAAAAACTCATTTAAATGTGGTTTCCATTCTCGTCTCCGAGAAATTCCTGCTTTATGAGAATATTTGACATTTTAACGACAGCTTGTCATCTCCCATGTGTCATGACTGCCAATTAATTTGTAACCTTAGGGAAGTACCAAATGAACATGCCTTGAGAAAGACTTTTGTTTGATGGCTTATCAGTATCAATTTTCTCTACACTGGTGGCCTCTATGGCCCAAGTGGTGGAGATGATGGTGTTGTTTATAACACAGACCACATAACACACACCACACACACGATAGCCAATGGAACTTCCTTGTTAATAGAGGATTTCAAATATATCAAGCTGTTTAAATTATTATACTTCTCACTTTGAGTTTTAACTTACGTCTCACTGCATCCACTTATTTTCTGTAACGCTATTTCATTTATAAGTAATCTTATAGGAAAGAATCGTATGTTTCCATGAGTGTTACCGTAGGCAATCTAACAGCTGTTTTATAAGCTGTTCTTTTCAAGCCTTTTTGAAGGCTGTAAGATATCAAATTCATTGTTAGTCATTTCCTGTTTACAACTAAACCAAACTATAGTTATAAAGCCTAAATACAAACCTTCTTAAATATAAAATGAATGGAATCAAAATGTACTTTGTTCTAAATGGTAAAAGTGCTTTCATAAGGGAAAGATAAACGTTCAAGAATTAGGCTAGATAAAACTTCTCTATATAAGAGGCAGCGTACTGTAGGGGGCAAGAATATAGACTCTGGGGCCAGACTAGACAGGTTGAAATCCTGAATCGATTGTCTGATCTCTTGGATTTGGGACAAGTTACAGAAATCCCTGAGACTCAGTTTTATCGTTGGGTTGTCAAAAGGAATCATTTAGTTAATATTTAGAAATTATATAGAAAATTGACTGGCATAATGCTATGTTAGTGTTGGTTAAATAAAGTAAACAAAAAACCCATAAATACCCACTATTCATTTTCTTTTCACCTGGATTCAACAGTTTTGCTCTATTTGCTATTGCTTTTTAAAGAATTACCATTGAATTAATTTTGGCTCACAATTCAATGGGAGTTCATTCTGATTTCAACTTCCAACAATTCTATTTTCGTAGTCTTGACATTTGTAAACACAGGATTGTTTGTGTTTTGAGATGTATAAAACAAATTCATATGGTTTAAAATGTATAATATAGAATACATGTATAATTAAAAATAAAAATACTGATTACCTTAATTAATACAGTAGTTCTCATAATCCAAACACAATCAAGGAGAAAAGAAAAATCCCTAGACTTGCCAAAAGTTGCACATGCAAAGCTTCAATCAGATGCTACCAGAAGGGGAAGAAATTGAGTGTGGCAAAAGTGGTTGCAAATAATTTGTTGGAGACTAGGCCTTCAGAGGAGGCATATTTCTGGCAATGTGGGTTCTTCTGGGTAAGTAGAGAACTCTCAGAGCAGCAGTAACTAAAATTTACCGATCACATCTAAATAAAATAGTCATCAAGACTGAGTTTGAAAGACAGTAAAGAATATGCTCAGATATTAAAAATAGAAATGTGATCAGAACAATGTGCAATGCACCTGGCTATATTCTAACGGTAGCTGCTAGTATCAGACAAAGTAGAGCTTCCTGATTCAACCACCATGATTGAGACAAGAGATAAGTGTTTAGGCCATGCAAAGTAGGATGACAAAATAGATTACTCAGACTTGGGGGGGGGACCCTAAAAATCTCACTCCCTTAATGAAACAGTGAACTGTTACTATGTGCCTCAACAAAGATTAATATTACAACAAAATTTTGAACCACAGAATCAAGGTACTGGAATACATACAATAGAGTATCGGTCAGAGTTCAAAACCATATACGATTTAAGGAAGTTTACACAAGTAGAAAAGACCTGAAGGAAACTAAGGAATTTATTTTGAGCCTACACATTTTATTAAGTGAGTTTGTAAAATAATGCTGCTCTTATATTTAAAAATACTTCATATCCTTCATGTTTATGTCAAGACAATGTGTTTTTTTTTTAAATTAAGAATGTGCTTTATTGATTGCTAAATTTTATTTATTTATTTATTTATTTATTTATTTATGTATTATTTAAAGTTTATTTTATTTATTTTGAGAGAGAGAGAGAGCGAGGGAGAGAGCAAGCAGGGAAGGGGAAGAGAGAGAGAGAGGGAGAGAGAGAATCCCAAGCAGGCTCCATGCTATCAGTGCAGAGCCAGACATGGGGTTCGATCATACCAACGGCAAGATCACGACCTGAGCAGAAATCAAGAGTCAGCTGCTTAACCAACTAAGTTACCCAGGTGCCCCATGATGGCTGGATTTGGACTTTGACTGTGGTAAAAACACATACGTAAGGTTTACCGTCTCAGCCATTTTTGAGTGTAAAGTTCAGTCAGTAAGAACTGTAGTCATATCATTGTAGAAAAGATCTTTAGAAGTTGAGAGATCTTTCATTTTGCAAAACTGAAACTCTACATTCATTGAACAAGCCCTCGTGGTTTATCTCCCTATCCCCTGGCATCCACCATCTACTTCCTGTAAAGTTTCCAGGAGCTTGGCTGTGTTAGGTACTTCACATAAGGAATTAGACAGTATTTGTCTTTTGTGTCTGACATATTTCACTGAACATAATGTCCCCAAGGTTCATCTGTGTTGTTAAATATGATGAAATTTTCTTATTTATTTGTTTAGTTAGAGAGAGAGAGAGAGAGAACATACACAGGGGAAGGGGCAGACAGAGAGAGGGAGAGGGAGAATTCCAATCAGACTCCATGCTCAGCTTGGAGGCCAATGGGGAGCTCGATATCATGACGTTGAGATCATGACCTGAGCGGAAATCAGGTGAGATATCAAGAGTCGGTCATTTAACTGACTGAGCCATTCAGGTGCCCAGCATGTAATATTTTTTAAAGGTTGCATAGCAGTTCAATATATGTACATACCACATTTTTAAAAAATCTATTCATCTATTGATGGGCATTTAGGTCACTTCTATCTCTTGGCTCTTGCGAAAGTGCTGCAATGAACATAAGTATGCAAATGTCTCTTCGAGATTCTATTTTGTATTTCTTATTTATTTAAGCAGTCACTATACCCAACGTGTGGCAGGAACTCATGACTCCGAGATCAAAAGCTGCATGCTCTACTGACCAAACCGGCCAGGTGCCTGGAGAGTCTATTTTTAAATATTTTGGATACACACACAGAAGGTGGATTGCTTGATCATAGGGTAATTCTACTTTTAATTGCTTGAAGAACTCCGTAATTTTCCATAGCAGTTGCACAATTTGACATTCCCACAAATAGTGCACAAGAGTTCCAATGTCCCGCACTTTTACCAACATTTTTGTTAGTTTCTTTTTTGTTGTTGGTGTTAGTGGCGGTGGTGGTGTTAGTGGTCATCTTGACAGATGTGAGATGACAGCTAGTTGTGATTTTGATTTGCATATCCCTGGTTATTAGTGATGATGAGTACATTTTCACTTGCCGGTTGACCATATGTATGTATTCTTTGGAGATATGTCTATTCAAGCCCTTTGCCGATTTTTAAATTGGTTGTTTGCTTTTTTGTTGTTGTTTAATTATAAGAAGTTCTCTATACATTCTGGATATTAACTCCTTTTCAGACGTGTGATTTGCAAATATTTTCTCCTATTCCACAGGGTGCCTTTCTACTCTGTTGATACCTTCCTTTGTTGCGCAGAAGTTTTAAATTTTGATGGTGTTCCATTTACCTGTTTTTGCTTCTTTTGCTTCCCGTTTGTTGTCATCAAGAAATGGTTGCCAAATTCAACATCATGAAACATTCCCTTATGTTTTCTTCTAGCAGATTTATAGTTTTAGATCTTATGTTTCCATCTTTAATTCATTTTGAGCTAATTATTGTATATAGCATAAGGCAAATATCTGATTTCATTCTTTTGCAGGTGAATATCCAGTTTTTGCAACACCATGTGTATAAGAGACAGTCAGTCTTTGACCCATTGTGTTGTTTTGAGCCACTTTTCAAAGATCATTTGACCATGTATGCAAGCACGATTTTTTTTTGTAATGCTCACTTTTTTAAAGACAAATTTTTATAATTTTAGAATAGTTTGAGATTTACAGAAAGTTACAAGGATAGCATGAATGCTTATATACCCCACACCCAATTTCCATTATTAATATCTTACATTACAATAGTGAATTTGTCACAACTAATAAATCAATATGGTATATTTTATAAAATTTATATTTCCTTCAGATTTCCTTAGTTTCTTCTAATATATTTTTTCTGCCCCAAGATCTCACCTAAGATACCATATTTCATACATTCTCCATGTCTCCTTTAGCTCCCCTAAACTGTGACACTTTTCAGACTTTCGATGACGTTGACAGTTCTTAGGAGTGTGGTTCAGGAATTTTGTAGACTGCTCTTCAATTGAGATTTGCCTGATTTTTTTTCTCGTGACTAAGGTTAGAGATTCTTCAGAGGAAGACCATGGATGTAATTTGCCAATATTATTCTATTCTATAATTATCAGTATGACTTATCACTGTTGATTTTGACTTTGCTTATCTGAGGTAGTTTTTTCAGCTTTCTTCACTCCCTTCTTTTCCACACCATTTCCTATTCAATGAAGTCATTATGCTCCCCAACATTTAAGGTGTCAGTGATCACTTCCTTGAAAATTGAACATCTACACTAATTATTTGGAATTCCGCATAGGAGACTTGTTTCTTTCATTTATTCAGTCATTTATTTATATCAGTCTGTACACACAGATATTTATTTTGTTGGTGGGAATTCAAACTGGCATAGCCACTGGTGAAAACAGTATGGAGGTTCCTCAAAAAGTTAAAAATAGAACTACTCTACAATCCAGTCACTGTACTACTAGGTACTTACCCCAAAGATAGGAAAACATTAATTCAAAGGAGTACATTCACTCTTATGTTTATTGTACCTTTATTTACAATAACCAAATATGGAAGCATCCCAAGTATCCATTGATAAATGAATGGATAAAGAAGGTGTGGTATATATTAAATCTTGCCATTTGCAATAACATAGATTGAGCTTGAGAGTATAATACTAAATGAAGTAAGTCAGTCAGAGAAAGACATACCGTATGATTTCACTCATGTATGGAATATAAGAAACAAAACAAATGAAGAAAATATAATAAAAACAAAGAAAAACAAAAGAAAGAAAAAAAAGAAAAAAAACGAAAGAAAAAAAGGGGAAAAAAGAAAACAAAACAAATTAAGAAAAATAAGAAAAAGAAAGAGAGAGAGACAGACAAACCAAGACATAGACTCTTAACTATTGAGAACAAGCTGATGCTTACCAGAGAGGAGGTGCGGGGGGACGGGGTGGGTGGATGAGTGAAATATGTGATGGGGATTAAAGATTACACTTAGGTTGAGCACTGAGTAATGTATAGAGTTGTTGAATCACTATATTGTATATCTGAAACTAATATAACACTGTGTGTTAACTACACTGGAATTGAAAAACAATGAAAAACAAAACAAAAAAAACCCACAATACACTAAAAAGAATGTTAAGGGGCCCCTGGGTGGCTCAGTCGTTTAAGCGTCCGACTTTGGCTCAGGTCATGATCTTGCAGTTCGTGAGTTCGAGCCCCACGTCGGGCTCTGTGCTGACAGCTCAGAGCCTGGATCCTGCTTTGGATTCTGTGTCTCCCTCTCCTTCTGTTCCTCCCCTGTTTGCACTCTGTCTCTGTCTTTCTCTCTCAAAAATAAATAAAGATTAAAAACAAAAAAAAAAGAAAAAATTTCCCCTATCTTTTGCCATTGGGAACTCTTTCAGTTGGCTACCCTGTCCTACTGTGTTGGACATATTTCCATCTTCCCTTTTGATATTTATTTTATGGCTTCCTTGCTTTCTGGCATGGTAGGATGCTCTAAGCATCTTGTTCAAATGTGGTACTGCATTTTTGCCATCTTGGTTGCATTAGAATATTCTCTAATCTGGTTTACATAATCTCATCATAGGGGAAGCATAACAAGATGAAAACTTAAGAGGTTCAGAATCATTCAGAATAGAGTCCAAATTGTAGTTTGACTACTGTTTATGTGATCTTGGGCAACTTGCCTCTCCCTTTTGATTTCAAAAATGACCTTGTTCCATATTTGGGACATAAATAAAAATAACCATAGTGAGAATTTAAACTTAATGGATGAGTTTCTTGATCTAAAATTCTCTTTGATGAATAAACTGAAAGATATTCATTCATTTTATTATTATTCAAATATCAATGATTATGTTTATTTGTAGAGAAATATGAATCATCAATTTTATTTGGAATAATTAAAAAATCTTGACTAAATTCAAAGAAATGCTTGATCCTAAGTGTATATTGGGTAGCATTTGTAAGTCAATCCATGAATAAATATAAATTATTGGCCTATGAAATTTCTTCTATTACCCCTTTATTGTTTTCTTTGCTATGAGTGAATTTTTCATTATTTTGTTCTCCTTGTTTTTAATGGTTGCTCTATGGTTTACCATATGTCTTAAATGACCATAATCAGCTTTAAATTAATACTAGCTCAATTATAGTAGTAAGTAGAAACATTACTCCTTTGTGGCTCTTTCTTTTTCGCTCTTTGTGCTGTATTATTGTTTTACATATTACATCTATTAATGTAACAAACACAATGTTTTGTTACAAATATTACTTATCACCTGTCATTATATCCTTTGCTCATTACAGATTTGCTCTCACTCGTCTCCTTTGTGCTGTTTATTGGAAAACGTATTCAATATATATTTCTTTGTGTTTTAGGTCCCACAAAACATTATATATATTATTTTATACATTCAGTTTTTAATGAAGTAAGAGAAGAAAACAAATTTGTATTGATAGTATTTATAATTACATAATTACTTTTACCAATAAAAGTTAATTATGCGATTATACTTTAATAGTGTTCCTCATTCGCTGGAGATTTGAATTATCTTTGGGGTTACTTGCTTTCAGCCTGAAAAACTTCCTGTCATGTTTCTTTTAGTGTGAGTTCGCTAGTGACAAAATCTCTCAGTGTTTGTTTGAGAGAGTTTTCTTTTGCCTTTATTTCGCCTTCATTATATAGCTTTGCTGTATACAGATTTATAGATGACAGTTTTATTCTTTGGGAAGTTTGAATATCTTATTTCACTACCCTCTGGCCTACATTGTTTCTGCTGAGAAGTTAGTTATTAATCATATTGAGGTCTCCTGGGACCTCGTATGCTGTTTTTCTCTTGCTGCTTTCAAGAATATTTTCTGTGTCTGACTTTCAACATTTTTACTACGCCGTGTCTGTATGTGTGTCTTCTTGTATTTGTCCTAAGTTAGAGTTCTTTGAACTTCTTGGGTATCTATTTTATCGTTTTCCAATAAATTTGGGAAGTTTCAGTCATTATGTCTTTAAATATTTTTTTCCTTCCCTTTCTTTGCCCTTTCTAGTATTACTGATATTTATATGTTGGTGCACGCTATGGTGTTCCACATATCTCTGAAGCTCTGTTAATTTTGTTAAATGTTTATTTATTTTTGAGACAGAGAGAGACAGAGCACGAGCAGGAAGGGGCAGAGAGAGGGAGACACAGAAGCCAAAGCAGGCTCCAGGCTCTGAGCTGTCGGCACAGAGGCCAGCGTTGGGCTCGAACTCACAAACCGTGAGATCGTGACCTGAACCGAAGTCGGAGGCTTAATCGACTGAGCCAACCAGGCGCCCCATGAAGTTCTGCTAATTTTTAAAACTCTTTTATGTATGTTCTTCAGCTAGCATAAATTCTATTAATTTATCTTCAAGTTTAATTTTTTAAAAATATTTTCTGCTCTTTTTCTCACTCCGCTCTGCTTCTCTCATGTGTATGTTGGTATGCCTTATGATGTGCCACATTTCTCTAAGGTTCTCTCTTAATTATTAATTTTGTTATTATTATCTTCTCTATTCTTCACATTGCAGAATGCCTATCATTGTACCTTTCTGTGAGCTGAGTTCTCTTCTACTGTTGAATCTCTCCATGATTATTAAAATTTCAGATCCACTTTTTAGCTACAGAATTTCCATTTGCTTTTTAATGATTTCTATATTGGTATTCCCTGATGCATCATTGTCATCATGCCTTCCTCTATTTCCACAAACATTGTTTCCTTTAAACATATTTATAATGTCTGTGTTAAAGACTTTGAAAAGTCTGCAATTTGGGCCTTTCCAAGACAGTGTAGGTCCCCTGCTTTTATTCTGCTTAGAAAACACACATTTCTTTTCATGTGTTGAATTTTGTTGGTGGTGGTGGTAACTGGATATTTTAGTAACATCGTTATCTAACTACAGATCTATGTTGTTACCTGTATAATGATTTTCCTCCGTCAGGGCTTATTTTTGTTGTCATCTTATTATATATTTGGTTAGGGACTTGGCTGGCCTATTTCAATAGCACCTGTTTTTTTCCACAGCAGCATCTCTGATGGTGCCCCTTGGTGGACAGTGAATCCCTTTGGGTTGAGAGTGTATTTGCAATACTCTCTTAGATGGTCTTTTGCCCTGAAAACAGTCTGCTCTGTATCACCCCAGCTGCTATCCTGCACTCATTTTCAGCTGATTGTTTTACTGTTTTCAGCAATCTTCCAGAACATTCATTGTTCCACAGTCTGATATGTTTAAATTTGGACCCAGTTTTATGAGAAATATTTGAAGTCATCTTTTGAGGTTTGTTCCCACTTCAGGTGGAATCCTCTTAGCTATCTGATTTTTCTAGTTCTTTCTGATAATTTTCTGTGTGATACAGCTTGTTGCTCTCATGAGGAGTTCCTAACCTCTTAATTCTTTAACGCCATAACCTCCTTCTTTTTCTCAAGCATGACCTTATTTTTCAACTTCCCACAGTCTGTTTCAAATAGTCAGTTTACTTGCAGAGAACTGGTGAGCTGTAATTTTAGCCTGCCTTTTGCCTGTACAAGACCCGAGCCTCACTACTCTAGAGCAGGGGTACAGGGAGAGTGGGCCACTTTTTTCAGAGTGACCCTCGTGCTCTACGAGCAGGTCAACATGCCGGGAAGGAAGGCCGTCTATTCTTCTGGCTTACTTCTCCTGGACTGGAATCTTTGCCCTTCAAGTCAACTCAAATAAGGACACTTGGGGCCTTCTTACTTTTGGTCTCTCATGCGTGTGGTTACCCTGACCTTATGACTAGTGTTCGGGTGGAAAGAGAGAACTCCACACTCCTCAGCTGCTCTTGCTTGGAACGGAACCCCTCCAATATCAGTTAGGGGATGAGGAATTTCATCAGCCCGCTCCTCTCACAGCGTTACTGTGACCCTACACAGGAAGCCAGCAGGAGTGGGATCCCCGTGTCCATGGGCGTCCATATCCTTAGGGGAGCTCTGTCGTGCTGGGCTGGGAATGGGGAAAGATGGAGCAGATTCTGGCTCGAGAGGCACAGACTCTTGCAGTTTTTATGAGGCTTAGTAGATTTTCTCAAATAAATGTTTCCTCATTTGTTGTATGTTCTTAGGACAATTTCTAGACTCTAAATGCCTAGTTTATACCTATAGCATCTATATCTATATCTATCTATCATCTATACTTATCTATCCTCTATCTATTATCTATCTATTATCTATCATCTATCATCTATCTTCTATCATCAATCATCTATCTAATCATCTGTTCATCTATTTACTCTTCTACCATCTATCTATAAATTTTGTTTTAACTAGTTATTGTTGTTTTTCTGGGGAGATGGTCCATGCAGTAAGTCAGATCTCCATTCCAGAATTTCTCTTTCATATCACCTATTTCTAGATTGGCTTTAGATGGACATAAGACGATTGATTTCATCCTTTTCTTATCTAATATGTTTGTGTATATATAGACATTTATCTCTATACAAATATTTTTAGCTACAGCTCACATACAAGTTTTGCTATATAACATCATTGTTACATCATATATAGTTTCCAAATATACTTTGTGATTTATCCTCTGATATATGGGCTTTTGAGAAATATTTTTAAATTTTCCAAACATTTGGGGATTTGTTAGTAATATTTAAAAATTAATTTCAAGATTAATTTCCCTTTTAGTAGACAAAGTGTTATGCATGATTTCACTCCTTTGAATTTTTTTCAGTCTAGTTTTGTGATACAGCATTTAGTCAATATGAGTAGTAATTATTTTGTACCTAGAAAGAATGCGTATAGTGTCATTGTTGGGTGCAGTGTTCTATATTTTTTGATTAGGTATTTGTTAACTTGTGACTTCTCTCTCTCTGTGTGTGTGTGTGTGTGTGTGTGCGTGTGTGTGCATGTGTGTGAGTACTTCTATAATATTTTGAGTTTATTGTGTTAAAGTCTTCCATTAGGATTGTGGATATGTGTAATTTTCCCATTATTTCCGTAAATTTCCCCTTAATTGTTGAAGCAAGGCTATTTGGTGCATTCACATATAGAATTGTCATAATTTCTTAGTATACTGATTTCTTTCAGTAAAGAGATCTTCTTAGGGGTGCCTGGTGCCTTAGTTGATTAAGCATCCAAGATATCGGCTCAGGTTGTGATCTGACAGTTGTGAGATCAAATCCCACATCAGGCTCCATGCTGAGCTTGGAGTCTGCTTGTGATTCTCTCTCTCCCTCTCTCTTTGCCCCTCCTCCATTTGTGCATGGGCTCTCTGGCATGCTCTGTCTCTCTCTCTCTCTCTCCCCAAATAAATTAATAAACTTGAAACATTTATAAGAAATATTCCTAAAGGAATATTCCGATTTCCACTGTTTCACTTTAAATGTCTGCTCTCAGCCTTGCTGTTGCTTCTTTGAAAGTAACATAAATTGCTACTCTCTGGATAATTTTAATGTTTTTTTCTTTGTCTTTGATTTTTAGCAGTTTATTCTTATACATTACAGCCATATTTTCTTTGTATTCAACCTACATATTATTTGATTTAAATGATTATTGATACAGGTGATAATTTGATATAAATATTTAGTGAAAAATGAAGACACATTTATATTTATTTATTTATTTATTTATTTATTTAATGTTTATTAATTTTTTGAGAGAGAGAGACAGACCTGCTGAAGTAGGACGCTTAACCAACTGAGCCACCCAGATGCCCCTAGACACATTTAAATATAAAATGTATCCACTTATTATTTGATACAAATAATTATTTAGTTAAGTAATAGTGTGAAGTACATTTTAGTATATTTAATATTTTTGAATTGGGTCACTGAAAAGTGGAAGAATGTAAGATCTACAAAGATTTTAACATAACTTGCATTTAAATTTTAGTGGGTTTTTACAATGGATTTTCCCCATTGTTTCACTTTATATTATTAAGCCATTATGGCAGTTAAGTTTGTACATGACTGTAATTTACAAATAGTCAGAAATCTTAGTTTCAGTTATACTATATTTTGTAACTATTTAAAAAAAATTGTAAGCTTTATTTATTTTTGAGAGAGAGACACAGAGCATGAGTGGGGGAGGAACAGAGAGAGAGACACAGAATCCGAAGCAGGCTCCAGGCTCCGAACTGCCAGCACAGAACCTGATATGGGGCTCCAACCCATGAACCGTGAGATCATGACCTGAGCTGAAGTTGGATGTTTAACTGACAGAGCCACCCAGGCACCCCTTTTGTAACTATTTAAATAAAACATATCAATTTTGAGTAGGGTCCAATATGTTTTTTCAGTTACAAATGCCATCCCTTGAGGTCTCATAAGACCCAGACCCTGTGCCCTTGGTGCTCACTGTATACAATGTCTTAAATAGACACACTTATGTTATAGCCTCTCTGAGCTGCTCATCTGTTGACAACAAAGTGGTAGAAACGATTCACTCTTCTTGCAGGCAGTGGAATCTATTGTCCTCCCCGCCCCCCACCATGATATGAAGCATGCCATAAATTATGGGGCCTACAATACTTAATCCCTAATGGTCAGTATCAGTAGTGATGATGGTCTTTGTAATCCAGTTCACTGGGGGGTAGAATAAGCTTTCCCTCAAAATCATACTTTATTGATTTATTTTATTTTATTTTTGAATTTTAATTCCAGTATAGTAAACATAGAATATTATATTAGTTTTATGTGTACAATATAGTGATTCAACAATTCTATATCTGGTTTTAGAATCAGGGTAATGCTGGCCTCATAGAATGAGTTTGGAAGTTTTTCTTCCATTTATATATATATTTTTTTTTGCAAGAATAGGTATTAACTCTTTTTTAATGCTTGTTAGAATTTTCCTGTGAAGCCATCTGGACCTGGACTTTTGTTTGTTGGGAGATTTTTTATTATTGATTCAATTTCTTTGCTTGTTATCTGTCTATTCAAGTTTTCTATTTCTTCCTAGTTCTGTTTTTGTAGCTTATTTTTAATTTTTTAAATGTTTTTTTTTAATTTTTTTT
Source organism: Panthera leo (assembly GCF_018350215.1). Lineage (NCBI taxonomy): Eukaryota > Metazoa > Chordata > Mammalia > Carnivora > Felidae > Panthera > Panthera leo. The sequence goes on along the minus strand of NC_056695.1, from coordinate 2,708,622 downwards.
TATTTTTGACAGAGAGAAAGAGGACAGAGCATGAGCAGGGCAGGGGCAGAGAGAGAGAGGGAGACACAGAATCCGAAGCAGTCTCCAGGCTCTGAGCTGACAGCACAGAGCCCGACGCGGGGCTTGAACTCACAGACCCTGAGATGGTGACCTGAGCCGAAGTCGGATGCTCAACACACTGAGCCACCCAGGCGCCCCTCTGTTTTTGTAGTTCATATATTTCTAGGAATTTATCCATTTCCTACAGGTTGTCCAATTTGTTGGCATATAATTTTCATAGTATTCTCTTATAATTGTATTTCTGTGGTGTTGGTTTGTATTTCTCCTCTCTCATTTATGATTTCATTTATTTGGGTCTTTTTGTTTTCTTTTTAACAAGTCTGGCTTGGGGTTTATCAATTTTATTATTGTTTTCCAAAGAATCAGCTCTGGTTTCATTGACCTGTCCTACAGAATAGCTAAAATTAACAAAATAGGAAAAGACATTTGTTGGTGAGGATGTGGAGAAAGGAGGCCCCTCATCCACTATTAGTGGGAATGAAAATTGGTGCAGCCATGCCGGAAAACAATATGGAGCTTCCTCAGAAGCTTCAGCCAGTCTGATGTGAGTGCAGTCCATTTGAACGACCCAGCAGAACTGCAATGGCCAGGCCTTCATGTCCTGCTTGCATGATCCCCTGTTCAGGGAAAGACTGAACTTGGGGAACAGCTCTGCAGCTAAGGCAGACGCTCAAGTAGCTAAAAGCTGCAAGCTGTCTACTGAAGGCATATCCTTTATTGAAAGGAATCTGAGCAGTGTGCTTATCTTCAAGTCTATAACATGTATGTATGTAATGCATGTGTATATATGAAAGCCTTACAATTCTATAAAGCTAGAGGAAAAAATACGGTGATCTTTGGCCTGGTTAGTGAAGGATTCACAAAGAATAACATCTTTGAACTGTGCCTGGAGTATGAATATGCATCTATATTACCTCGGAACACTCTCTTTCTCTTGCTCTATTATTGGTTATATTAATGGCTGTGGAATCATACAGATAAATACTGTGGCTGTTAATATTAACCAATAAAACATAATCCAGAATTCATGGTTTTGCATCAGACAACTAATGTGACCAACCAGTCAAAACCAGCTTTGTGTTTCAAGCATATATGTTAAATTTAAATATTATTGAGGCTGTCATAGGGAAATAAAATGTCTTGTTTTCACACTTAAAGTCATTGTTTCGAGAAGGAGAGTTTAATGTTATTTTTCAAGGTTTTCTTTTATGTTCTGGGGAGGTAATAGTTTGCCAGATTAATTTTTATATCATTTATGATTTTACTTGTTAGCAACTATTGTTTTCCTTTAAGTATTATGCCTACACATGAAAGAGATACAGGAAAATTAACTCCTTTTTAAAAAAATGGTATAATTTTACCAACACTCACATGCACGCACAATATTAAATACTTAATGCCTAGAGGTCATGGTATTAAAATATATACATATAAAATGATATATTCTTGGAATAGTACATTGCAATCTTTTGTGGAAAGAAAATAATATTTATTTTTGTTCATTGTTATTGCAGTTAATTCTGAGAGACACAGCACCCGATCTTTCATGATATTTTATCAATACGTCAACCGCGACAAGAAAAATGGAAGCTCTCATTTTGAATATTGGAGAAGACAAACATTCTTTTTAAAGCATAGTTACTAGAAATGGAATAACCAGTAGCTACAGGAGAAAATTAATAACCAGGGACTGTATTATGAACTAAACATTTGTAATTTCATACTCTGGCATACATCTTTAGACTATGTTTGTGATACATAAATGGTACACTATGCTATGCTAAAGGCTTCGTGTAAACTGACTTCAAAAACACTGCCATCCTGTTGTTTTTTTCTCATAAAAATGTAACCAGTAGTGGATAATTAGGGAAAGCATATCCCCTGTAGTGGTGGAAATAACAAAAGTAACACTTTGCATTTGGATGATAGTTCCATATTCCTCTGGGAAACTGAATTCCTTAAGACACAATAACCAGCTATCTTTGAGATGATCATATAGCAGCTGTTGTATTGATTTTTATTCAACTGAAATATTCATAAGATGTCATGCAAATGATCACAAAAGCTTTCTGGCCAAAACAAAGCTATTAAATCATGATAAGCTTCATCTTTAGTTAGGTTTCAGGCTACCTCACAAAGGAATTCTCACACACATAAAGTATTTAATAACAGAGTTCTCATTAAACTGAAAATTAGGTAGTGCAGGGTCAGTGTTTAATGAATTCAGATCCAGTGTTTCCTTCCAACATAATTTCCTTCTGATATCTTTGCATCTTCCCACATCCTGATTGTTTTTTTTTATACGCCAGCCTTACTGATTCATTTAAAGGCTACCACTTGAAACCTCTCTCCATATCTAATGAATTCTCATGTCATAATAATTAATTATTAAAATGAGTCTCAAATTAGCTAATTAAATGAGTCCTCACCTGTCTTAGTTCCTGGTTATGTATTTTTTTTTTTTTTTGCCTCGATCACAGGGCTAGCGCATTGCGTCTTCTGATCTGAGTTTCATCCTACCATGATGGGGCTACAAATCCTTTCATGGGATTGTCATTTCCTCACTAATTTTATTTTTAGGGGCTGAATCTATGCTCGGGGCTGAATTATGACCCCCTCCCAAAGTTCATATGTTTAATAACAACCTTAAGTACCTTAGAATGTGACTGTGCTTGGACGTAGGGATGTTAAAAAGATAGAATGAGGTCATTAGGGTGGGCCCTAACCAATACGATTGTCCTTCCAGGGAGATTAGGACACAGACACAGGGTGAAGACCGTGTGTAGACACAGTGAGAAAATAGTCCAGAAGAGACCAAACCCCCTGACACCTTGACCTCAGACTTCCAACCATGAGAAAGAATATTTCTGTTGTTCAAGTCACCCAGTACTAGTCTGTGGCACTATGCTGTGGCGGCCCTGACCCATGAATACACAGGCTAATTCCAAACTCCTAGACATGGCTTGTGCGTTTCTTTATAGTCAGGTGTCTCAGCCTTATCTTCACTACTCATCACTTTTATCTGCTCTATTCTTTTTCTTTTTTTTTAATGTTTCTTTATTTTTGAGAGACAGAGACATGGTATGAGTGGAGGAGGGGCAGAGACAGAGGGAGACACAGAATCTGAAGCAGGCTCCAGGCTCTGAGCCATTAGCACAGAGCCTGATGCGAGGCTCCAACTCACTAGCTATGACATCATGACCTGAGCCGAAGTCAGATGCTCAGCTAACTGAACCACCCAGCTCTACCACACCTGCTCTATTATTTTTCTTTCTCTCTTTTTAAAATTTCTCCACTTTCAGTATACAAATTTCCCTTTTTTAAAAAAATTCAGATTAGGCATTGCTATTTTTTTTGAGATGTTCTTGAAGCAACATTTATGCTTATGCAAACATTTGTATAACATCTCATAAACTTGATCATATTTGCACATGTGTATCCTTTTCTAGATTTAGTAATTTTGCATTGTTTATTTTTGCGTCCTTATTTTGGGTCCTCGTATTTGATTATTGAATTTGCTCAATAAATACAATACAAAAGAATGGTAAAATGGAGGCTTTGCACCATTGATTAATAACCAGGCTTGGGAGCCTGGGTGGCTCAGTTGGTTGAGCCTCCGACTTTGGCTCAGGTCATGATCTCAAGCTTGTGAGTTTGAGCCCCACATTGGGCTCTGTGCTGTCAGTGCAGAGCCTGCTTCCGATACTCTGTCATTTCGCAATGTATACATATATCAAATCATGTTATACGCCTAAAGCTGTCATAGATCAGTTGTGTCTCAATTAAAAATCATTACAGAAAATAAGAGTTTTAGCATCAATAATTATAAAAGATATCCAATCCTCAGTATTTCCAGCTCAAATTAAGCCTTGGGTTTCTCATCAAGATTTACTATTCTGTCCGAGAAATTACAGAAGCCTGGTTATGTACTGAAAACAAAGGAAATCTTTGGCTAACCTTCAGTCATAGGTCAACTGGAACCTTCTAGGTTGAGATCACTTTCTGTAGAAGCTGAGGGAAGCGGAAAGGTTTTACTTTTGTACAGAGTTTTCCTTGCTGAGATGCAATCATGCAACCATATTAAAACTCTAAACCAATCCCCATAACTTTGTAGTGACCCCCAAAACATCCTTGAATAAATAAATCTGTCATTAAAAAAGACTTTTGAAGACTTCCATTAGGGAAGTCGCATGAAAAATATTGGGGAAAGGATTATGTGTATAAGGATAGGAAAATTATTTTGGGAGATTGCTTAGAAAAATTAAAAATAAAGCTGTTAGAAATATTTTTCACAGATTATCATGGACATGTTTCCCAATCTGTTGGATAAATACCAACTGGTGTCATTTTGAGAGTATGAGACAATGTTTAGCTTCCCAAGAAACTAAAATTGCTTTCCAAAGTGGCCGTACCATTTTGCATTTCCACCAGCAATGGGTGAGAGTTTTTGTTTTTCTACATCCTCACCAGCAATTGGTATTATTAGTTTTTAAACTTTGTTTTTACAGGTTTGTCAACACCTCAAAACTGTTTTAATTTGCATTTTCTTAATAGCAAATTATATGAAGCATATTTTTGTATGCTTATTTGCTATCTATCTGTGAGCTATTTATCATCTATCATCTATCTACCTATTTTTCTATCATCTCCATTGGTAGGTAGACATTCAGATCTTTATCTTATTTTAATTGAATTTTTAATTTTCTTGTTGCTGTATTTTCAAAAATTTATTTTATATTTTTTTAAAGTAGGATCCACAGCCAGCATGGAACCCAGTCTGGGGCTTGAACCCATGACGTTGACATCAAGACCTGAGCTGAGTTCAAGAGTCAGATGCTTAACTGAGCCACCCAGATGCTTCCTTATTATTGTTTTTTAAATAGTTCTTATTATATTTTGGATGCATGTCTTTTACTTGGTATGCAATTTGTCACTATTTTCTCTCAGTAAGAAACTTGTCTTATCTATTAACGGTGACTTTGTCTGTGCAAAAGTTTTCATTTTGATGAAATTTTAAAAAGTTTTTTTTTCTTTTATGGACTGTGATTTTAGTGTTGTAGCTGAAAACTCATCACCAAATCCAAAATTGCCTTGTTTTTTTTTTTTTTCTGAGTTGTATGGCTTTGCATTTTATATTTCAATCTAAAATCCATTTTGAGTTAATTTTTTCATAAAATGTAAAGTCTGGATCTAGTTTCATTTTTGTGCATATGGATGCACAATTGTTCAACACTGTTGAAAAGATGATCTCTTCTTCATTGAACTGCTTTTGTGTTTGGTCTAAAATTAGCTGACTATATATGTTTTGTCTATTTCTGGGTCTCCTTTATTTTGCTAACCACTGTTTCTATTCTTTCACTAATGCATTAATTTTTGGGTTTGTCAACACCTCAAAACTGTATGTGTTTCTATATTTGTTAGTGTGAGAAATAAAGAGAAAGAGAGAAGTATATATATTTTTTTAGTTTAAAACAAGCAAACTGTGTATGTAAAGTATACGTTTCTACATTTTTTCTCACTAAACCCTGACATTTGAAATAAATACAAGTTATTTCCTAAGACCACACTACACAGGGAGTGAGGTACCCAAGTGAAAAAACAAAACTAGGAAACAATTACCTTTATTTTAGAGAAAGAACATGTTGAACAATGACTGCCTCAAATAAGATCTTTGAAATTACAAAAGGTCATTCAGGAAATTGCAGTAAAAATCTTCAAAAGGAATTTGTTAGGAAGTGGAGATATAAAATGTATTCTTCAGTGAGTAGAATTTACATGAGATTTTCTGTTAGTGCTGCTGCTATGGAGCATTTAAGGAAAGTGAAGCTTGATATTTATGGTTTGCAGTACTTTTAGACATAACAGCTTTACAGATTATAAGTCTTTGGAAGGGTTAACTGAGGAAGGGGTATTACTTGTACAATGTCTCCTCTGTAGCTAATGCACAGGGATGTTATGGTGTTTTGGTTCAAGGACACTCACTGTGAGTGTGTTGCTGAAGGAAAACAGACGATCTAAGGGGCTTCTGTGAGCAGCGGTGCCTCATGCATGGTGACCTTAAAGAAGGTGAGGTAATACCTGTTTAGACGCTGTTCCTTTGGCCCTTGGCTGTAACTGCCAATAAGGAAAGGAAGGTGGGAATCCACAGCTGGGCTCAAAAGTTCATGTCTTTTTCTAGGCACATCATGAAGGACCAAGATCCAGAGAAGTCAATCATTCCTTGATAGTGGCTATCAATTATATCTGAAATATTTCTATCCTGATATAACTAGCCAGGAAAAAAAGAAAAAGAAGGAGAAAAAGAATCAGTTCAATATAGAGAAAGCCTGAGCTTTAACAACTTTACTCTGTCTCCTGGTCTACTTTCATTTATTATCTACACTTATCATCTACATTTATGAAACAGACAATTAGCCTACAATTAGTGATCTGATCCTAGTTTCTTGCTGTTTACAACCAATATCTTGATGCAATTGTCAATGATGCTTCCCTTTATCTTCAAAAATATTTCCATGTATGAAAAATATATGATGGCTGTACCACCAACATTTTCAAATGACTGGGTTTTTAAGATGTTGTTTTAATGCCTTTTCTACCAGAAACAGATGAAACAAAAAAAGAAGAAAAAAGGATTTTAGTTTCTGTTTCTATATAATCTTTATTTATTCGCTGAAAGTATTTCATAGGCAACTAAACAAAGGAAAACAATGCATAAACAACATAAGAAGTTTAATAAAAAAAAACAGAGACTTTCAAAAAGAACCAAACAGAAATCCTGGAACTAAAGAGTACAATGATACATCTGAAAAATTCAAAAGAGAGCTTCTACAAAACAATCAGAAAAAAAAAAACAGGCAAAGTTCAAAAAAAAATTGAAATTAGCCAGTTAGAAAAATGAAAAGAGAAATGAATGAACAAGAGTGAAGAAAGATCATTGATTACGTGAATTATGGGAAAACTCCATGTAGGTGAACATTCAAATAATGACAGTCCAAGAAGAAAAGAGAGAGAGAAAAGGAAGAAATATTATACAAAGAGAAAAGGCAGAGAGAAAATACTTCACAAATCATGGGGCAATGTGGACATCCAGGTACAGGAAGAGAAAATAACTCAGAGACACATGGAATTAAGTTGTTAAAAGTCAAAGAGAAGGAGAAAAAATTGAAAGCAGTAATATAAAAACAATTTATCAAGGAAATCTCCATTAAGCTATCAGTGGGCCAGCAGGGAATGGGATATTTGCAAAATACTGGAAAAACAACAACAACAACAACAACAAACCCTACAACCAAGAGTACGATACCCAGAAAAGCTGTCCTTCAGAAATGAAAGAGAGACAAAGACAAAGCTAAGAAAATTAATCACCATTAAACCAGCATTATAATAAATGCTGAAGGGATTTCTGCAAGTTGAAATGAAAGGATGCTAAGTAACTACATGAAAACATATAAAAGCATAAAACTCACTGGTAAAGGTAAATATATAGTCAAATTCGGAAAACTCTCTTTACAAATGTTGTAATGATGGTGTATAAATCAATTGTGCCTATAGTATAAAAGTTAAGAAACTAATATTAAAAATAATTATAGCTACAATAATTTGTTAACACATGCACTATATAAAAACATGTAAAGTGTAACATCGCCAGCACAAAATATGGAGGGAGGAAAAGTCAAAGTGTGGTTTTGGTATGCAATTGAAGGTAAGTGATTATCAGCTTAATACAGACCGTTTATATCTATAAGATGTTTTATGTAAGCGTGCTAGTTACCACAAAAACAAAACTTATAGTAATTACATAAAAAATAAAGAGAAATCAATTAATCAGAAAGAGACATAGTAAGACAAGATTAAAGGAACAATGGAACTAAAAAAAACTGTAAGAAAACAATTAAAAAATAAAAATGGCAAATTATTACTTTCAATAATTACTTTAAAAGTAAATAGCTAACATTCTCCAATAAAAGACCAAGTGTCTGAATAGGTAAGAGGATTCACTAAGGGGCTTCTGGGTGGCTCAGTCACTTAAGATTCTGACTCTTGGTTTAGGCTCAGGTCATGATCTCGTGGTTCATGAATTCAAGCCCTGTCAGTGCAGGGCCCGACAGTGTGGGGTCTGCTTGGGTTCTCTCTCTCTCTCTCTCTCCCTCACTTGCTACCCCCCTCCCACTCTCTCTCTCTCTAAATAAATAAATAAACTTTAAAAAAAGAACAAGAGGAAGACGTTGGAGAAGCATGGATGGAGGCTCTCAGCTTGTCTCATCCCTGAGACACAGATCAGCACCAACCCGTTTTGCACACCTAGGAAATTGATCTGAGGATTAATACAACAATCTGCATAACTTGAGCCACAGAACTTGGCAGGTATGTGGGGCAGAGACGTGGACTTGGGGAGAGAAAAGCTGTGGAGGGTAGGGAGCTGTTTTGTGGAGAAAGGACAGAGAAAGGGGGACAGTGCAGGACATTGGGAGCCTGCAGGAAACGCACTCTTCCGCAAATACCTGGAGAAAGAGAGAGAGTGAAGATAAAGAGAGAAAGCGAGAGAGTAAAAACACTTGCAAGGGACTGAACAAGAAATCTGTTCCCCAAATCCACTGACGGGGAGAAAGGAGAGGGTTTCAATACCGTTAGGATTTTACAAACAGCGGAGCAAAGAGTCAGAAATTCCAGAGCTCAGTGCCTGGAGGTGCTCTGGTGAGGGAGTAGGGTGAATCCGTAGGAGCGGACAGTGAGGGCTGCGGGGTCCATGTGCCACAGGGGGAGAAGTGGTTCTCCTGCTTGGAGTTCCTTTGGTAGAGGCCATATGGCCTCCACCCGGGCCAAGGTCCAGGCGGACCCCGGAGAGCAGGCACATTTCCTGGCATCGGGACAAAGATACTAGAGTGCAGTGAAGCCCGGTGCCAGCTGTGTGTTGTGATTTGCCATAATCTTTGAACCGCTGCCTCCACATAAATGTTTTCTGGGGCGAGAGGCACCCAGACCTTGTTCTGCGCAACCTGCCTCCAAAGAATCGGAGTGGGTCCAAGCTGCAAGGGTTTTGAAACCATCTACTGGAGAAAGAAGCTTAACAGCACCCTCTAAGCACGTGCCCCAGTCACTCCACCTGCTTAGTGTAAGGACTACAGAAGGTTTCATAGTTTGAGTTCTAGGGGAAACTGAAGTTAACTTCATTTGGGTTTAATTCTGTTTCTTCCTTTATGTGTTTGTTTTCTGTTTGTTTTGTTTTGTTTTTGCTTCTGTCTTTGTTTACATTGTTATTTTCCTTTTTGTCTTTACTGGATACAGAAAGAGAAAAATTTAATTTTATTTTCTTTTGAAAAAAATTTAAAAAAAGTTTATATTATTGGGGAACCTGGGTGGCTCAGGTAAGCGTTTGACTTCGGCTCAGGTCATGATCTCACGGTTCGTGAATTTGAGCCCTGTGTCAGGCTCTGTACTGACAGCTCAGAGCCGGGAACCTGCTTCGGATTCTGTGTCTCCCTCTCACACTGCTCCTCCCCACTCACGCTCCGTCTCTCGTTCTCTCAAAAATAAACATTAAATTTTTTATATTATTCTTTACTATTTTTTTTATTTTTGTATATTATTATTACATTTCATTTATTTCATTTTATTTTATTTTATTATATAACTTCATTTTAATTTTTAAAATTTTTCTTACTTTTTCTTTTCTTTCTTTTCTTTCCTTATTTTCTCTATTCTATCAAGCTTCTTTCAACAAGCAGACCAAAACACACTTAGGTCTAGCTTCCTTCATTTGATTTTTTTATTTTTATGTTTTTTAAATTTATTTTCATTTCATTTATTTTTTAATTTTTTTATTATCATTTTTATTCTTCCTTGAAAATGACAAAACAAAGGAATTTACCCCATAGAAACAACAGGAAGAAATGACACCCAGGGCCTTAAGCAACAAAGATATAAGCAAGATGTCTGAACTAGAATTTAGAACCATGATAATAAGAATATTTACTGGGTTTGGAAAAAAAACATAGAATCCCTTTCTGTGGAGATAAAAGAAGTAAAATCTAGTTAGGACTAAATTAAAAATGCTATAACCAAGATGCAATCTCAAATGGATGCCACGATGGCAGAATGGACAAAGCAGAGAAGCGAATCAGCAATGTAGAAGATAAAATTATGGAGAATAATGAAGCATAAAAAAAGAGAAACAAAGGCAAAAAAGTATGATACAAGGCTTAGAAAACTCAGTGACTCATTAAAATGGAATAACATCTGAATAATAGGAGTCCCAGAAGATGGAGACGAGGAAAAGGGGCAGAAGCCTCAAACCAGAAGAAAAGGAAAATAATAAAGATTAGAGCAGAAATCAATGATATATATTAAAAAAGAAAAAAGTAGAGGGGCGCCTGGGTGTCTCAGTCAGTTAAGCATCCGACTTCAGCTCAGGTCACGATCTCGCGGTCCGTGAGTTCGAGCCCCGCGTCTGGGCTATCAGCCCAGAGCCTGGAGCCTGCTTCCGACTCTGTGTCTCCCTCTCTCTCTCTGCCCCTCCCCCGTTCATGCTCTGTCTCTCTCTGTCTCAAAAATAAGTAAATGTTAAAAAAAAATTAAAAAAAAAAGTAGAACAGATCAATGAAACCAGGAGCTGCTTCTTTGAAAGAATTAACACAATTGATAGACCCCAACCAGATTCATCAAAATAAAAAGAAAAGGACTCAAATAAATAAAATCAAGAAACAAACTCAAAATGGTTGAAAGACCTAAACATAAGACAGAAAGCCATCAAAATCTGAGAAGAGAAAACAGGCAACAACCTCTTTGACCTTGGCCGGAGCAACTTCTTATTTGACATGCCTCCAGAGGCAAGGGAAACAGAAGCAAAAATTAACTAATGGGACCTCATCAAGATAAAAAGCTTCTGCACAGTGAAGGAAACAGTCAGCAAAACTAAAGACAACCGACAGGATGGGAGAAGATATTTGCAAATGATATATCAGATAAAGGGTTAATATCCAAGATCTATTCAGAACTTATCACACTCAACACCTAAAAACCTATTCAGTGAAGAAATGGGCAAAAGACATCAACAGAGACTTTTCCAAAGAAGACATCCACGTGGCTAACAGACACATGAAGAAATGCTGCATATCACTTATCATCAGGGAAACACAAATCAAAACCACAATGAGATATCACCTCACACCTGTCAGAATAGGTAACATGAACAACTCAGGCAACAACAGATGTTGGTGAGGATATGGAGAAAGGGGAACACTTTTGCTCTGCTGGTGGGAATGCAAACTGGGCAACCACTCTGGAAAACAGTGTGTAGATTCCTCAATAAATTAAAAATAGAGATATCCTATGATTCAGCAATTACACTACCAGGTATTTATCCAAAGGATTCAGGAGTGCTGTTTCAAAGGGCACATGCAGCCCTATGTTTATAGCAGTGTTGTCAACAATAGCCACAGTAAGGAAAGAGCTTAAATGTCCTTTGACTGATGAATGGATAAAGAAGATGTGGTATATATATATATATATATATATATACACACACACACATATATATATGTAGAAGAAATCTAAAAAACATAGAAGAAATCTAAAAAACAAAAGAAAACAACAAAGTATTTTGAGACAAATAAAATTGAGAACACAACATACCACAATGTATGGGCTACAACAACAGCAGTTCTAAGAGGGAAGTTTATAGCAATAGATGCAAATAAGAGAAAAGAAAGATCTCATATAAACAATCCAACTTAAAATCTTATGGAAATAGAAAAAGAAGAACAAACTAAGCCCAAAGTTAGTATAAGGAAGAAAACAATAAAGATTGGAACAGAAATAAATGAAATAGAATCTAGAAAGACAATAGGAAACAAAAAACAGTGAAAGGAAGAATTAGTTTTTTTTTTTTTTTTTTAAAGATATACAAAATTGACAAAGGTTTGGAGGGACTAGCCAGGAAAAAATCAGAGAGATCTCAGAATTTAAGAATTAAAGGACACCACAGAAATATAAAGGGCCATTACAAGAGTTATCATTCTTATGAACTTCCATATGCCAACAAATTTGACAGCCTAGATGAAATGGATACATTCCTAGTACAATCTATGAAGACTGAATCATGAAGAAATAGAAAGTCTGGACAAACTAATAAGGACTATGGAGATAGAACCAGTAAGCAGCAACTTCCCACCAGAAGTCTGGGAAAACAAACAAGGCCCAGAACCAAATGGTTTCACTACTGAAATCTACAAATGTTTAAAGAAGAATTGATATTAATCTTTCTCAAACTCTTCTAAAAATAGAAGAGAAAGGAACACCTCAGAATCATTTTATGAGGCCAGCATACCTTACTTTGATACTTTGGTATCAAAGCCAGATGAGGACACTACAAGAAAAGCAAACTATAGGTCAATATCCCTGGTTAATATAGGTACAAAAAACTCAACAACTGTTAGCAAACCAAATTCAACAGCACATGAAAAGGATCATATACTAAGGTCAATGGGATTTACCTCTGCCAGGGAGCAAAGATGGCTTCAAAATGCAAATCCATGCATGTGATACACCACATTAATAGAATAAATGATGAAAATCATATAATCTTTTCAAGAGATGTAGAAAGGGTTTTTGACAAAATTCAGCTCTCAAGATATGGAATATAGTAAGAACATATCTCAACATAATGAAGGCCATGCATGACAAATCCACAGCTGACATCTTATTCAGTGAAAGTTTGCAAGCTTTTCCTCTACAATCAGGAAGAAGACAAGGGTGCTTGTTCTTTTGATTTCTATTCAACATAATACTAGAAGTCCTACCCAGAGCAGGTAGGTGAGAAAAAGAAATAAAAAGCATCCGGGTCAGATAGGAAAAGATAAAATTGTCTGTTTTCAGATAACATGATCTTATAAAAATAAAATCATGAAGACTATACGATAACTGTTAGAAATAATATATGAACTCAGCAATGTTGCAAGATACAAAAGAAACATACAAATTCAGTTGCATTTGTAAATATTAACAATGAAATATATTAGAAAAATAAGGGAAACAATTTTATTTACAGTGGAATCAAAAAGAATAAAGTACTTAGGAATAAATTTAACCAAGAGGAGAAAGATCTGTATAGTGGGGAGCTATAAGACATCAGTGAAAGAAATGGAAAAAAACGCACAGACAGATGGAAAAAATACCCATATTCATGGACTGGAAGAATTAATGCTACTAAAATGCCTCCATTACCCAAATCAATTTACAGAGTCGATGAAATTCCTATCAAAGTTGCAATGGTATTTCTCATAGAAATAGAAAAAACTATTCTAAAATTTGTATTGGTACATGAAAGACCCTAAATGACAAAAACAAACTTGAGAAAGAAGAACAAAGCTAGAGGCATTACATTTCCTGTTCAAACCACATTACAAAACTATCATAATCAGAATAATATCGTTCTAGCAGAAAAAAATGACATATACACCAATGCTATAGTATTGTAGTCTTGAAATAAAGCCAGCTATATACAGCCAATAAGTATTTGATGTGGGAGCCAAGAACACTCAATGGGGAGAAGATAGCCTCTTCAACAAATGGTGTTGGGAAAACTGGATAACCACATGGAAAAGAATGAAATTGGATCCCTATCTTATACCACTTACAAAAACTAACTTGAAATGGGTAACAGACTTAAACATAAGACCCACAATGGCAAAACTCCTGGAAGAGAACAGGGAAAAGGTTCCTTGACATTGGTCTTGGGTATAATTTTTTGCATATGACACCAAAAGTAAAAGCAGCCAAAGTAAAAATAAACAGGCAGTACTACATCAAACTAAAATGTTTCTGCACAGCCAAAGAAACAAGGAGGTGACATACAGAGTGGGAAAAAATATTTGAAATCAGATATGAGATCAGGAATTAATAATATCCAAAATACAGAACTCTTATAACTCAATAGCATAAAATCAAACAAGGTGGTTTAAAAATGGACAGAGTACCTGAATAGACATTTTTTTTCCAAAGAAAACATACACATGAACTACAGGTAAAAATGAACTAAAGGATTCTCGACATCACTAATCATCAGGGAAATACAAGTAACAATCACAATGAGATATCACCGCACACTGTTAGAATGACTATCATTAAGAAAACAAGAGGGGCGCCTGGGTGACTCAATAAGTAAAGGGATCCACTCTTGGTTTCTATTCAGGTCATGATCTCATGGTTGATGATTTTGAGCCCCACGTGGGGCTCGGTGCTGACAACAGAGCTTACTTGAGATTCTCTCTCTCTCCTGTTCTCTCTGTCCCTCCCTTGTTTGCGCTCCCTCTCTCTTTCTGTCTTTCAAAATAAATAAGCTTAAAAAAAATAAAAGATAAAATGTTGGTGAGGATGTGGAGAAAAGGGGACCCTACTGCACTGTTGATCAGAATTTAAATTGGTGCAGTCTCCATAGAAAAAAAGGATGGAATTTCCTCGAAAAATTAACAGTAGAAATACCATGTGGCCTAGCATTCCCCTTTCTACGTATATATCTGAAGGAAATGAAATCACAATATTGAAAAGATATCTATGCTCCCATATGCATTGCGTATTAGTCATGATAGCCAAGATACGGAAACAACATAAGTGTCCACTGACAGATGAATGGATAAAGAAGTACATAGACACTGGAATATTATTCAGCAATTAAAAAAAAAGGAAATATTGGGGCACCTGAGTGGCTCAGTTGATTTAAGTGTCTGACTTCGGCTCCAGTAATGATCTCACGTGTGAGTTGAGCCCTATCAAATTCTCTCTCTCTCTCAAAAATTAAAAACTATTTTTATTTTTTATTTTTATTTATTTTTTCTTCAATATATGAAATTTACTGTCAAACTGGTTTAAAAATGTTTTTAAAAAAGGAAATATTGTCGTTTTTGACAACATGGATGGACCTTGAGGGTGTTACAGTGTGTGAAATAAGCCAGGCAGAGAATGACAAATACTGCATGATCTCACTTATATGTGGAATCGAAAAACAGCCATATTCAGAGAAGCAGAATGTTGCAAGATGATGCCAGGAGCTGGAGCTGGGCAAATGGGAAGGTATTGGCCAAAGGGTACAAACTTCCAGTTCGAAAATGGGTAAGTTCTGGGGATCTAATGTACAGCATGTTTACTATAGTTAACAATGCCGTAATAGATACTTGAAAGTTACAAAGAGAGTAGATCTTAAATGTTCTCTCTCTCTCTCTCTCTCTCTCTCTCACACACACACACACACACACACGTATTTAATCATGTGTGGGGATGAATGTGTTACCTAATCTTATTGTCATAATTTTTTGCAATATATACATACATCTAACGATCACATTGTACACTTTAAATTTGTACAATATTACAAGCAAATTTTAAAAAGTATGTTATGTAAGAAATATGGTTTCTAACTTATTTATGTAGGGAAAATCTATAGGGATTTGAAAGGCAACATTTGTGACAGTAATTCAACGGAATCATATTTCTGTAGCATACACTTAAGGCAAAAGACTGCCTTAAATGCTCAGAACATAAAATAGTACTTTTGCATATAATGCTAAAATTATATCATCCTGTTTCTGATGCTTCTTTCATCTTGACATAGCCATTCCCATTTTATGCCCTTTGGACGTTTTATTTATTTTTAACAGATAGAACCAAAAACCAGTAATATATGTAGTGCAGTGAGTTAGAACAAAGGAATTGGAGTCATACTGCTTCGCCTCAATTCCCAGCTGTCTTCATAGCTCTACAATTAAACCTGGCTTCATACCTTTGCCCCTCAACTTCCTCATATGTAAAATTGTCGTAAAAATAGACCTTCCTAATAGTGGGCACAGGGTCAATCAAGTAAGATCATGATTAGAGTATTGAACATGACCCACACATAAACATTTTTTATCATCATCATGACCAGCATGGTTTCGTTCAGCTTTCATTTCTTATAGCGGGATGCCAACAACACAAGGTCAGGTGTAATGAGTCATTTCCCCCCTGTTCAGGTGAATGAATACACGGTTAAGAAGTTTGGTGTTACCCGGCCCCTGAGCCAGAGTCAAGGCAGCAGGTTCTGCTCTCTCTTAATCACTCATGATGTTAGGCAAGGCCTTGAACGTCCACGACATCGCATTCCTATATAGACACAAGGCTAAGTAATCATGAAGGTCCTTGCCAGAACGAATCATTTAGAATTTTATGAAATAATCAACTCCTAATAAAACTAGTGAAACCTGAGTTCCTAGGAGTCTGTTGTCATGTCTATAGATTGCCTATTAAAAGCTTTCTCTCACTAACTGTGTGCCATCACACAGTTTTCTGTCCTGCTAGCTCCAATTTAGGAAGTGAAGGTGTTATTCTACATTCAGCATGATTCAGTGTCGATCGGTGGTCTAACACCACTAGCATATTAACTAATAGAGTATTAACTTAAAGACACGCTAACAAATGCAAATACAAAGTACTATCTTAAAGGGGAAGAAACAATGCAAAGGGAGGATCCTTTTTTTTTAATATAAAATTTATTGTCAAATTGGTTTCCATACAACATCCAGTGCTCATCCCAACAGGTGCCCTCCACAATGCCCATTACCCACTTTCCCCTCCCTCCCACCCCCCATCAACCCTCAGTTTATTCTCAGTTTTTAAGAGTCTCTTATGGTTTGCCTCCTTCCCTCTCTAACTTTTTTTTTTTACTTCCCCTCCTCCATGGTCTTCTGTTAAGTTTCTCAGAACCCACATAAGAGTGAAAACATATGCTATCTGTCTTTCTCTGTATGACTTATTTCACTTAGCATTACAGCAAAGAGAGGATTCTGAAGACACATGCTTGACAACTTTAGGGTAGTATTTGGAATGTCACAGTATGCATCCCCATGTGTGTGGGGGGGTCTTTTTACAATAATCTTTTAGGTGGATTTCTAGTAAGTGTTTATAAGTTCATCCATCAATATATGTGCTCTATCTAAGTAAAAAAAAATAATAAATTTGATGCCTAATCTTAGGTCTGGAAAACCATTGAACATTGTGAGACAAACTGCTTAGAAAACATCTCAGAAACCCTAACAACATTAACTGGCCTGATACAGATCGGGGGTGCAGGCTTTGAGGTTGGATGTGGAGATATTATACTTTTGTTTCAGACATTGCTGGTCCTGACCTATTTCTAGCATCATTTGGGGTTTTAGGTTCTCAATAGGGACCAAAGTCATTCAAGTCTCCCAGGTTGGCCTAGGCTCTCGTGATTACCAAAAGATCCCAGGACACTGCCCTGACCAGAAAATCTAGTACCTGGTGAAGAACCACTTCCTAGAGTGTCCAGGCTGAAGGGTTCCTCTCATTGGTCCTGGCATTTGTGGCAGATGTTCAGGGAACTATTAAAAAGCAAGTTAAAGAATGGAAGAACCAGCACAGTGCTTCAGTGCTTTTCAGTTGGCTTCTTTATCAATGATTGATTATGTGTGTATATATATATATATATATATATATATATATATATATGACTTTTCTCTCTCCAGATTCTGTTACTGAACTGTCAGTCTTTCAATACTGAGAAGTGCCTTTGTGACTTCTAAAAAATCATAAACTATTTGGTTCCAATTCATTTTAGATTTTTAAAACCTTAGATCCTTGATGTGAATATTCCAAATCACCAAAGGATCTCAGGCAGTATGCTTTCAGCTACCATTTTGATTTGCGTGTCAGACTTGGGATTCTTATGGACAGTTGTCAACTGTCTCTTAATGAAAAGAAATAAAAGAAATAAAATTTTCCTCTTATGATAAGTGATGAACAGAGAAATATCTGTATCTAAGGTAATCCAGTCTTTAAGAAACAGTCCCCAAGGGTACTCCAATAGTTATGGATTCCTAACTGATTAATAATTCACACTTCCTTGTGGAGCTAGGTTCTAATTAGAAAAAAGCACATTGATCTCACCTTACAAAAGCCTTCACAACTGAAAATATATCAGTACCTATACATTTTTTTCTTGCCAGCTAAAAATTCTTTTTTTCAGAAATCTAAATAAATTATTTAACAAATATTTTTATTGTTTATGTATAGTATTTAAATTGGCCAGGATAATCTATGCCATTGTTCTGTGTGCTCTTTTTTTTTTTTTTAATTTTACAGACCTATTTAGTTACCTTTTTTTTCCAAGTGTTAACTACTTCTTAATTATTGGAATTTATTGCCTGCTCTCATTATTGTAAGAAGTTCACGTAGTAGATAGAGTATTAAGGGATTGCTGTGGAAACGTGTCCGTATCTACTGAACTTGTACTAGATACTGACTGCTGTAATCTCTACTTTGGCAGTCCTTCACATGATTTGTTTCGCAGCCTTGGGCACATGAACACCTGTTTTGAAAATCACCGGTTATAATGCATGTCAATGTGTTCTCGGAATTTTTTTTTTTCTTGTGGAGGGACTATTTCAGAGAACACAATCCTGTGAAAATATATAGAAGGGTATTAAAGGGGGTCTGTCTTATGCAGAAATCACAGACACATCCTTCCCTCTCGAGTTAACATAAAGTCATGTTCAGAGAATGCATAGGACCAGAAATTAAATTCTCTGGGAAATGTTCTTTTTTTTCTCTTAAGTCTGTATACTATATACTCTCCTAGTCCCGCAACAGGTAGACTGGATTGAACTCTCATTTACCTTTGGTAGGAGTGTAAATTGGTAACGTGTTTAGAAAACTGGTTGGTAATATAGTGAATATGCTCTATAATAGAATACAGGAATCCCATCCCTCAGTAAATACCCAACAGAAACCGATGCATACGTTTACCAAAATATATCTGAGAATGTTCATAGTGGTGCCATTCATAATTGTACCCGATTGTAAAGTATCCAAATGCCCATAAGCAGTTGAATGATGAATAGAGTTGAGGTGGATTCACACACAGTGGCTGACAGCAAAATGATGAATGATCTACACCTACAGGCAGCAAACATGAATGAATTTCCAAGCGCGATACTGAGAAAAATACGCCAAGCGTAAACAAGTTTTTACTATGGAATTAATAAAATACAGAAATGAATCTATACTCCTGGAAAACAGGATGGTGATTACTCTTAGGGAGTGGTCCTATAATAAGAAGGCAGTGTGCAACTTGGAATTATTTTTTTTCCTTGAATTCAAATCCCAGCATTTTTACCACCGATTGACCATATGTTCAAAACTCTGTCCGCATAAGTTTCTTCATCTGTAAGATTGGGATAATGATAGCACCCATATCATAAGGTTGTTAGAGGAGTATTATTTAAGTCTTTAATTCATTGTGAGTTTATTTTTGTGTATGGTGCTAAAACGTGGTCCAGTTTCATTTCTTTTCTTTTTTTTTTTTTTTTTACATGTAGTGGTCCAATTTTCCCAACACAATTTATTGAAGACACTGTCTTCCTCCATTGCATATTCTTGCCTACTTCATCATAG
Organism: Panthera leo; assembly: GCF_018350215.1. Classification (NCBI taxonomy): domain Eukaryota; kingdom Metazoa; phylum Chordata; class Mammalia; order Carnivora; family Felidae; genus Panthera; species Panthera leo. Next base: position 2,689,122 of record NC_056695.1, on the reverse strand, counting down.
ATCAGTTAACCATATAATTGTAGGTTCATTTCTGGGCTCTCTGTTCTGTTCCATTGATCTATGGTATCTATTTTTGCACAAGTACCATATTGTTTCAGTTACTAGGGCTTTGTAATATATCTTGACATCTGGAATTGTGATGCTTCTGGCTTTGTTCTTTCTCAAGATTGCTTTGGCTATTCAGGGTCTTTTGGGGTTCCATACCAATTTTAGTGGGGTTGGGCAAAATGGGTGAAGAGGAGTGGGAGATACAGGCTTCCAGTTATGGGATAAATGAATCGTGGGAATAAAAGGCACAACACGAGGCACATAGTCAATGATATCGTAATTGCAATGTTTCAGGATAGGTGGCAGCTACATTTGTGGTGAATTTAGCATAATGTATTAACTTGTCTAATCGCTGTGTTGTACACCTGAAACTAATGTAACATTGTGTCAACCATACTCAAATGAAACAAACAAATAAGAAAAAAAAAAACAAATAAAAACGAAGATAGGGATACCTTTCAAGAGCAGACCACCAGAGCTTAGCGAAATACTGCTTCCATTCCTACTAGAGGAGCAAAGATAGTTGTGTATTTGAAAAGTTAAGTGATTAGTACAAGGACACCTGGACAGAAAGTTAATTCGGTTTCTGGTTACAAAGGCAGTTGACTTTCCCCTTTCACACAGGGAGAGATTGAATACATAAATGGGTGGTGAACAAACCATATATGACAATGGAGCTCAGACCCACAACTTCTACAACAAAGTCGATGACTGAATCTCCCATGTTTATTTTATTTATTTAATGTTTCACTCCTGATTTCAACTCAGGACTAGACAGAGAAAACCAAAGGCACTCCCCAATCTACCCACATAGGGTGCCCCGCTCAGCTTCCCCACTCCCAACAATTCGAACCACTGGTACCGTAGTGTTCTTTTTTCTTTTTAAAGCTCACCCACTCCTCTGTCTGCCTTTGAGTCTCTGTTAAAATGCAAGTGACTGTGGCTGACTCCCATGCTATAGCAAGCTCTGAATAAAACAGCTTTTTTGTTGTTGTTCTCATTTGAGCAGTCTTTGTTTACTTCTACAGAATTGACCACTGTTAAAACCAACCTGTCTAATAAGGAGGCATTTCGATTAGAGGAGAGAACTGTCCTAGAGAATTCTTTCTGTTTCTCATTAAAGCATTCTTCTACTTTTGCTAAGGAAATCTCATCTCTCTGTTTCGATTTTAAGTGCAGACAATCGTAATGTTCCCCGGTACTTATTTTTGTACATAGTCTATCAGTTTCCGGAAAAATAACCGGTAGCCAAAGGAGGTGAGATCAAGGATTTATTTTGCAACATTTATCTACTTAATGTCTAGGAATTAAGTGGACAAAATCAGGGAAGTTGTTTATGCAATTGCCAGACGGCATGGCATCTCATGAATCTCTGTGAGATATTTTCCGTCCTAATAAGAGTTCATAAACCTATTTAAAAAGGACCAGGAAACCTGCTATTCTGATCTGTATCTGAGACATTGTTTATGACACTCTATAATTTCCTAGTAGACGCACTTCTTTTTCTCTTAATTTCTTCTTTATTCATTGTTTCTGTCTCTTTGACTTTTACAAAAAATCTATTTTACATTGGTTTTGTCGATAGGAAGGTGTTAATGTTGGTTTGTTTTGTGGCCGTTCTGTGTCGAGCGATGAAATCTTCCCGTTGAACAACAAAGTTCATTTAGATCCTACCATCTCTGCTTCTGATTTGAGAATACGATCATACGTTGCAGTCATCACAAAAACTCAGCCCTGAATTACTTGGCTCCCAAAATAGTGATGGCAAAACACAGATACTTTGTTTCTCCCACTTACAAACATACTGTGTGCTAAAAATGTGAAACTTTTCCTGATCCCTGTGCTTTCAGAAAACAGCGAAGTTGGTAAATTCCCTCACCCTTTTATATTCCAGGAAATGGCTCACTCCACAAGACACTCATGCCCCCGTATATTCCAAAATAAATCCAATCTGCGTCCCTTCTCATGACTCCCATCTGGATGACGCCCTTGCCCACGTGCTTCTATAAAACCAAGGACCCTTCTGTCACTTCTAGACAGTTCTCATTAAGAAATATGTAGCCTCAGGGCACCTGGGTGCCTCAGTCGGTTGAGCGTGCGACTTCAGCTCAGGTCATGATCTCCCGGTTGTGAGTTTGAGCCCTCCGAGTCCGGTTCTGTGCTGACGGCTCAGAGTTTGGAACCTGTTTCAGATTCTGTCTCCCTCTCTCTCTCTGCCCTTCCCCCACTTGTGCTTGCTTTCTTTCTCTCTCAAAAATAAATAAACATTAAAAAAAAAAAAAGAAATATGTAGCCTTAGTTGTCATCTCCTGAATTGTCCAACGTCTTTTATCTTTTAGAACTCTCTGTTTGACTTCAGTATAGCCTTGGAGATAGTTTTAAATTGACAATGGGTCCTATTGGATCCAATATTCTTAATCTGATCATTGTCTCTTTCCTAGCTAAATTGCAGTACTATTTTATTCACATATCATTCCCTGTCAACAGAGGGAAATCCAGAGTTTAAACATTTTTATGGATTATGGAAACTTAACATATTTGTAACCCACTCTATTTATTGTCTATTGTCTATTAATTTGACTTTACTGCCTTCACTGCCTTCCCACTGCCTTCACCCATGTAACCTTAGTATCTAGGAAATACTTGCCTGGGAAGATAAACATGCAAACAACGTTAATCATTCTAGAAACTTCTTAAAGGACCTATCAACTCTTCACTGTGTTGTGTCCATCAATCCTAATCACGCTCCCAGATTTTAAGACTCACTTTAATCCACACTAAAATCAATAAGTATCTCAACTTTGCCCTTCCCTCTCTGATGCACAACTGGGAATTTATCTTCAGTGCTGTCTTTCCAAAGTTGCTTTGGTGGGATTTTGGGGAGCCAGAATTTTAAAATAATTAAGAGTCTTTAGTTTCATTTATTTCTTATTTATTTATTTATTTATTTATTTATTTATTTATTTTAGTTTGTAAATAGTGCTTCCGATAGCCATTACTTCCATATTTATCTTTGCTTTTTCAAACCAAACTACTATAAAACTTTTCTAAAGTTTATCCATATCTCCTCATTTTCATGTCAACCTCCTGGAAAAGACGGCGGCGGGGGGGGGGGGGCTCTTAATTTACAATATGTATGTTTCCTTTAACAGAATAAACAGTTTCCTTAGTCTAGACTTAAAGAGGTTTTTTCAACAACTCATTTCTTAAGCTCAAAGTGTTCATCCTCCCTTAATATTTTTCCTTATTTTTCAAGTTAATGACCGATTCACCTCCCACCAAGGTGGCCAACTGATTCTAATGGGCTCATTACAAACGCTCCAGTTCTCCTTCTACCTAGTTAACTGATTTTGTAAAGAACCGATTTAAATATAATAGGCTCTATCTGCAAATTTAATTTGTGTACTTTATGAGGAACTCAGAATAAGGATACTAGAAATTTTCAAGGACAGGTACAAAGATACAACATGTGTTTCTCCATTTTCTTCAGCAGTGAATCTCAAACTTTGTTTAATATAAGGATTCTAGGGTAACTTTTTGTAAAAGTAGATTTAAAGATAGAATCAATAGTCTACATTTTTTTTCCCTGAACAACTTTGGTGAGTCTGATGCAATTGAGAAACATTAATCTATGATACTTAAACTCCTTTAAACTACCCATCTCCAACCTTTCCCATTATAGATGCCTGAAAATAAAATACTTTTGAGCATAAAAATTAATATATTTATTTAAATAATTCTCTTGGCTAAAAAGTTTTTACTTTTTTCAGTCAGAGAAACAATACTCTCTATTGGTTCCTCAGCATAGGAATTTGGAGAAAGTTTTAAAAGCTTCCTTTCCCTTTATTTAAAATAAAGTCCCAGGGTGCCTAGGGAGCTCACTCAGTTAAACATCCAATTCTTGATCTTGGTTCAGGTCATGATCCAACAGTTCATGCGATTGAGCTTGAGATTCTCTTCCTCTCTCTCTGCCCCTCCCCTGCTCAAAATAAATAAATAAACTCGAAAATAAAATAAAGTCTAGTCATCTGTTTTATTCATGACCTCTTTTGTTGATTACATTTGCTGTGACTTTTCCAGGTTTCATCACCTCAAGTTTCCATAATTTACATGGTTTGCTGTTGATTATTCCTGAACTTAATTCATCTTGTACAAGGATTCCAGTTAAATTTTCTTAATAGCAAAGCAAAGCAAAGCAAAGCAAAGCAAAGCAAAGCAAAGCTTTCATTGTGCATGAGACTATGTTATGGCCACTCCTTGACTGCATTTTTTTGTCTTCTTCCTAATTCCAAAATCCAGAGGGAGATACTCTGATTTGGAGTTTAGCAGCATGGCATTGATTGAAGCATTTCCTTGGGATCAGAACCTTTGAAAGGGAAAGAGAGAAGTTGAACTGCAGTGTGTCCCCGTGAGTCGCCGTGGATGGAACTGGGGGTTGCTCTCCACTGAGCTAGAAGACCAGGATTTGAAAGTTGCCATCCTCCGTCACTGGATGCCACAAGAAGGAACATGACCCTCCCTGGGCAAGGACAGCTGTTGGCACCTCAGACGGCCTGGGAAAGGCTGACACTGAAGACTGGCTACAACAGCAGAAGAGGTGCTTTGTCAGAGAAGATCTGGGCAGCACACCTGCACCTGCCCCACCTCCTAGTCCACGTGTGTAGATGTGTCTTCCCTCCTGAATCCGAGTTAATATCCAGACCCCTGGTGCCCCAGAACTGGTGAGGATCACAATCTTATGGAAAGATGTCTAACATTTGCTAATTAGCCTGCGGGCCAGCTAGGCATGCCCCTTGCCCGTCTTCAGCCAATACATCTTAGCCAAATAACACTGATCCTACTCTCTTTCATTGATGTTTTGAGAGGATTTGCTTTTATCATTAAACTGTGACCTTACTCTGTTTTTCATGATTGGATGGATGTCTAGTCTTTAGCAGTGAGAGTCTGCTAAGTAGTTCAAAAATTGGTACTTAAACCACATGTGAGGAATTAATGTCGAAATTAAATTTTAGGTATTCTTCTAGAATCTGTTCACCAAAATACTTTCAACTGCTCAAACTCATCCTCCTGCTTCCATTTTCTTAATGTACTTTGCATAAAAATAAAACAAAAGTTGTTTTGTAATATATACTTGGGTATTACTTTTGTCTACATAAACATGCAAAGTTTTGGGAAACTAGGATTTCTTCTTCTTTCTTTCTTTTTTTTTTTTTTAGTTTTTATTTAAACTGCAGTTAGTTAACAGACAGTATAATATTAGTTTCGTGAGTAGAATTTAGTGAATCATCACTTACATGCAATACCCAATGCTCATCACAAGTGCCCTCCTTAATCTCCATCACCTATTTAACCCATCCCCCCTCACCTCCCCTTTGATAACCTTCAGTTTGTTCTTTATAGTTAAGAGTCTGTTTCTTGTTTTTTTTCTCTCTTTTTTTTAACCCTGTGTTCATATATATATATATATATATATATATATATATATATAAAATGAAGTAACACTCAGCCATAAAAATCATGAAATCTTGCTATTTGCAACAAGTCTTCATATTGGAGACTTCCTGTCTGGACAAGATGACATAGACCTGGCTCTCTTTGTGAAATAAAACCCTGGAGTTAACACAGGATGAAACCAAAGGAGAAGTCTACCAGTCGCTAGAGAAAGATGAACTTCTCTGGGAGCCCAGGAGAGCAATAGCAAAATAGCAAGGTCCCTTTCATACCCCGACCCAATAAAAGAAGACACCTAGACCATGGGTTTCTTGACATACAAACTAGCAGACACAGGCACGTGGGTGAGCTCACCTTCCGAATAGAATGCAAGTTCCTTTTACGACATCAGGTGAGCCACAACCACCAGCAGGGAGAGCCAGCAGGAGCCTTGCTTACAATAAGTGGTCGGGGTGGTGACTTTCTTTTTCCGCAACCTGAGATTTTGCACCCTGGACCAAGAGATACTGGTGGGTTAGGGAGTGCTGGCGAGATGAATATCATCACACCAGGCAGCTTGGCCTGGGAAGCATTCGCAGACACCCATAGGCAGGAGAACCATAAGCAAATGAGCATGGAGAATAGACTCTTCATTTTTGTATATGCGAGGCTTTCATCGCCTGTTATAGACATTTAACTACCCTTCCTTGAGAAACTAATTTTGTCCTTCAGGCGGCTCCGGGGCGACCAGTGGAAGACTGAGAAGCACCAGATAATCCAAGCAGACCAAACAAAATCAGAAAGTTTCTAGAATTAAGTCGTCTTTCCAACTACAGCTCACAAAAGAAGGCCTGGACCTATATAGTGAACCTAAACACAACGAGCACCTGCTAAAATAAAAGATTCAAATAGGACCAGAGTCTCCAAACATAATAGACAAAGTGATAGAGCATAATAAAAAAATATCACCCTTTGTACCGTGACCAAGAAAGTCAAAACTGAAGTAAAAAATACTTCAACGGAAACCAACAGCAAGATAAATCAGATATGGGAATGATTTCACAAGAATTTTAAGCCAAATTCAATAAAAAGGATTCAACAACTAGTTACAAATTTCCTTAAAAGAAATGGAAAGGTAGAAAGCGAAGCAAGGAAAGAGGATGGAAGAAAAAGTGGAAATTATAGAACTGAAAAATACAATAACAGAACTAAAAAAAAAAAAAAACCCTCACCAGATGGACTAATTGCAAGAATAGATTCGATGGGTTTGAGAGAAGAACAATAGAAAATATCCAATCTGAACAGTAAAAAGAAAGTAGTCTGAAAGATAAAGTGAACACAGCCTCAGGAATCTGTAGCAATATAATAAAGAGTCTAACTTTCAAATCATGGGAGTCTCTGAAGGAGAGAAAAGAGTAGGGCTGAATGAGTGTTCAAAGAAATAATGGCTAAAAAATTGTCAAATTAGGTAAATGATACAAACCGAGAGGTCTAAGAAGCTGAGTGAAACTTGAACAGAGTATTCCTAAGGAAATCCATGCACAGGCACATCATATTAAATTTCTGAAAAGGAAGACAAAGAAAAAAAGTCTTAAAAACAGCCAAAGATGAAAGACTTATTACCTACTGGGAAATGCCAATTTGAATGACAATGGATCTTCACCTGAAGCCATGGAGGCCAGAAGAAAGCGTACATTTTTTTAAAGTACCAAAGGAGAGAAACTATCAACCAGAAGTTCTTCATCTGGTGAAATCATTCTTCAGGAACAAAGGGAATAAAAGAAGAAGGAAAAATAAAAGAACTTATTACTAATAAAATTACTACTAAAGATTGGCTAAAGCACGAACTTCAAATACAAAGGAAATAACAAAACTAAAAATATGAAACATTTGGAAGGAAGAAGGAACAGTGGACAGGGCAGACACAAGGGACATATTATATTGTTTACATTCTTTTTTTCTTTATGTTAATTCAAAGGGAATTTTTAAAAATCTTTTGACTCCATTTACCCAACTCTCCCACCCTCCACCTTTCTGTCCCCCCCAACTCTGGCAACCACCAATCTGTTCTCCGAATCTATGAGCTTGCATTTTCCCCCTTTTTTATTTCACACATAAATAAAACCATACAGTATCTGTCTTTCTCTGCCTGATGTATTTCACTTTGCATAATACCTTCTATCCATCTATGTTGTTGCAAAGGACAAAATTTCATTTTTTTATGGCTAAGGAATATTCTGTTACATTTACATATGTAGGGGTGCCTGGGTGGCTCAGACAGTTAAGCATCCGACTTCAGCTCCGGTCATGATTTCATGGTTCATGAGTTCAAGCCCTGTGTCGGTCTCTGTGCTGACAGCTCAGAGCCTGGAGCCTGCTTTCAGATTCTGTTTCTCCCTCTCTCTCTGCCCCTCCCCTGTTCATGCTCTCTCTGTCAAAAATAAATAAATATAAAAAATTAAAAATATATATATATATATATACACAATACATTAGCTATTATATAATATACATTATATATAGTTTATATCTGTATATATATAAACAATCTCTTTATCCATTCATCCATTGATGCACCTTTAGGTAGTTTCACATCTTGGCTGTTATAAATAATGGTGTAGTGAACATAGGGATACATAGATCATTCTGAGCTAGTGTTTTTGTTTTCTTCGGATAAACACTCAAAAGTGGAATTTGCTGGATCACAAGGCAGTTCAATTTATTAATTTTTTGAAGAAACTCCATGTTGTTTTTGCAATGGCTGTACCAATTTGCACTCCCGTCAACAGTGCACAAGGGTTCCTTTTTTCCACATCTTCACCAACATTTGTTATTTCTTGTCTTTTTGATAATAGCCATTCTAATAAGTACGAAGTGATATCTCATTGTGGTTTTCATTTGCATTTCCCTACTGATTAATGATGTTGAGCATCTTTTCATGTACCTGTTGGTTATCTGTATGTCATCTTTAGAAAAATGCTTATTTACATTTTCTACCAATTTTAATTAGACTGTTTTTTTTCAGCTGGGTTTTATGAGTTCTTTATATATTTTGGATATTAGCCCCTTATCAGATATATGATTTTCAAATATTTTCTCCCATTTCGTAAATTACCTTTTATTTGTGAAAGGTTCCTTTTGCTGTGCAGAAGCTTTTAAGTTTAATGTCATCTCACTTGCTTATTTTTGCTTTTGTTCTTTTTGATTTTGGAGTCAGATTCAAAAATTCATTACCAAGACCTATGTCAAGGGATTTATCGCCTTTTTTTTTCCCCAGGAGTTTTATGCTTTCAGGTCGCATGTTCAAATCTTTAATACATTTTGAGTTGACTTCTATGTATTGTGTAAGATAGTGGTCCATGAACCAGAAGTTATAGCATCTGATACTCATGACAATGACTTGTAAAGGTGGGGAAGGTAATCAAGCTGAATGGAAGCAAGATGTCAACACTCTAATAAGTGCTATAATGCCTGTACCAGTAGTTTGTGATAAGTCAAATATATCCATTATAATACCCAGAGCAATCACTGCAAAACTATACAAAGAATATACAAAACATGTGTACAAACAACGGAAACAAAATATAAGAAACAAAAACTGAGATGGTGGAAAGAAAAATCCACAATTATTGCTGGGAATTCAACACCCCTCTGACAGCATGACAAAAGTGAAAATCAGCAAAGACGTGACAGATCTAAACAGCAAAATTAACCAACAGGACGCAATTGATATATATAGAACACTGCACTAAAAATGGCAGAATACACGTTGTTTTCAAGAACTGATGGAATCCCCACTATCACAGACCATATCTTGAGCCATAAAACATCAACAAATTTAAAAGAATTGAAATCATAAAAGTGTTTCCATAATGAAATCAAACAGGAACAAGTAATAAAAAGTCACCAGGAACATCTGTAAACATGTAGAAAACACAGAAAGCACTTTTATATTATCCATGGAGCAAAGAGAAAGTCTCAAAGGAATTTAAAAACCAAAGAGAAATGAGTGAAACTACAATACAATGTATCAAACTATGTAAGATGCAGCTAAGGTGGTGCTAAAGGGTAAATTTTTAGCACTAAATGTTTATAGTATTAGAAAGGAAAGGTCACAAATGTAAGTTCCTATTGTGATAGATTGGAAGCAAACTCAAAGCAAAGAGAAGGGAGGGAATAATAAATTTCAAACAAATTGATGATCCTGAAATCAATTAAACATAAAAAGAACACAGACAATAAAACAAAAATGTTTTTTAAAGAAACCAATAAAACTAATAAATACATAGCAAGCTTGAGAGAAATAGAGAAGATACAAATCTCTCATATTAGAAACACAAGGCTTATTGCAATATATCCTTCAGCCATTACAAGAATAATAAGGGAATCCTATGAACGACTATGCTCATAAATTCAACAACTTAGGAAAAGTACCAATTCTTTGGAAATGACAAAATACCAAAATCCAAATTAGATAAAACTGATAATCTGAATATTCCCAGTACCAATAAATGATTGACTATATAATGAACTCCTTCTCACCAAATAAATTTTTTAGCCCAGATAATTTCATTAAAGAATCTTGCAGAACATTTAAAGAAGAATGAATGTCAGTTGCACATGATTTCTTTGAGAAAATTGAGAAAGTAGAAATTTTTTTCACCTCATCTTATAAGGACATTATTACACTGACACTAACACCAGAAAAGATCACAAGAAAAGTCATGGATCAATATAGCTCATGAACATAGATGTAAAAAATCCTCAAAAATAATATTAGCAAAGCTAATCTAGCAATGTATAAAAACAAGTATACACCATGGCCAAATGGATTCTATCCTAGGTATGCAAAACAGGTTCAACATTCTTTAATCAAGCAATGTAACCCGTCATATCAATAACCTAAGGATGAAAGCTTATATTATCATATCAGGTGACAAAGGAAAACAATTTGACAAAATCCAACTCCGTTTCAGGATCCCAGCAATTTGTAGAGGGAGATTAACTCAGTTTGATAAAATGTATGTTGAAGGAGGTCCTCAAGAGGATGCAACTGTGGGTTGATCTTTGAGGTGGGTTCTGGAAACCAGAGGCTTCTCACCCCTACCCTTATCCTTGGAATGTGGGTTCTGCTTATCTTCCTGCTCCCAGAGGCTGCTCCAAGGATACAGCCTTGAGTTCCTGATGTGTTGAGACCATCTGGATGTTCTAGGTGACTGAGCCCAATTAAGGTCTCTGTATAAACTTTTAAGATTCAGGAGACTCATATGGAATTTTACTTGTTTTGTGGCCACCCAAGACAAGGCTCATATATATGTCCCCTTGTTTATTTATTTTTTAAAGTAACCTGTCACTTACCCATCTGTGGTGGCTTGCCTCTTTCTTTGGTCTCTCCCTTCCTTCCTTGTAAGACCAACAGAATGTGATGTGTTCACACCTGATGAGTCTGCTAATGTATCATCTTTATTAAATGACATAAAGACACAAGTGGAATCCCCTGAGTGATCTCTTGAGCCTAGAAGAGTTAATGAAACAACGGTTAGGATAATGGGTCTCTTGGCAAAAAGATAAAAGTTGTCACTGATTTTGGAAATCATTGTCTTAATTTGTGTTTTCTCTTGCGTGTATGTGTCTTGTTGCCTCCAATGCTACCCAATGAGCCACGTCCATGCTCCTGAAACCCCTTGCTCAATGCTCAGGACTTACCGCAAAAGATGGAGGGGGCGCATGAGATTGTAAGAGTGAGTCACTAGGGGTGTTGTGCTGGAGGAGGTCATCAAGAGGTCATGAGTGCCGGTTGATCATGAGCTGGACTAGGCAATTGGAGGCTCCCCATCGCCTCCCCTGTCCTTGGAATATGGGTTCTTCTTGCCATTAGGGTGCCCAAGACAAGCCTCAGATATAAGTTTTCCTGTTATCAAACCTGCGAACTACCAATCTTGAGTGGTCTATCTCTTTGTTCTCTCTCTTCCCTCCTTGTACTGGGGTTGGTTTCAGATTACACCTGAGATACTCTCTAGGAGCTTTCCAAACTACAGGGCACCTATAAAAAGCCTTCAGCTAACACAGAACTTAGTGGTGAAAAGCTGAATGCTTTTTCCCTAGAAGTGGGAACAAGGCAAGGCTGTCCACTCTCACCAACGCTTTTTGCCATAATGCTCTTCAAGGAAATATAGGTGCTACTATAGGACAAAATAAATCAGTAAAAAAAAAAAAAAAAGAAATTGTTTAAAGGCCTACAAATTTCAGAGAAAAAAGGAAAACTGTCCCTATTTGCAGATGACCTATCTGCATAAAAACTTAAGGAAACTGTAAAAACAGACACATTGCTAGAACGTCAGCAATGTCACATGATAGAATACCAACACAGAAAAACAATTGGATTTCAACATATCAGCAATGAATATGAGGACCGCAAATTTAAAAACAATACCATTTACAATTGCTCCAATAAAATGAAATACTTAGTTATACTCAAAAAATATAGACTTAATACTTAAAAAACAATATTTGACCATGAAAATATGGTATCCGTATGCTGTAAATTGTAAAATGAAGGAATTCTAAGACCTAATGAAAACCCTGGACAATTCAGACTGTTCTTCTGAATTTCAGGACACATGTTCAGGTCTGTATATCTATATACTTGTATATATACATCTGTTTTAGTGTCCAAACCCATGTGTCCAAACTAGAATTTATGATCTTTCCCAAAAGAAATTATCTTCCATTTTCTTTTTGTGGCCGCATTCGATTTTCTTTCATATTAAAATCTGAGATCTGAGAATATTTGACACTTTGATTCCTAACCAGAGGTCCAATGGCTAAGCCTTGTCAGCTCCAACATGATCAGCTCTGACCATTTCTCCCCACTTCTAGAACTGCCAGCCTCACCAGGAGTCTGCAATCTAGTTTCCCTACATCTATCGCTTCCTCCTTAAAGGGATGTAGACAGCGTTCGGACAATCGTTGTAAGAAGCACTTTTAAGCACATCATTCCTCAGCTTACAGATCACCCAGTGGTTTCCCAATGCCCAGACTTCTCGAGATGTCCAGAAATGGCCTCATTCTGAAAAATCTCCCTCCTGTGACTCACCATGATTTTTCTTATAATAATCTAGCCACAAGTATTTTCTTAATTTTGGAATATTTCCTTCAGCATAGCTTTATCCATATGATACCTTCCCTTCCCCACCTCCCATTTTTTATTGAATCATACTGATTTTCCATCGGGCTCCACCATTGTTTGCTTCCTCAGACTTTCTTATTACAAAACCAGTTAAGAGATTTCTATTTTACACTGCTCAGTACAGTCACGCGTGGTTTCTGTGTGTGTAAATGGACATTTATTTTATGTGTTCAGTCTCCCTCCCTGGACTGTGGGCCTGATTTTGTCTATCTTCCAGCTCTGTGGTACCTAAAACCCATGTAAAGAACAGAGTAACGGCCACATGATTATTAAAAACATGGCCTATTCCGATTCTGAAATTTTAACAACTCATTAGTAATCGGTACTGTTGGTATCTTATTTACTATTATGAGCAGCTATAGTTTTACACATTTTTAGTATATATAAAGATGCAATATATAAAAAGTTGTAATATATATAATAGATTTTATTTTATGTATAAAATATATGCAAATGTAGTGAATTAACTTATAAGTCATTCAAACACATCAGATAAACATAGAGCTTAGTTTGTATTAATTAATAATTTTTAATTTAAAGCTTGCGGTAGGTTTATCACAATGCAGTCATTTTGTAGAGGCAAAAGTGGTCTGAAAATTCCCCTTTCCTACTTATCTACCCATCCCCTGGATGTGCTTCTTTCATTCAGTGAACATTTGCATTTGGGGCAGGTGCTGCAGTGATTGGAGCATAAGCTGTTGTGTCAAAAGCCTGATTTCCCCTCGGCTCTGTCACTGTCTCTGCTTGTGATCTAGGGCCAATGTCACTTTGTCATCTACCTCCTTTTTTAACCTACCTCACTGGATTGTGAAAAGAAAGGAAATAATGCACATGAATGGGTTAAAATAGAACACAGACTATCCCAACTACCTAACAAGAAAATGTTATTATTAATAGTGTCCATTTTACTATTGTGTGTAACGCTTCACCATTGCAATAACAGAAAATGACGAAAGATACAAGCTTTAGGAGAACAGTTTATATATTTCAAAAAATAAATGCATCTGAATTAGCTGTGTATTTATTATTCTAGGAACACTAAGCTCCACGATATGTCCAAGAGGGAAAGTACTGGTGAGTTCACTGACTAATGTTATTCAAGAATTTAGTGATGACCACAAACCATAGTATATCATGCTGTAAGGCACCAGCTACCTACAGCCAGAGAGAAGAAACAATTTTGCAATATAATTTTAAAAATATCATTAGTGATGTACTAAGAAATGCATTAATTTTTTATTACATCTATCTTTATAATAGGTCAGTCAGCCCAGTCAAATTAAGACTTTTATCCCAGTTCTTTTTTAAATTGTATTTATATATTTTTTAATGTTTATTTATCTGAGAGAGAGAGCGAGCAAGCGGAGGAAGGGCAAAGAGAGAAGGAGACACAATCCGAAGCAGACTCCAGGCTCTGAGCTGTCAACACAGAGCCCAATGTAGGGCTCAGACTCACAAACTGTGAAATGATGACCCGAGCCAAAGTCGGACGTGTAACCCACTGAGCCACCCAGGCATTCCCCCAGTCATTTCTATTAAAGCCTTGAAATGAGCTATGAGTTTAGAATTAAAAAGAATATTTCTACCTTTAAAAACAATTAAGAGACCATCAAATTCAATCTAATAAATATCGGGTATTGGTTAGGTAGGACATTGTGATTTTTTGACAGAAAGGATTTCAAACTACCCCATCGGGATATGCAGACAGTGAGTGATGTAAATGGTTGTATAGACACATGATCCAAGCTGTCTTTTCTTATTTTAGAGTTTAGGTATGTGAGAAACAAATGAAACAGGAAAAACAAGCTAGGGAATGACGTAGCTGATTGATAAGTGCATTATAATAAATAAAATTGTTCTGTATTGAAATGTGATTCCCTGTAGCTGTCCTTCCTGGCCCTATCATATTCCTCAGTGAGTCTGCTAGAGGCCCATAGGCCCCACTTTTGGTCCCCTCAAGCACCGCATATAAACCACAGCTCTCGAGCTGTGGTGGGTCTCAGGACCACCTCAGGAGCTAGAAAAATGCAAACACCCAGGCCACACGCATTCCAGAGAGCCTGGGTCTCTCTTCTCTTTCGCCATCCAGGAGATGCTGATACGTATCAACGTTTGAGAAGCTAATGAAATGACAGTCGGTGACATAGAGAACTTGATAGAATTTTCTAAAGCATTCTCTGTCTCTGTCTTTGGCCCTCTCTCTCTCTCTCTCTCTCTCTCTGAATTATTTTTATACAACGCCTCATGATTTTCTCTTTCACACCTTTTTTCTCTCTGGGCACCCTCAAAAGATTTATATCCACTGATGTTTCCAAATGCCCAGGTGTTTCGCATCTTATATGCTAATATATAGGTGCTTGACAGAAATTGGGCCCTGCACAAACAGACCCCACCGGGGCACGCATAGTCTACCCGGATGCTTTTTGAATTTTAAAGTCTCAGCACTCCCTCTTGGCATGGTGAATGTTTACAGAGGTTCCACTGGAAAGAATCCCTGGTGGGTAAAGAAGAGACAAATCCAAATAAACAAGGTATTTGTGCTCTGCTGGAAGTACAGGATTATTCTGTCTTTTAATAAAAGGCAGCACTCATGTTAATAACACGAAAGTAAATATCTAATATCATTTCAATGTAGTGTGTGGTCTCTCACTACTTTGTAATTAACCCGAACGAATACAGAATCTCTAAGTAGGTTCTGACATGGCCAGATATGCAGGCGGTTCCTTCCCTCGAGTGGAATCACAGAGGGGAGAAATGAACACCCGGAGTCATCAAATAATTGTTTCAGTTCTTGAATTTTATCTCCTGGAAGAAATTGATACTCGAGAGAGGCAATGTACATTTGCTTTACAACACAATAATCGCATATGGAGCACTCAATAGAGATTTATGAATTAAAAGGACGTGTTCTTACCTTTGTGGAGCTGAAGTGTTTCGAGCAGTGAAAGACATAAATTTGAAAAGATCATGCCAAAAACGATGTTATATTTGAGAGGGGCAGATGATGCAATTAGAAACTAGACCTTTTAAAAATCATGAATATATGGCTAAGCATACTGCAAACATGTCAAAATAGCCACACGCTTAAAATATATTTTAGGGGTAACTGGGTGGCTCAGTCAGGTAAGAGTCTGACTCGGGCTCAGGTCACGATCTCACAGTTCATCGGTTCGAGTCGCACATCAGGCTCTGTGCTGACAGCTCAGAGCCTGGAGACGACTTTGGATTCTGTGTCTCCCTCTCTCTCTGCCCCTTCCCCTGCTCACACTCTGTCTCTGTCTCTCTGTCTCAGAAATAAATATTAAAAAATTTAAAATATATTTTATGATGTAAAATGTTCTGGCCATTGAGAAATTTAATCTGTCACTTGTATATTTTGATTAACATTACAAAAATGTGTAAGTTGTAAATAGTGGATGGATAAAAATTTATTCAGTTGGAAAATATTTTGAGTAAAACCAATTTCGTTTTTTTAAAATTTTTTAAATGTTTATTTATTTTTGAGAGAGACAGAGACAGAGAGACAGAGCGTGGGTAGGGGAGGGGCAGAGAGAGAGGGAGACACAGAATCCGAAGCAGGCTCCAGGCTCTGAGCTGTCAGCACAGAGCCCAACATGAGGCTCAAACTCACAAACCACAAGATCATCACCTGAGCCGAAGTCGGATGTGTAACCGACTGAGCCACCCAGGCGCCCCTACGTAAAATCAGTTTCAATTGCATTAACGATTGTGACTAAATGATAAAGAGTCATATAAGAACTATAAATATGTTAATATTACTTTAAGCAAATATTTCATCACAGAGTAAAGTGGTTCGTATAATTGTGGCGAGTATAGTCGATTGAGGCATCTAAATGTCAAATTATCACTATTTTGGAAAGGACATATTGATTATATTAAATTATGCATGTGATATTAAAATGAACATATTGATTATTAAATGATGCATGTGATATTAAAATTAAGATTAAAATAAAAACAATCAAAAAGCCTTAAACTTGACCTTATTAATAGCAATTCATTTGTCCTAAGACCAATCCTTCAATAAGTGGTAGAATTGTAACTTTAAAACTAGAATTGTATTTCCACAAAGGGCTTCAGATTTTGGAATCAAATAAATGAGTCAAACAAGAACTATGGGTTTTTAGATTCTACTTTTTATCTCATCTTTACATTTATATATATTCCATGCATACACACAGAACATGTACATGTGTGTATATTTAATACATACATGATATATAATTCATACACATACATATGACTAAAAAGAGATTATTTTTTCAAATGTCGCCTTGTGGGAAAAAAACATACTTAAGAAAATGGTACACAAAAAATTAATAATTCCATCATGGAAATATCTTTTTGCTAATGACATTTCCAGCCAAATGGAAAAATTAAGCTCTGTTTTTTTACTAGATTGGCTACCGCAGCAGGGAAAACACTCCAGGATTTCCTTGTGTTTTCTTACATTTCCCAGATTGTTTTACATTTAGGTTCAGGTCTTGGGCCGATCCGATGGGAGCAGAAGGGGTGTGTGTTACTTTCAGAATAAGGCCATTGAAGTGGATGTAAATTCACACGCACTCTGTTTTAGATCCGCACAGCTAGAACAAAAACACTTTGAGATGAAAGGTTTGCAGCTGGGGACAACTGTCTCTGACCCACTTGAGGCTGTGATTTCAATGAGAAATAAACATTTTCTATTTTAAGCCATTCCATTGCAATTCTGAGCTTTATTTATTCTGCCGTGTAGTCTGGTGTAACATGACTAATACAGCTACCCACAGTGATAAAGCTGAGATTACCCCCTACCTTGTTTCGTATATTTGTTCTTTTGAAGCTTGGAGAAAAAGAGTTTTCTCATAAGGAATCCTTTTGTACATTACGTTGTTATTAAATCAAGGGCAAGGTTTCCCTACTTAAAATTAAATTCACAATTCTAATTTATCTAGCCTGTGTCTGAGAATCTATTACGGTTAGTTGTTCAATGGACTCTCCACTTTTTCCCTAACTAAATGTGGGCAACGATCTTACATAATATCGAGTGCAGAACCATGTTAAACTGAAAACCAAATTCCTAGTTCTGTGTGTGTGTGTGTGTGTGTGTGTGTGTGTCACATTATCGAAGAATACAACCATATGCCATATTCCTGTCTTCTGTTTCGATTTCCACTTACTGTTTCCATTTGACAATTTTATAATTGGGATTTGGTTTTCAGTTTTTTTTTCCTATTTGTTTTTCTTTGGAGGGGGGAGATCTGACGGTGCTTTTTCCTGAGTATAGTCCTATGTGGTAAGATCACCAATGGGTAGATCATCGATTTGATTACAGATTTGCCTTCTTGCCACCTTTGCTGTTATTAACTCAGTGAGGCTACCTCCGGAATAAATGGTTGTTGAGTTTTTCTTCTTCGCTGACCACTGTTCTCAGCTCTGGTCATTCAGGGAGGAGTCAGCCAACATGCCACCTTGCGTCTGCCCCGGGGTTACGTCCAGGAAGGCATCCAGAGTGCCTCAAGCCTATAAAACATTTGTCCAACATCCCCTTTATTTGGGAACTCACAGGTATCTGGTGGTTTCTACACACGCAAACACAAATGTACTCAAGGTTTTCCCTTGTTCCACACTCCCTATCTAATCCCTTTTTTTCTTTTTCTTGCCATGAAGTCTTCTCTTTAGGGAAAGCACCCTGTAGTCCCACTTTTAGTTGTCTGGTTTTGTGAAGACTACATATTTGCCTCTGATCTGAGGTGGGGTGATCAGAGCACTCCGATCTAATTCTCACAGTTCAGGAGTGAGCCCGCAACTCCATTTGGGATGCAAGGCCTCTGCCTGAGCTTTTGGGATCGGGGAGATGAGACACAGGTGGAGACAGTCCACCTGAACGTGCAGCTGACACAAAGAAAAGCACTTGTAATTTTTTGTGCCTCCACCCCCTGGACCCAGAGGAGGCAAGAACCGACCTGATCTCCTTTTTCCTCAAACTCGTCTGCCTTGTGTTTTGGGGGCCTGCCCCTGACCAACACCAACAGATCACCTTCCAGGCCTGACTCCTTACTCAATGGTTTCCTCTCCACATCACTTATCATGAAGTGCGTCCATCCCGTGTGTACCTATGTTAGGGTCTCCTTATTTTCCGTAGATGAGTTGCAGCTGCCCAGGCTCTCCGTGAGAGCACATGTGCACCTGTAAATGAGCTGCAGGGGGCACGCCAGCTCAGGGTCCCTCCGAGCCACCCTCCCGGCTGCTCCCAGGCACTGACCAAGAGGGCAGGTTGGAGAGTCAGGCCACTCTGCCCAGCACGGGGGCCCAACAGCAGTCTCGGAGGGGTACTTTCTACTGGTCTGGGGACCTGTCACAGAAAGGCTTCGCAGTGGCAAGATCTCTTATTCTACCTTCCTTCTTCCCCTTTATCTTTTACGGGTGTTACACCTGACTGGAGTCTGCAGGCCCCCTGTGTACTGACCTTCCCACTCATTCCCATCCTTGCACATACATGGAATACCTTCTGGGTTCCTAATTCTCAGAGGAACTGAGTGTACGTGTGGAGACCATTTTAAAATGTCATTCATTTTTAAATGATGAGGAAGATCATTTGGTCTAAAATGACTTGGCGGTATTTGTTTGATAACACTCTTAACAGTGGCTGCCTCATTGAGTTGTCCCAAAGCCTGGCTCTGGACTAATACTCAGCACGTCACTAAGAAAGTTTTTCCACGGGGCGCCTGAGTGCCTCAGTCGGTTGAGCGTCTGACTCTTGATTTCAGCTCAGGTCATGGTCTCACGATTCATGAGTGTGAGCCCCGCATTGGGCTCAACGGTGACAGCATGGATCCTGCTTGGAATTCTCTTACTCTCTCTCTGTCTGCCCCTCCCCTGTTTATGCTCTGTCTTTCTCTCTCAAAATAAATAGATAAACATGAAATAAATAGATATGCTTTTCCTTTTTCTTCTCTTAATTTTGTAAAATCTCCTCTTTCTAAAGTTTTTCTAATTACGTATCCATTTCCTTCATTCATCTCTCAGGACCCAAAAGCGCCATCTGCCTAAAATGTTACTAACACTATCTCAAGGCAAGGAGGACTGTATGTTAGACCTAGAATCTCAGGTGGGCCATTTGTATGTATTTTCATTGCACACACATCAAATGGCAAAAATAAAGATCTTCTGGATCCATTCCCATTATTTACTTACTCGCATTGACATTTTCTAAACCAGAGGTTCATTAAGAGGTCTATCTGAATGTAACTGATTGTTTACTATCCTCATTCTTCAGAAATATTGGAAATAATCCGTTATTTTCCTCAACAAGTCGGTTATCAAGTCTAGGCAAGAACAGACAGATGGCAGTGCTATCAGTATTTTTTCCATCCAATCAGAATAAAGCGAAACCTTGAACTATATACAGCTCACGCTCTATGGAAGATGAAAGGACTAAGGTCCTTTCATAACAAGACCTGCTCTCGTTGGTTTCAAGGCTCCCTCAGTATATTGCATTCTGCTTGCCTTGAATAATCTGTCAAATATCCGGGCCAGCAACAGTTTCATACCATGGACTCGGAAAACAATCACTGTCAGTGTGTTTTTACCAAGATAAACAGTGTCACCAATGCGAGGCATTAATTTTCTGAATCTACCCATGCATTGTATCCGCACCACTGTCTCCGACTTCTTGCTGAATGTTCACATTTAATTTAAAGTGTGACTCATCTTCATATATTTGTTTTTATGTGATTGAGAAATGACACCTTTTCTCGAGAGTTTTCATTAGACCTGTCTCTTCCATAATGCCTTTTCCAATTACTCCACACCCTAGAAATGCATTCATTATTGTGAGGTTTCCTAAAACGGATGCAATTGCGTATGTCCTTCCTGGAGATGCAATGATAATATGACACTTAAATATGAAGTGTATCACATTTATCATTTTTTCTGGCCCCTGCTATTTCCCTAACCTATGCTGTGCAGTCCACAAAAATGTGAATGAAGGCATTGAACGAGAGTGAGTGCCATGCTACACTCTCCGAAGGGTCCAGGTCTGTGATTACCCTTGCTTCTGTGCTGCCTGGCTCCTCAGGGGATTCGTCTGAAAGTTGATCCAAGCGAGTCATAAATGATAAGGGTGGACTGGTCATACTAGCCACTCACTCCCCCGGCTAATGCCCTGGCACCACCTTTAAGAATCTGAGAGTTTCTAAGGATACAGTTGATGACTCCTGCCACAGAATGGTGTTGTCTTATATATGGTACTGATCACTCCAGTATATTGTGCATTGTACTAATTATTCCAGAGAGCTAGAAATCCTATAGCCATTCACAAAATAGATAGTCAATCTTAAATGCATTTTTATAATCTACTTGCTTCTTTGTAATCATTATATGACTCAAATTTCTTTAAAATTCCAGAAGAAATTTCCTATTTGATGAATGCCAAAGTTAAAAAAAAAAAAGGAGACATGAAATTGGCGAGTGCATCTTTATATCAGTTCTGTTTTTAAATTAAACCTGCGGTGTTACCTTCAGCCTGGTTATAATTTCACCGCGTGTTTCTTCCTCCGGAACTGTGACTGCCTGTCATTCTGGAACTCAAAAAGCTACTTCTCTGGGAATGGCTTTGACAATTCATGGCCTCAAGCTTCTTTGTTTCTTAGAGGTTTGGGAGCACAGCTGTCTCTGGGCTTGCTTCACCTCTACTGCAAACCTCTCAAAGTTTCCAGCTTTCCCCCCCCAGGTATCATCCATCCACACGTCGTAGCCAACGCTCTCGTCTTGGCCACAGCTTTAAGCTGCAGGGAAAACTAACAGACTGGGGGAGGCATGCCTGCCAAGGTCTGTTTCCCGGGCTTTCCTTCTCGCAGAGCAGGAGAGGAAACTAAAGTGAAGACCACCACTGAAAGCTGAACCTGCCGCGTCCTGATGATAGCTTCTCCCTTCCAGCTGGAATGACAGTTTATCTGAAAGCTCTAGCTACCTGCTGTTGGCGCAGTGCCTTCAGACAGCTCTGCTCCTTTTCCTCCTCCTTTTAGAAAGGCACCCTGCTTTTGAAGAGCCTTCTGTGTAAAATCGTTTTACTAAACTGATACATAGAAATAAATCTTATACGTGATATTTTCCTTTATTACATATACACATGCACACAAACACAATGCCATATATATGTGTATATATATATATACATATATATGTATATACACATATATATGTATATATATGTATACATATACACACATATATATGGTATATATATGTATACATATATATACATATATATATGACATTGTGTATACGTATATGTATATGTATGTATACATACATATATATATGGAGAGAGAGAGAGGGAGGGAGACCTGTAATCTATATCTATCATTATTTATCTATCTATCTGTCATTTATCTATTGAAATGAACCTGTATTGACTCACTACCAATTGAAGAACTAGAATGTTGCCACCTACCTTGACCTTCTGCATTTCAGGTCTCAATCTTTCCTCCTCTGGTGCCTGGATGTTGATTTTCTATTTATCATTCCCTTGTCTTGTTAAAAAATATTTCAACTATGTATGGATATATTCTCAAACTTTTTTTAATGTTTATTTAGTTTTGAGAGAGGGAGAGAGAGAGAGAGAGAGAGAGAGAGAGAGAGAGACAAAGTGCGAGCAGGGGAAGGGCCGAGAGAGAGGGAGACACAGAACCCGAGGCAGGCTCCGGGCTCTGAGCTGTCAGCACAGAGCCCGACGCGGGGCTCGAACTCACGAGCTGCGAGATCATGACCTGAGCCAGAGTCAGGCGCTCAACCGACTGAACCACCAAGGCGCCCCATGTATGTCTCTATTCTAAAGAATATATTGCTCTGTTTAGCTTGTTTTTAAGCATTAGAAAAGTGCTATCATATTGAGTGTAGCTCTCTGTACTTTCATTTTTTATTTAAACATGATGTTTAAGATTTATCTGTGTGGTTATTTTGTGCTTGTACTATTTACTTTTCTTCTCTATAATGTTTACTTCTCTGTAATGCAATTTTGTAACAATACCATTAATTATATATACATTGGATTAGCAATTAATATTTGATTGTTCTCCATTCTTGGGGTTTATGAAAAATACTCTTAAGACCGTTTTTATATGTGGTTTACAAAGGGGGCTAAACTGCTTTCTTTTTTTTTTTTTTTTTACATTTTTTTTAATGTTTATTTATTTTTGAGAGAGAGAGAGAGAGACAGAGTGTGAGCAGTGGAGCATTAGAGAGAGGGAGTCGCAGAATCCAAAGTAGGCTCCAGGCTCTGAGCTGTCCGTCAGCACGAAGCCTGACCCGGGGTTTGAACTCACCCACCGACAGATCGTAATCCGAGGCAATGTTGACGGGTAACCAACTGAGCCACCCAGGTGCCCCTAAAGTGCTTTCTAAATTGGTTTTTATAGGTACATTCCTAACATGCTTGCTAATTTTTGCCAATATATTGGTCGTAAAATAGTATCTTACTCTGTTCATAATTTCACAATTAAGGTTGAGCGTTATCATCGTGTTTATATGATGACAGAAATGATAGTGTATATATTTTGCTCATTTTTATAGTGGTTATTTTCTTTTCCTTATGCTTTTTAGGAATTTTCAGATATTCTGAATATAATTAATTGTTTATAATATGTCTTGCGGATAGCTTTTGCCACTTTGTAGCAAAATGTAGTTTTCTTTCCCTAAGATTGTAAAGGGATTTTTATATATTCTCTTCTCAGTGTTTAAAACTTTGAGTTTCATGTTCAGATCTTTGATTTTGTGCCAAGTGGGAGGTAACAGATTACTTGTTTTTCCATGTGGAAAATGTATCACTTATTATTTCTCTACCCTTTTCAAAAATGATTATACCCTAAAACACACGGAGCAATTCACACTGAGTACTGTTTGACGACAGTTTTATGTATGGATATACTTGTGTTACGCAGGTGTAATATTCTAAGATTGAAAACATTCTAGCATCTCGGGTTTTCTCATGTCCGTTCCCAATCAGTAACCATTCTAGCCCCATGAATTGATCACTGTTATATGCCAATAAATTACATGTGCATATTCTTAAAATTTTTATGAGTGGAATCATACAGTATGTATTTTTTTTCCGTCTTAACCTCCAGAGAAAAGTTTGTGTTTCTGGAGGGTGCCAGAGGGCACTTCTGACTTATTACAACTTTAGTTACTTTCAAAGACTTTAACTGAATGTGTTTTCAAGTCATCAGTTTCCTTTATTTCACGGGGAGGGCACATATTGGAATCCTATGTTAAATTTTTTATTAATCTGCATTATCTGTTATGTTAATCTGATCTACTACCGTCACGAAAATTTGCCTTATGAAATCCTCACTTACTCCTATTACATTGAAATAGGTGATCCTTGAAGAATGCGGTTGTTAGGGGCGCCAATCCCCCACACAGTTGAAAATGTACATACACATTTTGTGTTTTTTAATGTTTATTTATTTATTTTTTGGGGCGAGAGGGTAGAGAGAGAGAGAAAGAGAGAGAGAGGGAGAGAAAAAGAGAGAATTCCACGCAGGCTCAGCATTTTCAGTGCAAAGCCTGAAATGGGGCTAGAACTCACAACCGTGAGATCGTGACCTGAGCCGAAATCAGAAGTTGGCAGCTTAACTGACTGAACCACCAGGATGCCCCCAAAATACATATATAACTTTTGTTCCCCCCAAACTTAACTACTAATAGCCTGTGGTTAACCAGAAGTAACTGTTGTTACTGATAACATAAACAGTCTATTAACACGTTTTGTATGTGTATGTATATTATATACTGTATTCTTCCAATAAAGTAAACTAGAGAAAAGAAGATATGATTAAGATCATAAGGAAGAGAAAATACATTTATAGCACTGTACTGTATATATATATAAAACAATCTGCATATAAGTGGACCCACACAGTTCAAACCCATGTTGTTCAAGAATCAACCGTATGATATATAGCTGATTTATATAGCTGTGAAGAAATACTAAAGGAAAGGAAAGGAAAGTAGAGATGTGAATGTGTTAATACTAATACATACTTGGAATTCTAAATTGCCTTTTTCACATGCAAAATTCAGCAGGCAGAACCTGAGAAACAGCAATTATCCTGTTATACACTTGCAATGCTTCCTGACTTACAGTCTTCTCTACTGCTGGACTTTATTCCATTATTTCAGTTCCATTCTTTCTTCTAGAGCTTGTTACTTCATACCCTTGTTACCATTCACCCCAAACTCTAGTTAGGTCACACTCAGCGAGAAATCTGCTTCCTCATTGATCCCTATATTTTTGGGGCAAAGGTAGAAAAATTAAAATGGAAAAGACCAACATTATAAATTTAAATTACTAGGATATGTAAAAGAGAAATTAAAATGAAAAAGATCAACATTATAAATTTAAATTAATAGGGTATGCTTAAGTTTTTCCATATGTATATATATATATATATATATACATATATATACATATATATGTATATATATATATATACACATATATATGTATATATATGTGTATATATATATTTCAGACCTTCTTAAAGAATTATGAATAGTCTATCAATAGTTGAATGCTCATTATTAAAGAGTACAAAGTGAAGTCTGAACGAAAACGAATCAGTACTTATCTTTCTCTGACTTATCTCACTCAGTTCGGGGTCTGTCCATGAGTCCCTTAATGAGCTCAAAGTTTATCCATGTTATTGCAAATGGCAAGAAATCCGCCTTTCGTATGGCTGAATAATACTCCATTGATATAGGTAGCACATCGCTTCATTCATTTGTATAAATCCAACTGAAATACTGCTTTTGTTGCTTTGGGGTATATATGCAGAAGTGGAATTGATGGATTATAAGTTAGACTGATTTTTAATTTTTTGAGGAGCCTTCATATTGTTTTCCATAGTGGTTGGGACAATTTACATTCCAACGCCATGTGGAACACCATGTTTAACACCAACAACGTTTAAGTGTTTCCTTTTGACCACATCACCAATACCTGTTGTATCTTGCCTTTTTGATGGTAGTCATTCTACCAGGTGGGAGGCAAACCTCATTACGGTTTTGATTTGAATGTCCCTGATGATTAGTGATGTTGAGCATCGTTTCATGTGCCTGTTAGCCATTGTAGACCTACTTTGGAAAAAGGCCTAATTTGTTCCTCCCATCCTCCCATTTTTAATCAAACTTTTGTTGTTGTTGCTAAATTGTATGAGTTCTTTACATATTTGGGATATTAACCCCTTATCTGGTATATGGTTTGCAAACAGTTTCTCTCATTTTGTAGGTTTTTCTTTTCATTTTGTTAATTGTTTCTCTTGCTGTACAAAATACAAGTACTCTGTGATCTCATTTGTATGTGGACTCTAAACAAAATCAAACCTGTAAAAAACAGAGTAAAATGGTGGTTGCAAGAGGATGGGGGTGGGGATTAGATTGATGGTGTTTAAAGGAACAAACATAATGAGTAGTAAATAAGCCATAGAGATCTAAGGCACAGTATAATGAATATAGACAATAATATTGTAGTATAATTATGTAAGGTGATTGATATTCCTATCATGACAATCATATTATAATATATAAATTTATTAAAATAACATGCTGTATATCTTAAACTTACACAGTGTAACATGTCGAATTTATTCTATAGAATATTAAAATAAAGTAAATAAAACCAATCAGGCTTATATTTGTAGTTTCTACCGAACAGAATTTATTATAACTTTTCCACCTTTGCCTAATGGAAGGAAACTGTGTTTATACCCTTAATTCTAGTCAAGAAATATTTCCTGTAATAAAGGAGTTATATTTGAATATGACCTATTCCACTCACATTCTAGACGGAAAGAGAAACTAAGAAACTCCTAGGCCGGCCCTATTCAATACCTACACTCATGCTGTTAACTGAAAACCGTTTTAATGTAGAGTGACCCTTGAACAGCAGGGGTTTAAACTATGCAGTCCGGTTACATACAGGTAGATTGTCTTTTGGTCTTTTTTATTTAAAAAAATTAATTTCAGTATAGTTTGATAGTGTTCTATTAGTTTCAGGTGTACAATATGGTGATTCAACAGGTATAGGCAGATTTTTTAACAATACATTATTATAAATGCATTTTCTCTTCCTTATGATTTTCCTTTAATTTGAGAGAGAGAGAGAGAGCGTACGATCAGGGGAGAAGGGCAGAGGGAGAGAGAAAGAGAATGAACAGGGGAGAGGGGTGGAGTGAGAAAGAATCTCATGCAGGCTCCATGCTCAGCACAGAATCCGATGTCGGGCTCGATCCCACAACCCTGGGATCAGGACCTGAGCTGAAAGCAAGAGTTGGACTCCCAACCCACTGAACCACCGAGGCGCCCCACCTTCCTTATGATTTTCTTAATAACATTTTCTTTTCCCTAGCCTGCTGTATTGTAAGAACAAAGTATAAAATAATATACAAAGAATGTGTTCATTGGTTATGTTATTCATAAGGCTTCCAGTTGAGAGTAGACTACCAGAAGTTTTAGGGGAAGTCAAAAGTTATATACGGAATTTTCAACTGCATGAAGATCGGTACCCCTAACCCTCATATTATTCAAGGGTCAGATGTCTTACGATGATACTTATTTTCTAATTAAGGATTTTGGGCAGCTGCGGGTGCAAATACAATGAGCACTCTGGGAGAAATTAATGCGACAAGGAACAAATTAAAAAACTAAATAATGTGGGACAAAAACAGCCTAGGGTACATGAGAAAGATCAGATTACTTTCTTCTTCACTTAATTTATCAAAACCTTTTCTGCTTGAATCGTGCATCTGGGGTCTCTGAAGTTCACTGCACATAAGCTCTATCTCGACTGAAATCCTTTAAGGAAACAGAAGTTTTCTCTCTCTCACTCGTACGTGGAGTACGGAGGAAACAGAATGTAGCAGTTTGCTTCCTCCACAGGGCAATCTTAGCAAACCTGGCTCGGGTCCGTCCTCACACTAATTCCTGAGCTGAGAGTTGACAAAGCCGGGCTGGAAACCCACACACAAACTCTTCGCCTTTTAAGATGCCTGTGTTAGTCTGGATTTAATTTGTATTACAAAAGCACACGAACAATTTAATTACAACATTCCATGTAGCAGAAAACGTTTCATATTAAATTATTAAATACTGTTTCAACAATCACTGAGCTAGCTAATCATACTGTAAAACATACTGTACCAGCTATAGCCAATAAGCAGAGCTTGAGATGTAATTGGAAATTAGTTTTATTTTCGTCTTCATTTAACCTGTTCCACGGAATGGCATGAATTACTTTTCTGCTGGCTTCTAGTAACAAAAGCTCCGTTGTGACTTCAAGGTACAGACATTGTCTCAGTGGACTTCCTTTCTCCACATAGAAGCTTGCTGTGAGAGGGAACACGTGATTCTAGAAGGAAGCATTATTACCTCTTCTCTTATTCTCACACACTTCCTTCTCAGATGAATGGCTGACTTTAGACAAAAGGTCTGAATACTGTTTCTTGACAGGTCCTGTCATAAAATGACTTGCTATACTCCCAGCCTGCTGAAGGTTAAAGCTAATTCTTTCCCTAGGGGTTCAAGAATGGCTTCTTTTTTTTTTTTTTACTGAGGGTTCTTTCTGGATCTCCCCCTTTCTCAACTGCCTTGCCAACCATTCTATTCCTCTGGTGTTACCCTTCCAGGAAGTCCCCCTACAAACTTTAACATGGCTTCCACGGGCTCCGTTCCTTACACCACCACTTACACCTGTGCCTGGGTGACCCTGTCAACATTTGGAATGCAAGAAAATCCCAACTGAACCATCTCCTTCATACTCTGATGTTAGAGAAAATGCCCAGCCCTGACCTCCCGGATCTGTTGTGTGTGGGTCACACCTAGTCTTCTACCTCCCCAAACTGTGGGGCTAAGTTTCTACTGGTCGTATTAAAGCTTCTCTTTCTAGACTTAAAGTGAAAAAAAAAAGAACCCCACATTCCCCTTCCTGGTGGATAGAAGAAGGAGACGCTTGGATTTGGAATCTTTCTTTCTGCAAAGTGATGCTTTCAAAAAACAGACCTTCAGTGTTTTTTACTCCCTGTTACTTTTCATCTTCCTTTTGGATATCACAGCCCTTAAAATGGTTCCTGTCCAATTACTTTGAAATTTCTGCATGGTGGTCTTAATCTTCCCTTTGAGTTTTCACATTCACTTGAATTTTGGAATCTAAGTTCCTACTTTCCATTAATATCCTCTTATAATGCATTCTTATTGAGAAGTTTCCCTGAAAAAGGCAGCTATGTTTCTTCTAGTATGTTTTCAAGTTTAATTTCAGAAGTGAATATCATTGTAAAGAAACCCTTTACAACTTTAAAAGAGTAAAATAGCTTTCCAACACGCTGGGTCCTAACAATTTAGATGTTAGAATCCTAGGGGCGCTGGGTGGCTCAGTTGGTTAAGCCTCCGACTTCGGTTCAGGTCATGATCTCATGTTCACGGGTTGAAGCCCCTCATCAGGCTCTGTGCTAACAGCTTGGAGCCTGGAGCCTGCTTCGGATTCTGTGTCTCCCTCTCTCTCTGCCCCTCCCTTGCTTGTACTCTGTCTCTGTTTCAAAAATAAATAAACATTAAAAATAACTTAAAAAAGTGAGAAATAAAAAAGAAGCCTAAAACTTTTAGATCTAGTATTCACCCTGTGACTAGAACTTTTTCCGTAAGGAATTCCCTTGCAGCTAACCTGTGGCATTTTCACCTCCCACGGGAGCTGAGAATTGACTACATCTGTGCATTTTGCAGTGTTCCACTGGCCACTGCTTCAAAAAAGAGACACAATGTCAGTTATGGAGAACCAAGTGCTGGCAATGAAACAACACAGTGCTAGGATTGCTTACATTTTTTGAATTGAAATCCACTTCATAAATTTGAAGAGATTCTTATTGTAACAATGGAGAAAGAGAAATAGAAACAGGTAATCTGCAGTAAAATGTAGGAAGTGCTATAATAGAAATATGAGCAGAACCATAGGGAAGGGTAGGAAATGGGAGGACTCAGAATGTCTGGCACATGGAAAGCAGTGTGCTACTACACCAAGGAAGGAAAGGAAATCATTCCAGTCAGATAGGAAATAAAATTAACTAATTCTGTGATCATTTTAAATGCATTTGAAACAGAAAATGCATCCAAAGTATTTGTCAGAGGTTGTCAATGTACTCTATTTAAAAATATAAAGCTGGGGCGCCTGGGTGGCGCAGTCGGTTAAGCGTCCGACTTCAGCCAGGTCACGATCTCGCGGTCTGTGAGTTCGAGCCCCGCGTCAGGCTCTGGGCTGATGGCTCGGAGCCTGGAGCCTGTTTCCGATTCTGTGTCTCCCTCTCTCTCTGCCCCTCCCCCGTTCATGCTCTGTCTCTCTCTGTCCCAAAAATAAATAAAAAACGTTGAAAAAAAAAATTAAAAAAAAAAAAATATAAAGCATATATACTGTGATTGAAAGTAATATAGGAAAATAATATCAATTGATTAAACAAACACTGATATCCTTTGAATCACTGTGTGGTTTTGTATCATTAACTAAATGCAGTTCATTTTTGTATCCTAACTTTCCGTTACCTTGTAGTTTCACATTTCTGTATTTACTTCCAAAATCACTGAAGGGCATTGGATTTGCTCTCTTTGACTCTGACTCATTCATTAGATAGTGTTCCTTCCTTGGTAATTAGATATCAGCACTAGTTACCTACCCAAAAGCATCTTTCTGCTCTAAAAAATAATGAACTTATAATCACAATTTCCCTAAAAACAAATGAAAAAATCTCTGTTTTGAAATAATTTAACTATAGTTTAAATTGGTATATGAAGTGACCTTAAATTAATACCAACAGAAATAGGTTTGTATATCCGTGGTCAGGTCTAAATTCTAAAAGTTAGGAAAGGATTAGATCATAAAATCTGATGGGTAGGGGGATAGCTGTTCATTCATAAAAGATCTCAGACTGGTCATAACTACTATATTTCTAATAATTGTCTTCTAATAACACAGGATATATTTTTATCCTTAACGTTGTTAATGTTCTTAAGAGACATTTTGAATTATGGTTGCAAAAGGATAAAAACCAAAAATACTTAAAATTGGAGACTATGATTTGATACATTGCATGAACTTCAGCAAACTAAGATTTATAGAGCATATGATTGCATATAAATGAATTGCAATATTGATGAAAGAAGCCAAAGCCATCAGTTGCACAAGATATAAATATGTCCTAGTAGTAAATCACCACTTCTTAGCCTTGGATTTATTGTCACAGGTCATTTTTACTATTGTTTTAGAGCAAAATTTATGTCATGTCAACACCCAGGCATATCCAACATTCATTCACTCATTCAGCAAATATTTATTGAGCAATGTGCCTGGGTGACGGGAATAAAATATGAATAGAAATGGCCTCCCTTTAATAGTGTTCAGTGCAACGATGCTCAAATACCTTATTAAACATTAAAATTGCCCCTACACACTAACTGTAATGGATTAGGGAACACATAAGAACACAAAGGGCTCTTTGCTTTAGCATATAATAGAGGAGAAGGGATTTCAACCACTTTTTCTTGGCAATGTCTTACAAAGAATGATACTTGGTCACAGACAGATGAGTTTTCACAAGACTGGAAAGGTTAAGGGGAATACAGTTACTTCAGATATCAGCAGAGAGATATAAGAGATTTTAGTGAGAGCTCTTTGTATGTGTGTGTGTGTTTCAGAAAAGCAAGTGGTAGTTTCTGTATAAGCAGAATGTAGAGTTATGTGATTAAGAACTTAGAAGAAAAACTGAAAAGGAAACCCTGTTAAGGCTTTTTCTACCACGATTAGCTAGTTAATCTATATATGTTAGACGATAGAGATTTCTTTTAGAATTTTAAGTAAGGTAATGACAGAGAATTGTGTCACATGTTTCTGGGGGAAGTACAGAAGATGAAGTAAGTAGGGGTCGGAGTGGGGTGGGGAGGCAAGACAAGAGATAGGAAAATAAGTTAGGATGCTGACTTTATTTGATGGGGTGCTCCCAGCGTACAATGGTAAGGAGAAGGGAAAAGGTGGAGCCATTTGTATTGAACATAAAATGAACCATGGAAATATGAATGATTTACATATATGACCCTGAATTTTGGTTGCAGATAGCTATTTATATATGCCTATGTACTTTTTCTTGTATACCAAGTTTCAAATTTCCTTGTGGATTGGAATTATGCAAAATCACTGACTCCTGTTTTTGGCCCTAAGTATTTAATTGATGTTTTGTCTCCTGGGACTTATAGCACTCCTCATGAGGATGGTTTTAGCTCCACAGGCTTTGATAGTCATATTTTTATCAACCCTGGAACGCGTTTGGGGGCCTCATCTGTCTGTCGTTTACCACCTGTAATCACACATTGGAGCCAATGTGGATAATGGAGCCACATTGACTTGTCCATATTTACAGAGGACTTAACTCTTTCTAATTGAGCTTTTAAAAGCAAGTGACCATTTTTGACTTCTATGTCAAAACAGAACCAAACAGAGACATAAACTGCAAGTCAGGCAGCGAGTGTGGGCCGAACAAGAGGAAGCGTGGACGGTGGTTAAGGACGGAAGACATTCATGATCTGAGCATTCCATTCTCTTCCCCAACGTATGTTTGCATTTGTCTGTGTCTTCTTCAATTTCTTTCATAAGCTTTCTGCAGTTTTCAGTGTATAGATTTTTCACCTCTTTGGTTAGATTTATTCCTAGGTATTTGATGGTTTCTGGTGCAATTGTAAATGGGATCGATTCCTTGATTTCTCTTTCCGTTGCGTCATTGTTGGTGTAGAGGAATGCAACCGGTTTCTGTGCGTTGATTTTATATCCTGCGACTTTGCTGAATCTCTTCATCAACACGAACAGGAGTTTCCCTGAAGTTCATCTGTAGTGGTGTGCTGAGGCTGGAGCCACCTGAAGAGAGCAGATTGCGCCCTAAAAGCAGAGTAACTTGAAATGGACCCTTGAGGGAGTATTTCTCCGATGCAAATCTGTAAGCATACCACAAGATGGCTTTTTCATTGACAGCCGGTATACCAGCTCACCTCTGTTTGAGTCTGTCAACTGCTAGAGCATCCGTATAATCATCATGTCGCACTACAACAGTAGATATTCTTTTATTTTTTTTAAATAATTTTTGACATTCTCTATTAGTCATGAAGACGATTTTAATAGAAAAAATTATGGAAACAAATTGTGATTAGTGTCTAATAGCAAGACCTCTTCTTAAGTTTGCCATAATAAAGTTTTGCTTTAAAACACAATGAACAGAGGCTGCAAATTGAATGAGTCAATTGATTGCTCATGAAATCATGAGCAGTGAGAAAAATCTAGGTTTTGTGGTTTATGCAATGTGGAGGGCCTTCACTAAGAAAAATTAAACAAAATTAAGAGTACAAATTAAATTCAAAAGTGAATAGTAGAATAGAAAGGAAATCACAACAAATTATACACTTTAATAAGCTAATAAATATAAACATCAGAAAGTCCAGAAAAATAGAACAAATATTTACTAATAGTTTCATATACCTGTGTGTCATCCTATAATTTTTCACTCATATATTCTTCTTTTTTTTATGTGACCATGACTTTGCATTATTGTTTTATATAAAGGGAATAGGAAGATAATTTAGTTTTTCTTCCAGCATGGTCCGTTGCAATTTGTCTCCTATTGTTTATGCTTGGGATATGTGAAACACGGATCTTTACATACTTCATCCTTACTAATTGGCGAATCCACCCAAAGCCTCCGAATGGAATTGATGGTGAATGACGTAAATGTATCCTAGTAAGCCCAAACTCTGCTTCCCAGGCTCCCCAAAAGCCCTTGGCCTTTCCAACAGCACTCCGCATATGAAAGGAAGTGGGAAAGAAAAGAATGCAAAAGACATCTGTCTAAAACAACTGAAGTGCAAGATCTCTAAAACATTCAAGAGATGTGAGTACGCGTGCACACCGCTAACCCTCTAGAGGCCTTGGGAGGGGCCTGTGCAAGAGGGACCATCTGCACCTGCTTTCCACTGCTTCTCAATAATGTCTCTCCTCCACGTAACACACTGCTCGGTTGTTCTGCTGCCCGAAGAGCGGTGGGGAGAGGTTCCAAGACCACGTCCTGGTACAGCACGAAGTGTGTCGTGACCCATTAGCAATGGGCTAGTGAGAGGCATGGGGCTGTGGAATGTGTTGCAGAAGTTATCAATTATTCTGGAGAATAATAATGTCTGCCAAGGGAAGTTGGCTATGTTTATGAAGGATCTAAGTCTGCTTTGCACAATGTGGTAGTAACTAGCCGCACATGCTTTTGAGCACTTGGAATATGGCTAATCTCAACAGAGAGGTTCTGGAAATACAAGATGTACACTGAATAGTGAAGTATCTATATCTTTTGGCTGTATTCACTTTGGATTGTTTGCTATTGTATGGTTGAGTTTTGAGAGTTCTTTATATATTCTAAAAACTAGTCCTTTGTCAAATTTTTGGCTTCAAAGTATCTTCTCCCACTCTAATTCGTCTTTTCATCTTTTTAACAGGGTCTTCTGCAGATCAATAATTTTGACTGCAAGAATTTTGGTTCATTAAATGTTTTGCCTTATGTATTTTATGTTTTGCTTGTCATGCCTAAGGACTCTTCACCAGGCAACATATCGTGGATTTTTCTCCTATGTTATTCTCTAAAAGTATTCTAGTTTCACATTTACATATAGATCTATAAACAATTTTAGTTTATTTTTTCTTATAAGATGTGAGGTTTATACCTAGTTTCCTTTTTTTAAATCTATAGATATCCAATACATCAGCATTATTTGTAGAAAAGATTAATCTTTCTGCATTAAATTGCTTTTAAATATTATTTGACTATGTTGCATGGGGCTATTTTTGGGTGCTCTGTTTTGTTCCATTTATGTTTTCATGTGTTCCTTCATCTATAACACACAATCTTGATTACCTTAGCTATATAATAAGACTGGAATTGGGACAGAGTATTTCTTCTGTTTATTTACTTTTTCAAAATTCTTTGAACTAATCTAGTTCCTTTTCTTTTCATATAAATTTAAGGGTAATCTTGTCCATATCTACAAAAAATGTAGCTGATATTTTGGTAGAATTTCTTTTAGGCCTGCTCATCAGTTTGAGGAGAATTGACATCTTTACTAAATTGAGTATTCTAGTCCATTAACGAGGCATATCTCTTTATTTAGATCTTATTTAATTACTTTCATCAGCATTTTGTAGGTTTTAGCTTATAAGTCTCACCTATGTTTGGTTAATTTTACCTAAGTGCTTTAGTTTTTGAGCAATTATGAATTATATTTACTTAATTTTTCTTTTTTTCTAAAGAGAAATCATTAGAATTTTGATAAGGATTGCATAGAATCTATAGATGCTTTGGGGTAGTTTAAAAATTTTAAGAATATTAACTCTTCTAATCTGTGAACATGGGATGTCTTTCCATTTGTTTGTGTCTTCTTCAATATTTTTTTTCAGCAAAACCTTGTGGTTATTTCATATGATCTTTATTTCTGTATTTAAGCTTATTCCTAGGGATTTTATTATTATGGATGCTATTATGAATGGGATAATTTTTTCAGATGTTTCATTATTAATCTGTAGGAATGCAATTAATTTTTCTGTGCTGACTTTATGTACTGCAACTTTACTGATTTTGCTGATCAGTTGCAGGAGTTTTTGGTTGAGTTTTGAGATTTTATATGTATAAAATTATGCCACCTGCAAATAATGAGAATTTAAATTCTTCTTTTCCAATTTGGATGTCTTTTATTTGCCTGTCTTACCTGACTGCTGTAGCTAGGACTTATTATAGTATTATATTGAATAAAAATGGTGAAAGTGGGCATATTTGCCTTATTCCTGATCTTGGAGGAAAAGTTTTCAAAATTTCACCATTGAGTATAATGTTAGCTGTGGGTTTGTCATATATGGCCTTTCTTATGTTGAGGTCTGTTCCTTCTATACCTACTTCAGCGAGTGTTTTTAACATGAAAGTATGTTCTATTTTGTCAAATGCTTTTTCTTCATCTATTGTGATTATCATATTTTTTTATCTTTTATTCCATTAATATGATGTATTACATTAATTGATTTGCATATGTTGAACCATTATTTCATTCCAAGGCTAAATCCCACTTGATCATTGTGACTAATCCTTTTAATATGTTCTTGAATTTGGTTTGCTAATATTTTTTGAGAATTTTTACAACTACATTAATCAGTGATACTGGTCTAGCTTTTTGTAGCGTCCTTATCTGGCTTTGGTATCAGGGTATTGCTGACATCCTAGAATGAGTTTGGAAGTGTTCAACATTTTTAAAGACTTTAAGAAGGATTGTGTTAATTTCTTCTTAATTGTGTAGTGGAATTCAACCACAAAGCCAGCTGGTCCTGGGGTTTTCTGTATTGGGAAGATTTTGATTATGATTCAGTCTCTTTACACATTATAGATCTGTTCAGATTTTCTATTTCTCTAAATTCATTTTTGGTAGATTGTGTGTTTTTAAGAATTTATCCATTTCTTATAGTTTATCCGATTTGTTGTCATATAGTTGCTCATAGTAGTCTTATAATCCTATGTATTTCTGAAATATCAGTTGTAATGTCTCCTCTTTAGTTTCTAATTTTGAGCCTTCTCTCTTTTTTTCCTAGTTAGTCTGACTAAAGATTTGTTAGTTTTGTTTATCTTTAAAAAAATTAGCTCTATGTTTTGTTGATCCTTTCAATTATTTTCCTGGTCTATATTTCATTTATTTCCAACCCAATCTCTATTAGGTTTTTTATTTTGCTAACATTGTATGCTTAATTTTTCCATCTTTTTCTAATTCCCTGATGTATACAGTTAAGTTGTATATTTTAGATCTTTTTAATTTATTAATTTATGGATATATTGCTAGAAACCTTCCTCTCGGAATATCTCTTGCAGGATGCCATACACTTGATATGTTGTGTTTCCCATGTCGTTTGTTTCAAGATAATTTTTATATCCCTTTTGATCTCTTCTTTGACCTATTGGTTGTTGTAATATAAATTAATTAAGTTGTCTTTTCGAGTTTTCTTGTAGTTTGTTGAAGTTCTTCATAAAAGCTCTTTTGAAATCTTTATCCAGATTTTTAATTTTTTTTTATGATGCCTGAGATTTATGGTTCAAATCCTTGTCAGATATTTCTAATGTTTTTGTCATCTTGCTGCTAACATCTGTTTCCTTTTTTTTTTTTTTTTTTTACTCAGGCCTTTTGAAAATTTCCTCATTAGTACAAGAGTGATTTTCCGTTGAAATACAGGAATCATTATTATTATTAAGTACATGAGACTTTTGTATTATTTAAATCTTGTGTTTTAGCAGGCACTGTGATACCACTCCAGAGAAAAGGAAAGGAGCACCACCTCATTAGTGTAAGGTATGTGTAATTCTGGGTTTTCCATTTGACCTCTGTTAACACTAGGGGTGCAGAAAGTAGAGGGGCCTCCTCTACGGTGGGTGAGTTTGGGAGTGCATGTCTCCACTGGACTTTCTCTGACACTGCCCCAGCCAGGAGAGGGAGAGGTGTCTCTTTACCGCCGGGTTGGGTGCAGGTCCGACCTTCCCATGTAGTCTTCTAAGGGAAGGGGTTATGCAGGGATGAAACCTGCGGCCTTTCACTCAGCCTTCTCTGAAACCACCAGGACAGAAATTCGAGGGGGAGCAAGAGTGCAGTCTAAACTCCCCACTGGGCCTTTGGGGTGTGAGTGGAGGGAGCTGTACCCTTCCTTGGTGTTTGCCAGAAGCCCGGTGGTTAGCATCTAATTGTTTTCTGCCTTTTGAGGCTGCCCTATTCCTGGTCCTTTGGCTGGAGAGAGTAAGCCTCCATGGGCCTTTTTATCTGTACCTCTTGCTGTTTCTACATTGTTGGCTTCTGAGTCATTGTTGAACTCAGTCTGAGAAATATGGAAGAAACAAAACAAAACAAAACAAAACAAAACAAAACAAAACCCAGGAACTCTCTGCCTGGTCATTTGGTAAGTCCCTTATTTCCTCTACTTTTCAGAATCTACTTATCTTTGTTTTGCATAGAATGTCCATGTATTTCATCCATATTTAACAGGAGAAATAGGGAAAGGGTTTCTACTCCATCGTCTAACATTTACTTTCTGGAATAGCTGTGAAAAGCAAAATATTTCCTGAGTTGTTAATTTGAATGATTTTATTAGTGCTTTATTTTTTTTAACATATATCCCTTGTTTTAATTTTTGATGATGAAGAATCGTGTAGTTTTTAAGCTTGGTTTATAAAGTTTCTTTTACAAGCACCATGATTCTCAAAACCATTGTTTATTTGTAAAAAAATAAGTTTTGTAGGTTTCAACCAAGGTCTTACAGATAGGCCAATAATAGGCTTAATTTTATAGACTTTTTTGTGTGCGGAATTGCATTTTACTCAATTATCTGGAAAAATGATAAGTCTGATTTCTTGAGCCTATTTCAAATATTATGTTCAAATTTGCTCCATCAGTTTCAATTTTGTGACTTTTTAAATAAACTTCCATAAGATTAATCTGAAAGTAGGGAACTGTGCTATAATTAAAAAAAAATCAATACTAAATTCTTTCAAATTGTATAACTCTAAGTACAAATTTAATGCATTGGTGAAGAATGGAAAATTTAGCCAGTTAATGTAATTTTTAATTATTACAAAAACAATACCTATGTAAGGGGAAAAAATTGCCCACTGTCCATATTTTCACACATTCAGACTGTGCACTCATCAGCTAGAGGTTGCATTGTGCTCCTTCTGAATTCTTCAGTTGTATAGACCCTCGTTTTCTTCATATTAAGACTCCTAAAAGGTAGGATTTGTTATGAGAACTTGCTGTCAATGGGAACTATGTAATGATATTCTAGCAACCTCAGCAAAACACTGTATCTTTGTTCAAAATTTTTCACGAAGATACTTTTGAAAGGTATTGGTAAATAATTGGAAGAACATGTCTCAATTTGAGTTTGCCTGATGTGTTGTCATGATTAGGCAGGGATTGCAAAATCTGGGGAGGCATACCTCAAAGGTGAAGCTCCTTTCTCTTACATCCTTCCAGGTGCATGATATCAACATAACTCATTTTGGTTATGTTAAACATAAACACTTGTTTGGCATTGTGTCTTCCTGGCTTCTCCACTGCAAAGTAGTCTATTTTCTCCCTTTCCAGACACTACTCCTTAGATGTGAGCTCTTATTCCCAGCCACAATCAAGGCAGGTGTATGAAGGCCCACATTCTGAAGAGGAAAATATCGGAGAATTTGGACCTATATAAACCACCACAATACATAATATGTATATGTGGGAGATATTCTGATGCCACCCAGCTATCGTTTTCCTACTTAAAGGTTTGCCCACCAATTTTAGCATTTGTTAGTGGATCTTGGCAGCAGCTATTATTATGATGGCCTTCCAAGAATGACTTTTTACTTCTCTTGCTTCTTCCAAGGTTAATATTTATAATACTCCTATAAGGAAGAGTTGTTCCTTCTCCCTCATTTATTTATATTAGTATGGAGTCATGAATATTTATTTTACTCTTTGGGTTGTAATTTAATACAATCACCATTTACTTTGATACTCTGGCCATTGAGAGCTCTTTTTGACTTTTGTGTCCTTTTGACATGACTTCAACATCTGCTTTTTTTTTTTTTTTAATAGAACATCTCCTTACTTTCTTGCACTAGGAGATGCTCCAGGCATTTCTTGTATTTTCCCCTGCCCTAGGCATTTCTCCAAGGATCTCACTTTGCTTTAATCAAAGAATGGAATTAGAGTAACAATATCTGGGCACTAGGGGTTTTCATTGTTACTGGGGTGTCACTTCTTCTAGGCCTACTCAGTGACAAAGCTAGAAATAAATGTTTGTATACTAACCCACAGAGTCTATAATTATTTTTTTATCTCTCTTTTTAAATATATATTAGATACCGATGAGTTCATACTGATATATCTGATTCTAATCCAGTTCTACACGATTCCTTCTAGCATCTCCTTCCTTCTTATTCCTTCTGGCTTCCTTCTCCAACGGTGAAAAACTAGACTCCCATACACCATACGGTATTTACTAATTTATTCAACACTGTAGTGTCAGAATTTATCAAGTAGTGTTCACTATGCACGCATTGTTCTTTCTCTTTAGTCTTACATATATCTAATCAAAATACCAACATTCTGGTTTATTTTTTAAAAACGTGCATAATGTCTTCTGTTTGTGATGTACAGTGTGTGAAACTTGACACGTGAATGATCCTATATGCATCACCTCTGTACCACTCAGTTCCATCACCCTAAAAAATCCCTTATAAGATATCCTTGTCACCAAGCACTCCAATCTTCCTGAACCTCTTACACCCCTATTTCATATATATTTTTGAAGAAATTCCTTCTTATAGAATATGCTGTTGACAATCAAATCTCTTGAATTTTGTTATTTTGAGAAAGGCTTTATTTTTTCACATGCTTTTTTAAAAGAACTGTCTTTTGTAATTCTTATCTTTTTTCCTTTGCAAATAATAATTACACTGGTAATGCCCGCCCCTTGACTCCCCTTCAAGATTTTCTTTTGCTTCTTAATTTGCAGAGGTTTAAACACAACATGCCCTGGGGACAGTGTTTGTGTGTTTTGTACTTACCCTCTTTGATGTTTTCTGAGCTTCTGTGGTTTGGTGACTGCCACTAATTTGCATTTTTTGAGTCATTTCTTTTACTGTCATCTATTTTTTATGCTTTATTGTCTCCCTTTTCTCTAGCTAGGAATCCAGTTTGTTAAACTCTTGATATTTTTCCATAGCTCTTGGGTTCTCTGTTTATTTTATTTTTTTCTACTTTTTTCCTTGCATTTTAGTTTGTAAAATTTCTGTTGACCTGTGTCCAAACTCACTGATACTTTCCTCCTGGTAAGCTTATCAAGACATTTATAAGTCTGTTTATTATTTGTTTCTTCTTTTTTTAAAAAAAATCTGACATTTCCATTTATGTGATTCTTATAGTTTCCATATATCTGCTGAAGTGATTTATATTTGATCCTACATATTTTCTACTTTTCCTGTTGGAGACTTTGGCATATTAATATTATTTTAAATCCTCTTTCTTTTTAAAAAAATTTAAATGTTTATTTATTTTTGAGAATGAGAGAGAGAGAGAGTGCCAGCGGGAAAGAGGCAGATAGAGAGGGAGACAGAGAGAAGGAGACACAGAATCTGAAACAGGCTTTAGTCTCTGAGCTGTCAGCACAGAGCCCAATATTGGGGCTCAAACTCATGAACTGGGAGATCATGACCAGAGCTGAAGTTGGACACTTAACCTACTGAGTAACACAGGAGCCCCTAAATCCCCTTTCTGTTGGTTTCATTATCTATGCGTAACTTGATTTTGATTCTGAAAATTGTTTTGTCTTCAGAATGTGTGTTTTCTTGCCTTTTGATATGCCTCATTATTTTTGATTGAAAACCCTATGTGTTATATAGGACAGTAAATACTGAAGTATATTTATTTATGCTTGAGAATGAGTATGACTTTCCTTCTGTTAGGACTTTAGTGTGGGAATTGGTGCTCATACAGTCAGTCATTGGACTGAGTTTGAGGTTTGTTATTATTTTCTTTACCCTCAGTGTTCCAGAGTCTTCGAATTGCTTTATTGCTTACTTGTGTTTATGGAGTGAGTCAATTTGCCAAAGGGTTTTACTCAGTGTTTGTTCCCTGCTTGTCTTTGGGTCTCTTCACTAGGTTGTGGATCTTTCTTTCACACTCCTCCCCGGGAAGAATCTGTTCTTAGCAGATAATACCACATTCTCAGCTACTGTGTTATTTTTGTTTTGTTTTTTTGTTTTTCTACACTTATTATTGTAGTGGTGAAGGATTAAGCCTGTGTCTTTTGACATTTATTTAAAACGTCTAGGCCAATCTTCCCACTGGAATTCAACAGCACATCCACCAAATATGTTGAGTTGTTTTTCCCCCTGTAGGCACCAATATCACTCCACACTACCTGTTATCTGTTTGCTCTGCAATCTAATCTTTGGGCAAATCATAAATTTGCACCTAGTTAGCTTTTTTTTTTTTATTTCTTTTGAAAAAAATTTTAATGTTTATTTATTTTTGAGAGAGAGAGAGACAGACAGACAGACAAAGTGTGAATAAGGGAGGGGCAGAGAGAGAGGGACACGGAATCTGAAGCAGGCTCCAGGCTCTGAGCTATCAGCACAGAGACTGATGCGGGGCTTGAACCCACGAACCTTGAGATCATGACCTGAGCCCAAGTCGGACGCTCAACCGACTGAGCCACCCAGGTGCCTCAGCTTTTTTCTTATTGAAACAGTGGGAACGATATATTCTTACCACGTTTATATATCTCTGAGATAAAACTTGAAGTACACCAAGTCATCTATTCTTATTATGTCAAATACTGAGCATGCTTTCTTTTGCCCAAAGACATGTAGCCTTTAATTTGATTGGTCCTAACCAATGATAATGATATGTACTCAGTCATTTAGCGTGGAAGTCTAAAGTTGCATCTGACTATTTTCTGTTCATATCTTTTATCCCTACATTCAAAATATTGCTAGTCTTCGACAGTTCATTTACAGAAAATATGCTTCTACTTTCTAGTTCCAGTTTTTCAAGTTGTATTTATGTGATGTCATTCGCAAATTTCTGCAGAGTCCACTATTCCTTCCCATGGCATCTCCACACAACAATCTATTATCCACCAAGTTACTAGTGAAGCTTTTCAAATTCCAATTTTGGTTACACTGCATTCATGCTCAATGTTTCTCAGATTTTTTCAAACATAGTTATAAATCTAATGTTCCTAACAGAGCATGAAAAGCCATAGTAAACACCGTTTAGAGTGGCTTCTTATTGTCCAGAGACTCATCTGTAAACAAAATCTGTGCTCTCTGGTCTTTTACCCCGTGATGCAGAGATCTGAGCAGCCTGGGCCAATAAATCTTTGTAGTGAGATCAAGAAATACCGATGGGGAAACAGTGAAGTTCAAGAATTGTGTCATCTTAATGTAGAATGACACTTTTTCAGAGTACAAGGGGGCACTATTATTACGTTAGGATGAAATTCAAAACTGACCAAATTGAGACAGTCTCAGACCAACCTTACTCTAATAGTAATATAGTTGAGAGAGGTCCACAAATCCATGCCACCGATGCAAAACCTCTCTTACTCTGCCCTTCAGCATGTTTCTATCTTTAATCCCTCTGCAGTTTTCTGGGCTGCTCAAATGTGCTTTCAATGTATTCAGTTTAATTTTCGTATGTACGTTTTTTCTTGTTTTTCTTCAGCTAGTCATGTTGTTCAGTTATATCCCATGTTTTGAGATTCTTCCTTTGCTAATATGATGATACTCTGGTCCTCTGTCAGAGCTGGAAAGAAGCCTTAGAAATACTAATGCCCCCTCACAAAGACTGGAGATTTTCCGACACCAAATCTCACGGTTGATACTCTGCTGTTTATGAAAGCATCACTCACATAGATTGCATTCGTGATCACCATCCTTTCTAGGGTTCTAGGAAATTGTTGAAGGTTTTTCTATTCGTTAACTGATGGATTTCTGTCTGGCGTGATCTATCAGAGTCCCAGCACAATGCAAAAGACATACTAAGCTGGGATTTAAAGACAATTTAACGGAGTTCTTATTCTAAGAGTGTAGGAAAAGTTTACGGAATCAATGTGTTATCTATGGACTAACTACAGCATGAATTCATTATTTCCTTTAGGCTTCAAGGGACAGGGGAGGAAATGGTGTTCCCGGTGCCCCATGAGAGCTGGAGCGGTACAAGTTGAGTGACTTGAAAAGAGGAGTAACAGATCTTGGTGGATCAGGAACAAAGTACTTTCCTCTTCTCGTGCTTCCCAGTCTTCTCCTTGTCCTTCCCCTTGTTAGAACTAAGGGGAACAGGGAGGTATGTGACACAGGATGCCATAGTCATCCCCAGGACACAGAAGGTGTGAAAGTTAGACACGATATAGGATAATGGGGCAAGTGGAAAATAACACCACACCTAAAAAGTCCTGTTGCATAACCTTGTAAGTCATGGGTTTTAATACAGTCAACGTGGAAAGGAGGTCAAATTTCCTTTGAAATTCCCACATAACAGGGATGGGGTTTGGTTCTAAGCCTTGTATATCTTTGGTCTGCCCTGCCTTTGCTGTGCTGGTGGTTAACTAGAGAATTGAATAGAAACAACAGATATGGTGCTGTGAGCCTGTAGCCAATTTCAGCAACCTGGAGATTCCAGGAAAGATGAATTCTAGATTATGCTGGAAGCACATAATATCAAGGCACTGGGAA
This sequence comes from Panthera leo, assembly GCF_018350215.1. Taxonomy (NCBI): domain Eukaryota; kingdom Metazoa; phylum Chordata; class Mammalia; order Carnivora; family Felidae; genus Panthera; species Panthera leo. The sequence goes on along the minus strand of NC_056695.1, from coordinate 2,645,091 downwards.
AATAATGTTTTTGTCAGTTATAGGTGTGTATAAGTAGAGGGAGGACCCTGCTTAGATTTTAATGATGGGAGAAAGCTAAGGACCTGGAGGTCTTGATATTGGTAAAGAACAGCTTCAGGGAAGATTGAGGAATTTATTGGGGTTGAAAGAAAAAGCTGCAGTGAGAGAGATAATAAAGCTCAGTTTGTTGGAAATCAGGTAATTCAAGTAACATGTTTCATGAATCTCTCTGAAACTTAGTTTACTCATGTTTAAAATGGGCATGTTTATTTCATAAACTTCATGGAGTAGCCATGTGATTTAAATGAATATGATCTGATTATAGATAGATGGAAACAGAGTGATAAAGAGCGAAGGTTCTGGACTCAGAATGCCTTGCAGCAAATCCTGGATCTACGACTTTTCTTGTCAATGTGATCTCAAGAAAATTCACATAAGCTCTATATGCCTCAGTTTTGTCGTTCTGTTGGGAAATGGAAAACTAATTTAAATAACTTTAAAATAAATAAAACACATAGAACATTGCCTGGTTGAGAGTAAATGCCAAATAACTATTCTGTTATTACTTTGGCAACAGGAAGACAATAAATAAAAATAGAATCATTCATTTCTGTCTGTGAAGGAATAAACGTTTTGATTTGCCATCTCACAAAAGTAGGAAATTAGACAAATTATATGAAATTACTGTTTTTGGATAATTGGGACCACATGCACTATGCACTGTGTTTCCAAAGAGAAAGGAATTAATCATTGTAAAGACAGATTTATATCTAGATGCAATTTACAAACTGAGATTTAAGAAGGGGAAAGTGAACAAACCCTAGTATTCTTTCTGATTTAAGGGATAAGGACATTCTGGGGGAGGCCAAGGTGTCAGGATTTTGTGGGATACAATCATGGAGAGAAGGAAACTCTACAGAGGAAACTTCAGAGCCGCATGGGGTCCCCTACAGTCTCTGGCTGAACATAAATCTGCAGATGTGTAAGTGAAACTACAAATCTTGGAAGATAAAATTTTTCAAGAAAATAACAATTACCAAGAATTATCAGATAAACCATTTTCAGAGTTCATAAAGGGCTGGAAAATTTTGAATTCTCATGAGCCAGAGTGCAGAATCTTCACTGAATACACATTTTTTAAATGTATCAGAAGGCTCACATAGTAGTAATGCTTAGCCAAGCCTACAGACTATATTCGATTTGCCCTAAAGAAACCTTAATAGTTATTCTGAAAAACACGTATTCTGAAATACAGGTGACTTATCTGTGGGCCAGAGTTAGTTCAACACTTTGTAAAACATGTTTACAGAAAGAAACTAAACAAAGAGAGGACTCAGACAAAGTGTCCCACATCCAATCACAAATTACTAAACATGTCAAGAAGCAGAAAATATAAACTAGAAACTGGAGAAAAATGAGCTAACAGAAATAAACAATACATGACTGAATAAAGAACAAGCACAATGGATTAGAAGATAAGAATTTTATATTATGATAAATATTTTGAAGTGTTCAAAACTTTAAAGGGAAACATAAACTTAATGAGAAGACAAAATTGAAGATATAACGAAGAAGTGAATAAAAGTTCTAGAGATAAGATATAATATTTGAAGTAAAAACATTCCCTTTTAACAAATTAGATACTGCAAAAGAAAAACATAGATTAGTGAACTTAGTATGAACAGGGACTCAATGACATGGGGGACAAGATGGAGAGATCTAACATGTGCAACTGAAGTTCCAGGAAAGGGGAGGGAGTGGTGAAAAAAAAAGTTGAGATAATATGGCAGAATATTTTCCAAATTTGATAAAAGTTATGAAATCCAAGCTCAGCAAAATTACAAAAAAAAAAAAAAACAAAAGAAAAAATACACAAGGAAAAACATATTAAAACACTATAATTTTCTGAAAACCAATAATAAGGAGACAAAAAAAGAGTAAAAGGAGGGGAAAATATCCATTACATATAGAAGGACAAATGTAAGAATTTTTATAGTTCTCACCAAAAATAACAGAACCCACGTGCTAACGGAATGGCAGCTTTAATATGCTAGGAGGAAAGGAAAAATATCCATTTAAATTTACACCATGTAAAAAATGTCTGAGCAAATAAAAAATCCAAAACATTTTTCGGGCAAACAAAAGCTGAGAGAATTAGTCTCCAGGAAATGCTATTGTATAAAACCATTGTATATATCTATCTATATCTTTATCAATATATCTATATAACTAAAAGAGTTGGAAATGTTAAATATATGAGTAAATGTAAGATGTTATTTCTTATTTTTAAATTTTTACACTGATTACTACATGTTTAAAATGGAATGAAATGTACTGTGGGTATTATATTACATGAAAAGTAAAATTTGAAATTTATAGCACAAAGAACAGGGGTAGGAAATTGAAATAAAAGATTAAAAGTTTCTTACATCACATTACATCATAATATCATAAAATATTAGTTGAAACTAAACTGTGATAAGTTAAAATGCCTGTTGCAGAAATAAATTTACCATAAAAAATATACCAAAAAAACCCCCACAAAAATACAAAAAAGTGTACAGTTAAAATTCCAATAGTGAGGATGAAACTTCTTATTCCAAAGAGGAATAATGTAGCAAAGTGTGCAAATGTCAAAATGGTTGAGAGGGAACCAATAATAACAATAATTATTTTAAATGTAGACATTCGAAATACATAGGGAAAAGGCAAAATTGTCAGAGTGGATAAAAGTGTGGTACAAAAAACTTCATTGTAGGGGCTCCTGGGTGGCTCAGTCGGTTAGACGTCCGACTTCAGCCCAGGTCACGATCTCACGGTCCGTGAGTTCGAGCCCCGCGTGGGGCTCTGGGCTGATGGCTCAGAGCCTGGAGCCTGCTTCTGATTCTGTGTCTCCCTCTCTCTCTGCCCCTCCCCTGTTCATGCTCTGTCTCTTTCTGTCTCAAAAATAAATAAACGTTAAAAAAAATTAAAAAAAAAAACTTCATTGTACATATAAGGACATAGATAAGTTAAAAAATAAAAGAGGAGAACGAGGGATCCACGTAAAAATGAATAAAAAAAGCTAATATGGCTGCTGTACAACTATCAGACAAAATAGACTACAGGGCAGATATAATTTCATGAATAAAGGGAATATATCGTAATGATAAACGGGTATGTGACTAACAACAGAGTTTCAAAATGCATTGAGAAAAACTGAACTAAAAAGAGAAACAGATAAACCAAATATGACAGGTAGAGATTTAAATAATCCTCTGTTTGCATAAAATAGGACAAGTAGGAAGAAAATCCATAAAGGTAGAGAAAATTTGAACTAAAGTGGTAAAAACAAAACAACAACAACAAAAACAAACCTAATTGACACTTATAGAAACCGGATTCAACAACAGCATAATCAATATCAGAAAGGCATGTGGAATGTTTTCAAATATTTGGAAATTAAAAGTTTCACTTCTTAATTTTTTTTTCATTTTTTTTTATTTTTGAGAAAGAGAGACAGATTGTGAGCAGGGAGGGGCAGAGAGAGAGGGAGACACGGAATCCAAAGCAGGTCCAGGCTCCGAGATGTCAGCACAGAGCCCGACGCGGGACTTGAACCCATGAACCCTGAGATCATGACCTGAGCCGAAGTGGGGACACTTAACTAACTGAACCACCCATGCACCACTAAAAGTTTCATTTACAAATAATACTAGAAGAACAAGTCATAAGAAAGATTAGAGTATATTATTAATTGAATGAAAATAAGGACATAGCATATCAAAATTTATAGGATGCAACTAAAGCTGTGCATAGAGGGACAGAGCTTTAAAAGTTTGTATAAGTAAAGAAGAAAGTGCTAAAATAAATGATCTAATCTTTTATCTTGAGTACTAGATAAAAATGAATACATTAAACCAAAAGTAAGAGAATAATAAAAACGAAAAAAACACATAGTTAAGGTAAAGTAAAAATACCTAAACAAAAGGAGACATATACTTGGTTTATGACTGAAAAGGCTCAATATTGTCAAGGTGTCAATTTTTCTGAACGCAATCTATGATTGAAATGCAATTCCAATAAAAAATATTTGGTAGTCTTTTTTTTTTCAAAATAGACAAGTTTCTTCAGAATTTATATGGAAAGGCAATGGACCCAGAATAGCCAAAGTGATTCTGAAAAGGACAAAATGAAAAGATATTGCTTAATTTTAAGATTTACAAAACTAACAGTAATCAAGACACAGTATTATTCACAAAAGAATTGATGTATAGATATATGCATATTTGCCAATTAGTTTTTTCTCATACTGCCAAGGAAATTCCATATAGAAAAGATAGTATCTTCGAAAGCTGGTATTGGAACCAGTAGGTATCCATATTAAAACAAAATTTGAAGCTTAGCTCACTCCACATATAATATTGGACTCAAGTTGTATCGTGGGCCTTAATGATAAATTTTAGGTTAACAGTTCCTCTGTTTGCTTCTATGCTTGTTTCTTTGATTACTGTGATATAGGTAAAGTTCCTTAGATAAACAAAGACAGATCTGAAGCATCAAGATAATGAATTAATAAATTGGGGTTCATCTAAATTAAAGGCTTGCCCTCTTCCAAACGTACCGCTAAGAAAATGAAAAGCAAACCACTGAGGAGAGAATCGATTTGCAAACATATAGCTAACAAAGGACTCTAAAGAGAGTATATAAATACATCCGCAATTCAATAATAAGAAGAGACATGTTTTAACAGGCAAAAATTTGAAGACATTTCAGAAAAACAAGATATCTGAATGCTAATCAGCAGATGAAAAGTGCTGAACATGATTAGTCATCACAGAAACGCCCATCCACTAGAATGACTATAAATAAAATGACTGAAAACGTCAAGTGTGAGGGTAACAGTGGAACAGTTGGAACTTCCATGTACTGCTGGTGGGAGCATGATATTGAACATCAACTATGCAAAAACAGCTCAGCAATTTCTTACAACATCAATCCTACACCTTACCATTTGGCTCAACAATTCTTACAGCTGTTTACCTAAACAAAATGAAAATGTATGCTCAGGAAAATACTTCTACAAAATGTTTATAAAATTCTACTTATAATAGTCCAAATCTAGAAAATAAAACGGAAATGTATAACAGTTAAGGCATAAATGAACTGTGATGTATCCGTTCCATGGACAGGAAAGAACACCATGGACAGCAAAATGGATGGCTTTAAGATATTTTATTCAACAAAGAAGGAAAGCACATTGTAGGTCTACTGTATGATTTCATTTTAAATACATTCTAGAACAGGAAACTCGAATCCATATATTGGGTTAAACAAGGGCCAGTGTCAGACGAAGGCCAACGTTGGGTAAGAGGCTCTGATTCTTTGACTGGAAACGGCAGGAGAGACACTTTGAATGGTGGTATTCTATTCATTGCTACTACAAAGGCACCAAACTGTACAATTTATAAAGGTAAAAGTTAACACATGTAAATTATGTTTAAAGAAAACAAATTAAACTGCCTAGCATTCCCCAAATCCAGAAAGATACTTAGGGACAGTATTTCTTATTAATGAAAATTAACACAAGTTCCTACACAGTTACGATGATTATACATATTCACACCAAATATACACTCACATGCAAGTATATGCATATATGTAAGTACCTACATATTATTTATGTTGAAATGATATTACAGAAAATATTCATCAATATATTCTTTTAACTTTCTATTTTAGTATAATTAGCATAGAAGTAAATACTAGATAAACTGAGCTGCCAAAAGTAATTTTTTGCTAAAATAAAATATTTACACTGGCTATTTAGGAGGCATAAGATTTCTTACACCTGTTCTCTTCATTGATTTTCAATGTGATTGTTTGGGGGCTTGATTTTCTGATTTTATTTATTTATTTATTTATTTATTTATTTTTTTAGCTGATAAAGAGTATTTTTTTTTTATTTTTTTTTTATTTTTTTTTTATTTTTTAATATATGAAATTTACTGTCAAATTGGTTTCCATACAACACCCAGTGCTCATCCCAAAAGGTGCCCTCCTCAATACCCATCACCCACCCTGCCCTCCCTCCCACCCTGCCCTCCCTCCCACCCCCCATCAACCCTCAGTTTGTTCTCAGTTTTTAACAGTCTCTTATGCTTTGGCTCTCTCCCACTCTAGCCTCTTTTTTTTTTTTTTTTTTCCTTCCCCTCCCCCATGGGTTTCTGTTATGTTTCTCAGGATCCACATAAGAGTGAAGACATCTGGATGGCCAACAGGCACATGAAAAGATGTTCAACGTCGCTCCTTATCAGGGAAATACAAATCAAAACCACCCTCAGATATCACCTCACGCCAGTCAGAGTGGCCAAAATGAACAAATCAGGAGACTATAGATGCTGGAGAGGATGTGGAGAAACGGGAACCCTCTTGCACTGTTGGTGGGAATGCAAATTGGTGCAGCCGCTCTGGAAAGCAGTGTGGAGGTTCCTCAGAAAATTAAAAATAGACCTACCCTATGACCCAGCAATAGCACTGCTAGGAATTTACCCAAGGGATACAGGAGTACTGATGCATAGGGGCACCTGTACCCCAATGTTTATAGCGGCACTCTCAACAATAGCCAAATTATGGAAAGAGCCTAAATGTCCATCAACTGATGAATGGATAAAGAAATTGTGGTTTATATACACAATGGAATACTACGTGGCAATGAGAAAAAATGAAATATGGCCTTTTGTAGCAACATGGATGGAACTGGAGAGTGTGATGCTAAGTGAAATAAGCCATACAGAGAAAGACAGATTTTCTGATTTTAAATCTTCTGGAAGATTAGCCCATAGGATAGAGCTAAAGACAGAGTCCTTGTTCTTGCTTCATCTTTAATCTAGCCATATAATAATGGTTGAAATATTTCAACCATTTATACAGTGTCACAGAACAGTAAGTGTATGAATACTTTGAGGCCAATGAGAAACCATTTTGAAATATAATACACCATCCATGTCATTCTAATTTATTGGCCTAATATGGGTTATCTAAAATGATCATATAAGATCAGTCTACTGTGTTGTTGTTTTTTTTTCCTATGAACCCATGCTGGATAATTGTTGTTGTTCGTTTGCTTATCCTAATATCCAGAATGGCACATTTAGACTAATTTAAAAACATAGGATACAAACAAAACAAAACAAAACAAAACATAACAAAACAAAACATGTAACTTTCTTGTCCTATTGTTCACAGGCTATCCTTTTAATAATCTGTCACAGAATTGGCCCGGGACCTATGTTGTGGTTTCTGGAATAGTTGTTGGTATTTACCTTACATAGGGGCAGCATTTATTTACCTCAGTCTCCTTGTCCCTCTCTTGTTTTCAATCGCTCTTCAAAGATTTACAGAGCAATTGGACCACCATCTGCAGAAAGTCTTGTAACTTTGAATGTTTATTTATTTATTTTGAAAGAGAGAGTGGTGGGGGAGGGGCAGAGAGAGAGAGAGAGAGACAGAGAATCCCAAGCTCCTGCCCTGAGCCCCCTGGGGGGTTCCAACTCACACCTTGAGATCATGACCTGAACAAAAGTCAACAGTTGGATGCTGAACCAACTGAGTCACCCAGGTACCCCAGATGTCCTGTAACTTTGAATCAACAGGAATTCTTGGCCAAGGGATAAAGTCAATCAGAAAATCAAGGTTGTCTCTTCCTGTCTTCACATTGTGCAGCTTGAATTCCCCTCAACAGGGTTATCTTACTGTATAAAAACCAACAACGAAGAGTAACACACAATTCTCAATCAGTAAGCCTCTGAATTTTTTGTTCTGTTCTTTATGTGTATAATTTAAATGTCCTCTGACCTCAAAGCTGTCTGTGTTGCTCTTTATTGTACATCCTTGTTTGTATACACAGTCTTCCATCATTCATTGTAAATATTTGTAGAACAGTTATCTCCTTGATTTCCTGAACAGTACATTTCACATAATTGAATGTAGTAAACCTCAGATGATCTAGTAATGTACATGTTTCCATTGTATATTTTAATGACTACATGTAATATATATATATATATATATATATATATATATATATATATATATATTTGTATATATACACGAAGGATATACACTTCCAAAAAACTTTTTGACTTAATAAAGACAAAGGCATGTTAACTCACGTTTTAAACTCAATATGCACTAAATGTCACATTTCAGTAAGTTGTTTTAAACATAAAAAAGTGTTATATTTCTATAAGATGTGCATACACACACAGACACACACACACACATTGAAAATTATGACTCAGTTTTCACACTTTAATAATTAAATAAATACCTTTGAAAAGATAATGTTTTGTCTGGTTGCAGATCTTTAAACTGAGGGCTCTTGTGGTCAACAATGGGCCTGAGTTGTGACATGGCCATCTGGAAAAAAGAGGGAACCATATTGTGACGGCAACTTGTGGGTGTCTTGTAAGATTTCACTGCTAGTCAAACTGGGATTCTCCCATAAAATGTAAAAGCTGGAAGAGGCGCGAGCCATAAAGACACATTTTAGTCTGAGTTTTTCAGAGAAACAGAAGCAACGAGGTAGGTATCCATCATCTATCTCTGTATCTCTGTATCTATCTGTGGAGAGATGGTGTGAGAAAGAGAGCGAGAGAGAGAGAGAGAGAGAGAGAGGAAGAGAAAGAGAGACATTTTAAGAAGTTGGCTCATGGAATTGTATATACTGGCAAGTCCCAAATCTGTCCAGCCTTCTGGTCAGCCAGCAATGAGCTGCAGTCTGAGTCCCAGAGCAATCTGCTGGCAGAATTCCTTCTTGCTTGGAGAAGATCAGTCTCAATCTTTTCAGGTCTTCACCTGATTAGATGAGACTTACCCACATCATGGAGGGTAATCTGTTTTACTCAATGTCCAGTGATTTAAATGTTAATCTCATCCAAACAAACAAACAAACAAACAAACAAACAAGCACCTTCATAGAAACACCTAGAATAATGAATAATGTTTGGCCAAATACTTGGGCTTTGTGACCGCAGCCAATTTGACACATATAACCACCGCAACATGAATTTAGCTGCTAGAAGTTGCATGCAGAGTGAAAGCTTAATTTAAAAAGCTTGACCTGGAGAGGCTCCTGGGTGGCTCCATGGCTTAAGCGTCTGATCCTTGATTTCATAATCTCACAGTCATGAGATTACGCCTTATGTCAGGCGCCATGCTGGGCTTGGAGCCTGCTTGGGATCGTCTCTCTCCCTCTTTCTCTCTCTCTCTCTCTCTGCCCCTCCTCTGCTGTCTCTCTCTCAAAATAAAGAAACTTAAAGCAACAACAACAACAACAAGACAAGAATGACCTGGAGCCCAAGTAAATAGCAACTGGGCCATATGACACATCAAAACTAACAAATCTCCTTAGCTCTTTGCCCATGGGCTCAGTGCCACAACAGGTATGTGTCAGGTGGCTCCCCGTACAGCAACAAAGCTGCCGGTGGTGTTGGCTAGCATTTTAAAGAAAAAGAGCTCTTCGAGTTTGTAGAGCTAGCTGCCGGTGGAAAAACTAGGTACATCATCTTAGATAACGGGCAGCACGACCTCTTACCGCCACAGTCATCACACCTAGTCCCTGGGGAGGTCAAAGCTGTTTTTCAACAATTTGGGATGTTGACATTTCTTCTGGGTGTTTCCGTTTCTGTGTTCATCTTCAAGGAAGAAAATAAGAATGAGCAAATTTTATATTAGACTATTGATTAAAAAAATAAAGAAGAATACACACATAGAGAAGGACACACAGCGTACATACGTACCACTGTTGAAGGTAGAAGAGATTGTACGTCATATTACCGGAAATTTTTCTCTAACTTTGTTGTCTAAGGAGTGTAAGCTTAGGAAAATAATTGGTAGCAAATGAAGTAATTGCCATCGGAAGCACGAAGACAGACGTTGGGAAATAAAACATAAAGCCCAAGGCATTCGTGTTACTAGCTGGTGATTCAAAATCTGAAACCAAGTTTGACCAGCTGGCTTCCCTCATCCCAACCATGACAATACATGCTGAGGAAATCTGAATCTGTTACACTACTTCCTAGTTCCATTTGCGTACTCAAGTGCACATGAATATAGTTAGGGACTGAGGGATATGGAAGGAATATGTGAGGGACAAAGTATATTCATTTCTATTGCTGCATAACAGAGCACCACGAACTCAGTATCTCAAAACAGCACAAATGTATGATTTCACAGTTTCTATAGGTCAGCAGTCTGGGTACGGCTTAGCTAAGGATCTTTTCAGGGTCTTTACTGAAATCACGTCGTTAGTTGGAACTGTGATCTCATTTGAAGCTTGAGGACTTCTTCAAAGCTCACTGGTTGTTGGCAGAATCACTTCCTTGCAGGTGTGTAAGTGACACCCTTGTTCTCATGCTATGGCAATCCGGGAACCCCACTATATTCCAGAGACTGCCCCAGATCCCTGCCACATGGCCCCTCCCCTCATGACATGGCTATTTCTTCTAAAGAGGGAGAGTCTCTTTCTTTTCAAAATTTTTCAACCTCTTTTAAAGGCTGTTCATGTGATTCGACCCATCCAGGATAATCTCCTTTTATGTGAAATCAAAGTCAACTGATTAGGGATCTGTAAAATCCTTCTGCCAAATAACATCACGGAATCATAAAAGTGTTATTCCAGACTATTTACAAGAGTCCCTTACACACCACGGCAGGAAATTCACAGGGCTTGTACACTTGGACACGTCTTAGAATTCTACCTACCACAGCAGGCTGGGGAAATTCTGGAACTCTGGGAAATGGATTTGTAGAGGAACTAGTGTGCTGATACCATAATTTGGGGAAGGAGGTGGTAACAGAAAACTGCCAGGATTTTCCAGGACCAGATATCATCCTCCATGTATCGTAGAACTTGGCAGTGAGGGAAGAAAATTGGTCTTAAATCCACTCACGTGCTGCAGCCAAGAGCCTGAGGCTCACCCAGGCTAACCTTTGAGAGGTAAAGGTACAGAAATCAATTGTGAACTTCTTAGTAATTTATTCAGTTCTGCATTTTTTTTCTCGGAATGTGTTTAGTTTGTTGGATTATTGGTTCATTTTATGACAGATGACTTTTTAAAAGAAATAAAAAATTACCAAAGAACAAGAATCTGAAAGCTAAACAGATTGATATGAAAATTACTTTAAATTGAAAATATCTGAACAGTCAGCAAACACACAAAGAAATATTATCTAAACTTAGGCAGAGCCTCCTGAAAATATAGCTGCTATTGACCCCCTCTCCCCTACCCCAGTGGGGGAGTCTCCTTATTTGGGAAAAGACTCAGCCCTAGCATCAAGAAAGGTGAAATCACTTGTCCATTGGCACAAAAATCCCACTAGAACCTCGCATTGAAGTTTTACCTCTCCCTCCCTGGCTAAGCTGACATATAAATCTTTTAACTCTGGCTTTTCAGCAAGTGAGTTACTCATTAGTAAGCAACTCCCAAGTGCACACCTAAATAAATTGTGTCCTTTCTCCTGTTATCTGTCCATTGTCATCTAATTTGCAGGCCCCCAGTTGGTAGACCCCAGTTGGAAGAGGAAAAACTACTTTCTCACAACAAATTATGACCAAAAAAAATACAGAGATTTAATGCAATAATGAGAGCTGCAGTTATAGAAAGGGATTATCATATATACAGTCTTGCTGAAGGTAACTTTCAAAGGTAACATTCTGAAAGTAGAAATAAAACTTTTATCATAATGAAAACAATTACAATTAAAAGTCATTAGGGGCACCTCAGTGGTTCAGCTGGTTAAACATCCTACTTCGGCTCAGGTCACGATCTTGAGGTTCACCAGTTGGAGCTCCGTGTTGGGCTCTGTGCTGACAGCTCAGAGCCTGGAGTCTGCTTTGGATTCTGTTCTCTTCTCTCTCTCTGCCCCTCCCCTGCTTGCACTCTGGCTCTCTCTCAAAAATAAACAAACACTAAAAAAAAAAATTAAAAAAAACTCATTAAAAGTTAAGAATTTACCTTGACAAAATAAGATCAAATGTTTCTGTTTTAGGGGCGCTTGGGTGGCTCAGTCGGTTAGGCATCGGACTTCAGCTCAGGTCACTATCTCAGGGTCCGTGAGTTCGAGCCCCGCGTCAGGCTCTGGGCTGACAGCTCAGAGCCTGGAGCCTGCTTCTGATTCTGTGTCTCCCTCTCTCTCTGCCCCTCCCCCATTCATGCTCTGTCTCTCTCTGTCTCAAAAATGAATAAAACGTTAAAAAATTTAAAAAAAATGTTTCTGTTTTAATTATTTTTAAGTGAATTTTCCAGAACATTAGTTTTTAGAGATTGTCTTTGGGGAAAAAAAAATGTGCACACCTAAATAGATTTAAAAGGTCCTACCAATCTATTTCTCTTCATGAAAAGTCACTGTGGTGTCTATCTGGGGTGTTTCTCGATTGGATGGGGGCCTCAAATCTGGGGCAACAATTGGGTGAAGCTGGTGGCACGAGAGGTGAAAGAATTCACTTGAGACAGAACAAAGGAGATAGAGGTAGATTCTTTATATCAGAATTTCTGAAACTCTTTACATATCGAGGTGACTGTAGAGGCCACTGTTAGGCAAACGGTCTTGAGCAATGGAATGTCGAAAGGGCCCATAGTGACCCCCTGGCTGAATACAGACAGGTGACCCGACTCAAAATATCCATAGGCCCAAACTGGTCAATGGGTTACTTACAACCAGGCATAGTTACCAAAAGAGGGAATATTCCATAGTCACCGTACCTCCTCATTTTCCCCCTTTAAAATAGTCCCTTTCCACTGCCTCCTGCCAGTCACCCCTTTGCTTTGTCCTGCCTGTCACTGACTGGCAGTGAAGCAAGCAACACAAAATGTAGCAATGATGAACAGCACTTATTATGTAAGTAATTTTATAAAATTGGGATAGGATACATTTATTGTGGATTATCTTATTTTAACAGTTGCAGCAATAAACTGACAAAAATTGTTTCTGTTAATTCAGTTGGAAGACATTGAATACATAATTTTATCTATTCGGAAAAACTTGTCAAAGTTAAACCTGAAAAGTGCAGCTTTAGAATGAGAGAGAGGGAGAGAAAGAGAGAGAGAAGCAGAGAAGGGAGGACGTGAGAAAGAGAAATAAAAATCTCTTAGTAAAAGTGAAATTAAGGGAATTTGGGGTATTGAAAATGGCCCCAAATTATTTCTCGTATCTCAAAAGGGAAGAGATTTGGGGTTCACATTTGGATAATTCTGAGATATTAAAAAAATACATGTATTTAGGGATACATCTGGATAATAACCATTTATTAAATGCCAGAATTTAGGACTACACGAAGTATTTAACACTTGCCTAAACCATCAGAGATGAGATAAAAGCAATGAAATCTAGCCTGCATTGTCAATGACAGCAGTGAATAGTGAGAAGCAATCAAGACAAAATGAGCTACTATAATTATGCATGTTTTCCAATTGAAAAATGTGAGTAATCTAAGTTTCCTACTGATAAACTATACTGAAAAAAATAACTTTTAATATGCAAAGTAATTTTTTTCACAAGTTGAAAAGTTAATAGGAAGGAAAGATGGTGTGACCAGTGAATCAAAGGATTTAAAACCTCTGTATATCTTGACAGCTTCTGAAAGACTTTAATGAAGGTTGAAACTAATGTTGATAGAAAATGCATTATTACAAAGAATAGGGTGAGTTATACTTCCTCAACCAGATACTTAAACCTTAACTGAATTAATGAAAACTTTCTAATAATTATCAGGAACAGTTATAAATATTTTATCAAAATGATTATGTAATACTGGTCTAGAATTTCAGGCAGTACAAAAGAACATGACATAGAAGTAAAAGATATATGCTCTGGAAAAGAGACACAATTATAATTTGCAGATGATTACTATTGCCTCAGGTAGCTTAGCAATTGTTTAAGAGCTGCTTGGCTGGCTCAGGCAATACAACACATATCTCTTGATCTCTGGGTTGTGAGTTCAAGCCCCATGATGGGTGGAGACCTTACATTGAAAAAAAAAAGATTGTTTAAAAACACTAGAATTAACATAATATGACCTATGTATATTAAATGAAAGTAAAATAAAACTTTATCATACACAAAAATTTCCAGGAAGAAAATGTAATCATAAAATAATTTTATGATCAATAGGAAAAGAATGCTAAACCTACTTGCACTAACTTTTCTAAATGCTATGGACGCAGATATGAAAAAAAAAAATCTTTATAAAGTAACTGAAAGAAACCAAACAAGTAAGGAGAGAGCACTGTGCCCCTTAGACAAGTCTGAATATCATACAGACTATTCAAAATTTCAAAGATCACTTTATATGAAGGACACAATTCTTACAAATTGTAATTCCTAGTATTTTCTTTCTTCTATCCTCCACAGGGCTCTTTAAAAATCCATATAAATGCTCAGATTTATGGTCTTTTTTGTCTATTCTCAATAAACCTTCTACTTTACAGAGCAGTGTAATCCATAAGCAAATTCTCACCTTGATTTTCTGCTATCAGCTCTGTTCTTTCTTCCTTCTTGTGTCAGTAATAAAGGTTTTTCTCATCTCCGTCTTGCCAGTGACCTGGAATTTAATCCCAATTCCATCAGCCTTGTCAGGGACAGTTTTCCAGGACACTGATGTCCCCATCGTCTTTAGTAATTTCTGTGTCACTCAATCGAATGTACATTTTTAAGAATACTTCTTACTCAAGATCTGTGATAGCTCTTGTGGTTTTTGCAAAGTTTGTCTCAACACCATCCCCTTCCTGACACATGGTCAGGATTGACTAGGGGCCCCTTGTAGTCTGTGATTTGTGTGCTAATGAGACATTGTGTTTCTGGGTCAAACACCTTTCCTGGCGCACAACTCTAACAGTGTTTGTGTCTCTCTGGTATGGCAAAAAATTAACATTCAAGCAGTGATGCTTCACAGGCCTGGGTTACCAGCAAGTGAGAGTGTGGATGGATGTGGCTCCTTCATTGGCTGTGCCAGAGATTTGGAGGCTGCTTCTTACCACAGCACAACCCGGCCTATCCTCGCTGATGGAACTTGCCAGCAAATTTAACATCGCAGACCAGTCCTTGTTAAGCAAAACTTGAAACTGTCATTGTTTCTGACTGTATCATGTTTTTATATATCCTCATATACATTCTTCTTCATCTATCCCGCAAATCTTAATGTTTCTTAAGGTCCTGTGCCAAATCTTTCTCACATCATTCAATAGCTTCACTTATCATTTCCAAGCAAATAACTCCCCAATGTCTACCTCTAGTCTTGAAAAAAACAAGACAACAACAAAATACATTTTTTTTCTCTCTCTCTCTTTCTTTCTCTCTGTCTTAGACACACCCACTCCCAGTTGCCTACCAAAAAATTCTACTATTTTACTTAGATATATTGATAAACTTACCTCACCCATAAATGGTTTAGGCCACTCTCCCATGTGATTTAAGTTTTAAGAAATCTGGTAATTCAACATTTGTGTGCCACACATTATGGCTGTGTGAGGCTTGCATTCTACCGGGGACAGACAGATGACAGTAATAGAGATTTTCATGCTTCGATGGTCACACACCCTCACTGAGAAGTGAGCAGGTGAGGTCATTTCAGATTTATAGGTGAAACCGCTAGAGTTCGCAGATGCTAGAAACTTATGCAAAGCCACACGGTAGCCAAGTGTTAGGTTCCAAAGCAGAAACCCAGTACTGCATGGCACAGTGCTGTTGTAGCTGTTTTCCATTATGCCAGGGGGTGGGGTGGTGCCTACAGAAGAGTGTTTCCCCACTCTACCCTTCTTCCCAACCCTTGGATTGGGAGGCCCATGGAAATCTGGAGCAGAAGCGGGAGACTCAACTTTTGTGGTCCTGACATACTTGGACACCAAAAACAGTACATTAAAGGTGATGTATTGATTGTCATCAAATGGCCAGTGCTGTTGGGATGAGCCCTAGGCGTTGTATGGAAACCAACGGGACAATAAATTTTATTTATTAAAAAAAAAGAAAATAGAAAATTAAATAAAATTAAATTAAAAATCCACTTTTCTCGGAAAAAAAAAGGACAGTGCTGGGAAACCTTTCTTTGAAACCAGTAACTTTTAAGAGAATAACCAAAAGTAAGTACGACGGAAATTGAGTTTCTTGATAGTCCTCACAGCAAGGAGGTAAGTGATGACTTTAGAGAGATTAAAGTGGAAAGATAAGGAAGAAAAGAGGATGCATTTATTTTATAGGTCTGCTGCTTAATATTAGTTCATTGAAGTAATTTTTTTTATACATGAAACATTGGTGCTAGATTCTTGCTTGAAGATCAAACCTATGTAAGATCATATAGAAATAACAGTATCAATATGGTGATTTGACTATTTAATACTTGAAATATGTGTATATTTTCTCATTTCAAAAGGACTTTAAGTTCCCTGCGGTTCAGTACTTGTGTGTGTACGTGCACGTGTGTGTGTGTGTGTGTATTGTAAATACAGTCCACTTATATCGAATACAACATTCAGTCTGTAGCAGTTATATAAAGTATTTTTTGCCTCATTGATTGAAAACATAAATTACAATTTATGGCATAATAGACTGCCATACCAAAACAGAACTTAACACCTTACTCATAACTATTTCAGATAGTTCAATGTTGTTTGTTTGTTTGCTGGATTTTAATTTGAATCGAGGGGGCTCATTTTACTTCTTTTTCTTGCCTGTGTTAAAAGAGCCCTGCATCTTCGGTGGCTATCAGAGTCCGAAAAATTGGGTCAGTAATAGCACACTGGCATATCAGATAAAAATAGTTTTGTGTGTTTTTTAACTGGTTAACAAGACAACTACAACTATGCTTTATATGAACAGCAATATTCCATTCCAATTTAAGACTTGGCACATTCAAACCTTTTTATTTAATTTTGCAAAAGGTATAATATTGACTTTAGGAGACTTTTCATCAATGAAAATACTGATTTTTTTTCCTGCACATAAATTATCTGCACATTTTTTTCTGCACATAAATTATCTGCAGAAAAGTAATGACTCTGTCACTGCTAAACCATCAAATATTATATCTGCGTTTAACCACTTACATTGGTAAAATGGAGAAAATTAGCAATATGTTCATTTATCATTATTATGCATTGTTTAGTTGATTTTCTCTGAGTTCAGGCTCATAGCCCTTGAATTATCAGACCAGAGGGTAAGTTAAGCAAATTTTTATTTCCTTTTTCCCACAGAATCCTGCAAAACAGTCCCACAATTTTGTAAAACACAGGAACATTCGAAATGTAATTGGAAGTGCTTTCTGACAACAACATCTGCTCTCCTCACCACGCACAGGCTTTTCTTTTAGAGCACTGTTTTGAGGGTGCAGAACGTTTAGCCTCCTGCAAGGTAAAGGAATATTTCTCATGTGGCAGTTTCTTTTTCTATCTTAAGGAGGTATTCAGGTGTAACACCAGCTCTGATCTGACTCAACATTCAAGTTCACTTCTCTTATGGTCCAGCTCTTTGTGCTTGTTAATTTCTTAATTTCCCCCAGCAGTTTTTCTAGCATTCAAAATGTATCCTAATTGTACTGTTTTCACTTTCGTCCAAAATGCCCCAATGCTTCTACTAATGGCCTTAGGTGGGAGGCCAGTTCCTTCGATGTAAGCATTGGCCTTCAAGTCAATTAGTTTAATGCAAAAAGTAAGGAGTCAATAAAATATACTTGAAAAAATTCCACAACATTCTAAAGTTTCTCGAAAAGGGATTCATGAATAAATGTAATTTGTGAGATGAGAAAAATGCTACAATTTATTTTTATTGCTGATGAATTTCCTTTCTTCCCTCTGACACTCAGAAGTCGTCAATCTTTTCTGGATCCCAGTTTTCTTTAAGAAATCGAGGACATCGTGCTGGTTATTGGAACAATGTATTGTCTTCCCAGTCTACAATAACATCACCAAACAGCATAGCAACGGTACCCAGCACCCTGGGCCAAGACTCCTCTCCGTGCTTGCGTGTATTCCCTTACATGGACCCCTGAGTTCACACTGCTGCCTTTACTCTGCACAGAAGGGGAAAAGAGGCACCCCACAGCGCGACATCTAGTGGCAGGTGGAGAAGGGACAGCAGCAAAGCCGGTGGGTCTCCTGGCCCTGTACTCAGAGTCGTCCTGCTTATAAAGTGATTACGAGAATTGACTTTTGAAATTCTGGTTTCATTTTACCGATAACAATATAAGATGTCTTTATATTTTCTTAGATGTTATACTGGGAAAAGAACGGATAGCTCCGGGATGATTTAACAATTCTCCTTAAAAGAATGTTCTTAATTCATCACATGAACTTGACTCAAATTGTAAATAGTATGCTGTATTGCCATATTTCATCTGTACTTTCTTTTTTTTTAACAGGTTTTTAAAATTATTTATTTATTTATTTATTTATTTATTTATTTATTTAGAGAGCAGGGGAGGGGCAGAGAGAAATGGAGGCAGAGCTGAAGTGGGCTCCACGCTGTCAGCACACAGCCCAATGGGGGGCTCCAACCCCTCAAACCATGAGCTCATGACCTGAGTTGAAGTAGGACACTTAGCTGACTGAACTACCCAGGCACCGCTGTGTTTTCACACTGTTTTCTGCCAAATAAACGGTCAGTCCATATTTACCCATCATTGTCCCTTGTTACCTTTTCCTTTCATGCATGTATTTTCTGGGACCAATGTTTCATAATTAGATAATATTTTCACATTTTGATTTCAGTAGATGTAGTCTAATTCCGTTCAAGACGTAAGCTTTCAAAGAGTTTTATGGTTCATGTTGATTTTATTAAGTAACCTAAGGTAAAGAAGGACATTGTGGGTAACTTTAAACTAGCGGTCTGAGGGCATTGTATCTGGATGCTTCCTCTCCTGGACTGTGCAATGAAGAACAAGTAAGGCAGGGGTGATGGATGTGTAAAGTGACAGAGTAGAACTAGTGATCAGCAGTGGTCCTGCTTCTGATAATGGCCAACATCCATGAAAGAAATAAGAAGGTCAGATAAAAACCACTCCCACAAAAGTGGTATAAACAGTGTGCAATAAACATTCTCTTAGCATTTTGGTAATTTTCAAGATATAAAGGTTTTTTGTTTGTTTGCTTGCTTTTGTTTTTGTTTTGTATTTGAAGTGCTATTCACATTTTTCCTGAGAAAAAATTCGTATGTTTTATGACTCATCACAAACTTTGTTAATAACCTGGTCATGTATCATGGCTAGTCACCAAAAGGACAAATTTACCATTTAACAAGAAGACAAATATTATATAGATGAGCTTATAAAGAGATTATTTTTATTAGTGTCTGCTTCACAGAATGTAGGGTATTGTTATGCATTAATTTTTGAAGAGATAATTATTAGTGACGTCAGAAAAAATTTAAGGTTTAGTTCTTGAATAAAAACTGAACTTTATGGGGGCACCTGGCTGGCTCAGTTAGTTAAGCAACCGACTTTGGCTCAGGTCATGATCTCATGGTTCATAGGTTTGAGCCCCATGTCAGGCTCTGTGCTGACAGCTAGGAGCTAGGAGCCTGGAGCCTGCTTCGGATTCTGTGTCTCCCTCTCTCTCTGCCCCTCTTCCACTCACACTCTGTATCTCTCTCTCTCTCTCTCTCTCTCAAAAATAAATACACATTAAAAGATAAAATAAAAACTGAGCTTTATTGGCAAGAACTCTCATTGGAGAGTCAAGCAGTGGCCTGACCACTTTCTCCTCTTCACTGATGGCTAGGCGAGCAAAGCTGTGTTCATAAAAGTTGGGACCAAGGTTGGAATAACAAGTGCTTCAAACAGGGCAACTAAGTTGCCTTAGAAAGAGCAAGAACATGAGTTGGAGACAAAGCTTTCAGAAATAAGGTGTTGAAAGTAGGTTTGGCAGCTAGTCAGAAGGTAGAATCAAAACTAAAAAGGTAGATGAAAATGGAGCATGAATAAATAAAGAGGTTGTTGGGAGCGACTGTTGCCATAGGTGCAGAAATGTCCACAGCTTCCTTGTATAGCTGGGATGGATTGACGTGGCAGTTTATCTTGTGGATCAACCTAGAAAGTTCCTCAGGTTCACGCAAGATTCTTAGCTAGGTCCCAAGGCTTTTTAGTTGCCAAGGACACCCCACTCTTAGAGCTCTGTGCTGACATAGCCAGCGATACTGTTCAAGTTATTCATGCATGCAACTAACAGACCATGGAAAAACCCAGCAACCAAAAGCAACTCGCTAGCATCTATCATATAATGATGACTGCGTTTTTATTACAATCATAAAATAAAATAATAACAACAGCTAACGTTTATGAAATGCTTAGTATGTTGCAGACACTGGGCTAAGAATACATTATACATTATCTCCTCTAATGTTCCTGACACTCAGGATATAGTTGTTACTATTATCACTAACCAATACAGAAGGTTTTATTTAGGGTTGTGAAGTTTCAATAAGCTACTCAAAGTCCCAGGGCTGAGAGTGGAGACCCAGCTTTTGACCTAAGACCATGACTCTAACACCGTGAGTGGTATTAACAATTTCTTCTCTACAGATGTTGATGATGGCCATCACTTGGCAGATTATTGCCACCGCGCTGCCCCATAGTGGGCACAATGAGTGAATGAATGAATGAACCATTACTTTTGTTTTCCCTTCTCTGGCTAAATAATTTCTTTTACCTCTGCTGCTTCCTCACCCCGATACTTCCAAAAAGCCTTAATAGTAGTTATTTGTTGCCAGATATGCATTCATTGTGACATGAAGGGAGTGTGCATGGGCATTGGAGGACTCAGGGTAAATTCTCAGCAGCGTAAAGTGG
Source organism: Panthera leo (assembly GCF_018350215.1). Classification (NCBI taxonomy): domain Eukaryota; kingdom Metazoa; phylum Chordata; class Mammalia; order Carnivora; family Felidae; genus Panthera; species Panthera leo. The sequence goes on along the minus strand of NC_056695.1, from coordinate 2,624,276 downwards.
ACAGAAAGTATGGAGAGAAAGAGCCGACTAAAGAGAAGCGCAGACGAGGACCAGCATCAAGACAGAGAACCGTCTGTGGTACGACTGTGACTGAGAATCCCGTTCCCTGGTCCGCTCTGGAAGAAATCTCAAAATTATTTTACAAGAAACTGAACTTGAGCTTGCTGATGTTCCATATGGATCGGAAACTCGGGTCACCACATTTAAAATGAAGGAAATGTGACCATCAATGACTGAGGGATAGGAGAAGAGTTATGCACAAAAGTACTTACCATTTACTCAGTCTCTTCTCTGAAGGTGCAGTCAATGTTTTCACAGGCAAAAACAAGCAAATCAAATCCTTTCTTGTGTGTAGCTTTAAAAATGTGTTGTGTGTGCATATATTTAATTTTACAGAGTTACCCTGATCAGCTAACGCTTGAATTTTCATTTATCATCTAAATCCACTGGTTTAATTAAGCTTTGATAAATTTTGATTAAATGTTTCACCCACAGGAAAAGCTTACAAAACAGCCCAGAATGCTTGCCTCTAGAATGTAGTTCATGCAATAAATCCACATATAAACATCCATATAGCTTATTAATATTTAAGACTACTCTTCTAGCTTCCAGCTGTCTTTTAATCAAATGTGGTTATTTCAAATATATCAAATAAAATTAGAACTTTATTACATGTTACTGATATTTGAGTAAACTCTAAAACTCCCACACTGGAACATAATGGTTTATTCTTAGACTTTTGAAATTGCAGAAACAATATTTCTTGTCTTCTTAGAACTGTAGTAATAAACTATAAGGCACACCTCAGAAGTATTATGGATTCAGTTCCAAACCAGCACAATAAAGGAAATATTGCAATAAAGTCCAATGAATTTTTTACTTTCCCAGTGCTTATAAAGGTTATGTTTATACTATACTGCAGTTGGTCAAGGGTGCATGAGCCTTATCGTTAAAAAACAATGTACGTGCTCGAATTGAAAAATACGTTATTGCTAAAAATGCTAGTTATCATCTGAGCTTTCGGGGAGTTGCATCCTTTTTGCTGGTGGAGGATCTTGCCTGGATATCAAGGGCTGCTGTCTGATCAGGGTGGTGGTTGCTGAAGGTTGAAGAGGCTGTGACGATTTCCTTTTTTAAATTTTATTTTTTTAATGGTTTCAGGTGTACAACATAGCAGTTGGACACTTCGGTACGTCACCTTGAGCTCATCGCAAGCGCCCTCCTTAATCTCCACCACCCATCCCCCACCCACCTGCCGTCTGGTAACCGTCCGTTTGTTCTCTACAATTAAGAGTGTGTTTCTTGTTTTTCCCCCTCTCCTTTCCCTTTGCTCATTTGTTTTGCTTCTTAAATTCCACATATGAGTAAAATCATATGATATTTGTCTTTGACTTATTTCTCTTAGCAGTATAAATTCTACCTCCATCCAGGTCATTGCCAATGGCAAGATTTCATTTTTTATGACTGAATAATATTCCACCATATATATATATATGTATATACATACATATATATACATATATACCCCATATATATATATGGTATATATATACCATATATATATACATATATACATACATATATATACATATATACATACATATATACATATATATACATACATACATATATATACATATATACATACATATATATACATATATACATACATATATACATACATATATATACATATATACATACATATATACATACATATATATACATACATATATAATATTCCACCATATATATATATATACATATATATACATACATATATATATACATACATACATATATATATATACATACATATATATACGTACATATATATATATACATGTATACATGTATGTATATATGTATATATACATACATATATATACGTACATATATATATATACATGTATATATATGTATGTATATATATATATGTATGTATATATATAATCTTGGCTATTGTAAGTAACGTTGCTGTAAACATAGGGGTGCACATATCTCTTTAAATTCATGTTTTTGTATTCTCTGTGTAAACATCCAGTTGTGCACTTACTGAATCTGTAGGGTAGTTCTATTGTGAACTTTAGAGGAATCTCCGTACTATTTTCTACAGTGGCTGCACTAGTCTACATGTCATCAAAAGTGCATGAGTGTTCCTTCTTCTCCGCATCTTCTGGCAACACCTGTTGTTTCATGTGTTGTTGATTTTAGACATTTTGACAGGTGTGAGGTGATATTGCATTGTAGTTTTGGTTTGCATTTCCCTGGTAAGTGATGATGAGCAACTTTTCATGTGTCTGTTGGCCATCTGGAAGTCTTTGGAAAAATGTCTTCTGCCCATTGTTTAATTGGATTATTTGTTTTTTGGGTGCTCAGTTGTGTAAGTTCTTTATATATTTTGGATGCTAACCCTTTATCAGCTATGTCATTTGCAGCTATCTTCTCTCATTCCATGGGTTGCCTTTTAGTTTTGGTAAGTGTTTCCTTCACTGTGCAGATGCTTTTTATTTTGATGAAGTCCCAATAGTTTATGTTTGCTTTTGTTTCCCTTACCTCAGGAGACATATCTAGATGTCAAAGAGACTACTGTCTGTGTTCTCCTCCAAGATATTTATTGTTTTAGGTCTCATATTTAGGTCTTTAATCCATTTTGAATTGTAAGTGAATTGTAAGAAAGTGGTTGAGTTTCATTCTTTTGCATGTAGCTATCCAGTTTTATCAACACCATTTTTATTGAAGAGAGCATCTTTTCGCATTGGAGATTCTTTCCTGTTTTGTCAAAGATTAACCATACAAGTATGAGTTTATTTCTGGATTTTCTCTTCAATTCTATTGATCTATGTGTCTATTCTTGTGCCAGTACCATACTGTTTTGGTTAGCTTTGTAATATAACTTGAAGTGCAGAATTCGGATGGCTCCAGCTTACTTTTCTTTTTCAAGATTGCTAATTAAGGTCTTTTGTGGTTCCATACAAATTTAGAGTTGTTTGTTCTAGGTCTGTGAAAAATACATTAAATAAATAATGTATTTATTATTACATTAATTTATTATTACATAATAAATACTGTTTTTATTTTGATACGGATTCCATTAGGGGTGCTTGGGTGGCTCAGTCAGTCGAGTGTCTGACTCTTGATCTCAGCTCAGGTCTTTATCTCAGGGTCTTGAGTTCAAGCCCTGCATTGGGCTCTGTGCTGGGCGTGCTTTGGTTAGTATAGACATTTTTACAATATTTGCTCTTCGAATCCATAAGCATGAAATGACTTTCCATTTCTGTATGTTGTCTTCTATTTTTTTCATCAGTGTTTTATAGTTTTCAGAGCACATGTTTTTCACCTCTTTTTCATTTCTTTGGTTAGGTTTATTTATAGGTATCTTATTATTTTTGGTGCAACTGTAGATGAGGTTGTTTTCTTGTTTTCTTTTTCTGCTGCTTTAATATTGTGTATCCAACTGCAACAGATTTCTGCACATTGATTTCATATCCTGTGACTTTGCTGAGTTCATTTATCACTTCTAGCAGCCTTTGGGTGGAGTCGTAAAGTTTTCTGTATATAGTATCATGTCACTGGAAATAGTAAAAGTTTTACTTCTCCCTTACCAATTTGGATGCCTTTTATTTCTTTTTGTTGTCTGATTGCTATGGCTGGAACTTCTAGTACTATGTTGAATGAAAGTGGTAACACTTTCTTAACACAACATCCTTATCTTGTCCCTAACCTTAGGAGAAAAGCTGTCAGTTTTTCCCATTAGGATGACATTACCTGTGAGTTTCTCCTATAAGGCCATTATTATGTTGAAGTATGTTCCTTCTACACTTACTTTGTTGAGGGTTTTTATCATGAATGAATGTTGAACTTTGTCAAATGCTTATTCTGTGTCTGTTGAAATGATTATATGGTTCTTATCCTTTCTCTTATTTATGTCATATATCATGCTGCTTGATTTGTGAATGTTGAGTCACCCTTGCAACCCGGGAATAAATCCCACTTGATTGTGGTGAATAATATAACATAGTGTTAAATTTGGTTTGCTAGTATTTTATTAAGGAATGGTACATCTATGTTAATCAAGGACACTGGTCTGTAGTTCTGTTTTATTAGTGGTGTCTTTATCCAGTTTTGGTATCAGGATAATGCTGGCCTCATAGGATGAATTTCGAAGTTTTCCTTTTCTATTTGTCAGAATAGCTTGAGAAGAACAGGTATTATTCTTTAAATGTTTACCTGTTAAAATTTACCTGAGAACCTGTAAAAATTTTACCTGAAAAGCCATCTGATCCTGGACTTTGTTTGTTGGGTGATTTTTGATTAGTGATTTAATTTTTTGCTGGTTATCAGTCTGTTCAAAGTTTCTATTTCTTCCTGCTCCAGTTTGGTAGTTTATATGTTTCTAGAAATTTATCCATTTCTTCTTCATTGTCCAATTTAATGTAATATAGTTTTTCATAATATTTTCTAATAGTTGTTTATATTTCTGTGGTGTTCATTGTTATGTCCCCTCTCTCATTTATGATTTTATTTGAGTCCTGTCTCTTTTTTCCTGATAAGTCTTGCTGGAGGATTATCGATTTTATTGATATTTTCATAGAACCAGCTCTGGGTTTCATTTATCTGTTCTATTCTAGTATTTATCTCATTGATTGCATCTTTAAATTTTATTATTCCTTCCTTCTGCTGACCTTAAGCTTTGTTTGTTGTTCTTTTGCTAGTTCCTTTAGGTGTAAAGCTAGATTGTTTCTTTCAGATTTTTCTTGTTTCTTCTGGTAAGACTGTTTTGCTATAACCTAACCTCTTAGGACCCCTTTTCCTGCATCCCAAAGGTTATGGACCATCGTGTTTTCATTTTTATTTGTTTCCTTGCAGTTTTTATGTCTTCTTTTATTTCCTGGTTGACCTATTCATTGCTTACTAGCATGGTATTTAACCTTCATGTATTTTCAGTCTTTCCAGTCTTCCAAATTTTTTCTTGTGGTTAACTTCTAGTTTCATAACATTGAGGACAGAAAAGATGCATGGTATAATTTCAATCTTCTTGAATTTGCGGGGGCTCATTTTGTGGGCTACTATGTGATCTATTCTGGAGAATGTTCCATGTGCATTTGAGTGGAATGTGTATTCTGCTCTTTTAGGATGGAATGTTCTGAATATATCTGTTAAATGCCTCTATTCCAGTGTGTCATTCAAGGCCATGGTTTCTTTGTTTATTTCATGTTTTGATGATCTGTCCATTCATATAAGTGGGTTGTCAAAATCCCCTACTCCTGTTGTATTACTCTTATTTAGTGACTTTATGTTTGTTATTAACTGTTTTATGCATTTGGGGGCATAAATATTTACAATTGTTATATCTTCTTGTTGGATTTTACCCTTTGCTATATAGTGTCTTTGGTCTCGTGTAACAGTCTTTTAAAGTATACTTTGTCTAGGGGTGCCTGGGTTGCTCAGTTGGTCAAGCATCTGACTTTGGCTCAGGTCATGATCTCATGGCTCGTGGGTTCGAACCCTGCATTGGGTTATGTGCTGACAGCTCAGAGCCTGGAGCCCTACCTTGATTTCTGTGTTTCCCTCTCTCTCTGCCCTTCCCCTGCTTGTACTCTGTCTCTTTTTATCCTCAAAAATGAATAAACATTCAAAAGAATGAAAAAAATAAAGTGCATTTTGTCTAATATAAGTATTGCTACTCTTTCTTTGACATCCTCATTTGCATAAAAGATGTTTCTCCATGCCCTCACTTTCAACATGTAGGTGACTTTAGGTCTAAAACATGTCTTTTGTAGGTAGCAAACACATGGGTCTTGTTTTTTTTGTCTATTCTGTCACTCTATGTCTTTTGATGGGTACATTTAGTTAGTCGATTCACATTCAAAGTAATTATTATTTATTTAAAAATTAAAAAAAAAAACGTTTTATTGATTTATTTTGAGAGAGATTGAGAGTGAGGGAGGACCAGAGAGAGGGAGAGGGAAGAATTCCAAATAGGCTCCCACTGTCAGCATGGAGCCCTACGTGGGGCTCAAAATCATGAACTGTGAGATTATAACCAGGGCTGAAAGCAAGAATCCATTTGACTGACTGAGGCACTCTGACATTCAAAGTAATTTTTTTAAGTTTATTTATTTATTTTGAGACAGGGAGATATGAGAGAGAGAGGGAGAGACAGGAGAGAAAATGTGAGTGGGTGAGGGGCAGAGAGAGATGGAGAGAGAGAATACCAAGCAGGCTCTGTACTGTCAGACAGAGCTGGACATGGGGCTCAAACTCATGAACCACAAAATCATGACCTGAGCTGAAATCAAGCATCGAACACTTAACCACTGAGCCTTGCAGGCACCCCCAAAGTAATTATTGATAGACATGTATTTATTGCCATTTTATTTGTTTTGTGGTTGTTTGTGAAGATTTTCTCTGCTTTCTCTCTTTCATGTTTTGCTTATTTTATTTAGTGATATATTTGGATTTCTTTCTCATTATTTGAAAATTCATTAGTGGTTTTTGATACATGGTTATCATTAGGTATCATTAGGTTTGTTTATATCCTCTTCTGCACATTGCAGTCTACATTAAGTTGATGGTGATTTAAGTTTGAACCCATTCTTTTCTCTCCTCCCCACATTTGAGAGACTTTTGGTCTCCCTTTTCCACTCAGAGAGTCCCCTTTCATATTTCTTGCAGGGCTGGGTTAGTGGTCATGAACCCCTTTAGTTTTTGTCTCTCTAGGAAACTATTTCTCTTTCTATCCTAAGTCACAGCCTTGCTGGCTACAATGTTCTTGGTTGCAAACTTATTCCAGTTAGTACTTTGAATATATCATGCCACTCTCGTCTAGCTTGCAAAGTTTCTTTTGAAAACTATCCTGCTATCCTTATAGTTTCCCCTTGAAAGTTACTGACTTCCTTTGTCTTGCTGCTTAAAAAAAAATCTTTATCACTATATTTAGCCAATTTGATTGCAATATGTCTTGGTGTGTGTCTGCCTTTGTTGAGTTTGATGTGAGTTCTCTGTGTCTCCTGGGTCTGGATCTCTGTTTCCTTCCCCAGATTAGGGAAGTTTTCAGCTATTATTTCTTCAAATAAATTTTCTGCTCCTTTTCTCTCTTCTTTTTCCTCTGGGACTCTATAATGCCAACTTCACTATGTTTGATGAAGTCAGTAAGTTCCCTAAGTCTACTCTTGTTTTGCATAATTCTTTTTTTTCTCTGTTTTGTTCAGCTTGATTACTTTCCATTACTCCATCTTCTAGGTCACCAAATCATTCCTCTGCTTCTTCCCTCCTGTGGTTTATTCCATCAAGTGTGTTTCTCATTTCATTTAGAGAGCCCTTTGTCTCTGCCATATTATTCCCTATCTCTGTGTTAAGGGTCTCTCCCTCTTGTCTTCCATTCTTTTCTCATGTCCAGTGAGTATCTTTACGATCATTGCTTTAAATGCTCTATCAGGCATGTTATTTGTATCAGTTTTGCTTAGACTTCTGGTTATGTCCTATTCTTCCATTTGGGATAATTTTCTCCTTCTCCTCATTTTGTCTGCCTTTCTGTGTCTGTTTCTCTGTGTTAAGAAAGTCACCTGTTATCTTCTGTGTTTGAAAGTGCCGGTGACATTATGAAGAAGAGGTCCTGGAGTGCCCTGTCCCGCAGTGATCCCCCTTCACCAGAACCTGGCATTCCAGGAGAGCGTCCTGTGTGTGTTGCTAATGCCCTGCTGTTGTGAGTGAGTCAGTATTCCCTTCAAGACAGTTGTCTATGCAGACTCCCTGCCTGTTGTGGGCTGTGCTTACTCTCTGTGGTGTGGGTGGGACCGGAGCGGCCTAGCTGTGGGAGGACATGCCCACCAAGGAGCTTGGGAGAGGAGTGGTGGGATTAGCAGCTGCCGGGCGTTGGGCACCAGAGCAACCCGGGGGGTGAGGCTAGATGTGGTGCAGAAGCTGGTTGTTGAACGCAGCCGCGTAAGCGCGTGCGGAGGCAGCTGTGCTCCCGGGCGCTGGGCAGGGTACCAGCACTAACAAAATTTGCCCTGAGCCCAGGGCCAGCCTAGAGGGTTTGGAGTGGGTGAGTCCTTAGGGGAATCTGTGGGCTTCGCGGACTGCTAACATGCTAGGTAGCAAGTGCCTGCTCGTTGCCGCCCCCTGCAGGTGGTTCTGCGTGTATGGTCGGGGGCAGGGAAGGAAAACCACTCCTGCAAGCTCCCTTGTCATCAAAGAAGTCCTCCAACATGCTCTGCAATCAGTATGAAGGCATCTGCCTCCCGTTTGCCCCCAGCATTATGTAAACTGCTGTTTTTGTGTTGCTTCTGCGTGTAGGCTGCTGTCTCCTTAAGGGCAGGCACCCAGCTACCACTGACCCGCCAGGCTGGTCAGCCCAGTGCTGCATCAGCTGACTTTTGAAGCTCCGGGCCCCAAGTCCCCCTGGTTTTACAGACATAGAATTCAGCCTCTCGGGGTTTGAAAGTGAAGTGCAATGGGGATTAGCCTTCCTGGGGTGTGAGCTTCCTGGTGCAAGGGCCCATTTCTCTACCCTTTCTGGGCACACAGCTCCCTCTTTCCTGCGGGCAGCCTTTCTCCACCTTTCTGACCTGCTTACCTTTCAGATGCAGTTTCTCTATCATAGGTGGTGGGGTTGGTTCCTCCAGTTTTCGGAATGTTCTTCAGTTTGTTGGCTTGGATGTGGGTGGTTATCGAGTTGCAAACGTGGGACCGGGTGCGCTCAGGGTCCTGCTTCACATCTTCCCAAGCTCCCAAGAGATAAGCCATGATTTCTTGTAAGAAGATCAGACTGAAGTTTGCCACATCCATTGACTCGTCCTTTCACGAATGATTTCTCTGTGGCATGTGATGCTCTGATAACATTTCACCCATAGTAGAGCTTCTTTCAAGTTGGACTCAATTGTTTCAGCCCCTGCTGCTGTTGTGTCAACTGAATTTCTGTCATATTCTAATTCCTCTGTTGTCCTTTCAACAGACTCCAGGACATCTTCAACAGGAGTAGGTTCCACCTCAAGCAACTACTTTCTTTGCTCATCAGTAAGCAGGTCTTCACCTGTTAAATTTTTTTTTTAATTTTTTAATGTTTATTTATTTTTGAGACAGAGAGAGACAGAGCATGAATGGGGGAGGGGCAGAGAGAGAGGGAGACACAGAATCGGAAGCAGGCTCCAGGCTCTGAGCCTTCAGCCCAGAGCCTGACGCGGGGCTCGAACTCATGAACGGTGAGATCGCTACCTGAGCTGAAGTCGGACGCTCAACCGATTGGGCCACCCAGGCGCCCCTTCACCTGTTAAATTTTAATCGTGAGATTGCAACCGTTCAGTCACACTTTTGGGCTCCTCCTCTAATTCTAGTTCTAGTGCCGTTTCCACACATTTGCAGTCGCTGAAGTCTCGAACTTTACATTTGTAAAAAAAACGCAGTATCTGCAACATACAATAAAGTGAGGCACAATAAAACGAGGAGGTGTGCCTGTATTTCACCAGGATGCATCCATTTCAAAGTTTCTATTTAATTCTAGTTTTAATTGGTGTTTTTCTATCATTCTTCCGGGGCCCCTTGTACCAATCACAGGACTGTGGTCACAATAGGTGCTCAATGAATCCCATCATCAAGAATTTAATAATTACATGAGGCGTTACCTAGTTCAATGACCCACACAACATTTGAAGCCTAGTTAATTAGGTATGACCTAAGCTGAACACTGAAAATGTGCCTCCCAACAAAAGAATATCTTATCAATTTATCCAATACATCACCTTTGCCAGGCATGTTACACTGGTCAAACTAACCTATTTTCTTTTTTGTTTTACAAGTGTAGAAGGATGGCATTTGTTGGCTGAAACAATGAACAGTTTGAAAGAGCCGATCGTTATTTAAAATCTAGAAGATTCAGAGGATAGGACAAATTCCTGAGAAAGTATGTTAGGTGCTGAATGTTTGTATTTTACTCCCCAATTCATATCTTGAATTGGGCTACAGCCCCCAGTGTGATAGTGTTTGGGCAATGGAGCCATTGGGAGGCCACTGGGTTTAGATAAGGTTGTGAAGGTGGAACCTGTATGATGGGGTTAGTGTCCTTATAAGAAGAGAAGAGGCCAGGATTCTCTCTCTCTCCTCTCTCTCTCTCTCTTTCCCTCTCAATAAGCAGACAAAAAAGAGGTCATTTGAACACACAGAAAGATCGTAGCCACTTACATCCCAGGTGAAGAGGCTTCTGAATGAATCCTGCCTTGTTGTCACCTTGATTTTGGACTTCCCAGCCTCCAGAAATATAAGAAATGAATGTTTGTTGTTTAACCCCCCCACTCTATGGTCCTCTGTTATAGTGGACCAAACTGACTAAGACACAACCTGACCTAAGACACAGAGATAAGAGTGAAATCTCAGAGTGCTAAATTTGATTAAAAAAAGGAGATAAACGCTTGAATAAAAAGTTGAAAAGAAACTGAAAGTAAATGGAAACAATCTACACAGAGAACAAGGAGAATTTTGGGAAATAAATAATGCAACTTGTTCAAATAGACCTTGAAGTGGATGGGTATAGTTCAAAACTGAGATAAAAGTAAATAGTTTGACTGGAATCAAAGATGTGTTAAAAAAATGCAAAAAAATTTACTAAACCACTAAATGGAGTGGTCAAGTGACAAATTTGCTTTTTTTATATGGACCCGAGGCCAAACTTGAATTTGTATTTTATTATATTTTTGGTATGAAATTATCACTTAAAATAGTAAAGATATATACTGTATATAGAGATATATCACATAATTATTTTTAGTATTATGTATACCTTTCACTTTCTGAAAAAAAGTTGGAGTGATTTAGAAAGATAGAGATAAATATGTATCCTTTAGAAGCAAGTAAAATATTCAAATACACATCTCATTAATTTTTCTTAAATTGCATTCACTGTGTTGGTAATAACTGAAGAAATCTAATAGATTTTATTGGAATCATGTTTGCTACTTGTCTTCCAATTCATTAATTTTCTCCCCTGCTGCGTTCATTCTGCTGTGAAATCCATCCTTTGAGTCCCTAATTATTACATTCTTCACGTGGTCATCTGTCTTTTATAACATGTTAATCACAGCTCTAAGTTAGTTCTCAATATTTCTGATAACTAGGACATATTTATTACTTTATTTGTATTTTGTCTCACTTTTCTTATTCTTTTTAGTGGGGGCACTTTGATGCAAGCTATTCCGACAAGATCAAGAGGCACATGCCCTTCTTCACTGGCACTCTCCAGAACGTATCCTGGTTTGACATTGGCTGTGATGCGGGTATTAGTTGAAATTTTAATATTCTCTCAGTTCTAAAATTCATTGCTTTAGGAAGACATCCATCTTTAGCTACTCTGAAACATTTCCCTTGCTTTAAAATACTTCCGATACCAGAACAATTCCAGAACAACAAGCACAGCTTGTAGATAATATTTTTATGTGATGAAGTCCTGTATGAATGTATTAAAATGTGACCTATGCCTCCACCTTCATGAGTGGAATTAGTACCTCATAAAAGAGACCTGGAGAGCTCTCTTGTTCTTTCTGCCTTTTAAGGGCAAGAAGACAGTCACCTATAAACCAGGAAGTGCCTTCTCACCAGACACCAAATCTGTGAGTTGGTTCATGCCTTGATCTTGGACTTCCAAGATTCCACAACTGGGAGAAATACATTTCTGTTGTTTCTAAGCCCCTGAGTCTATAGTATTCTATTATAGCAGCCCAAGCTGACAAAGGCAGATGCTAACATTTTTAACCAAAAACAACAATAATGAAAAACCATGCTTTCTTCCTGAAGAGGACCGGCCCCTCCCTGCATAGTGTTTCTGGGTTCTAGAACCACAAGACCCAAATCTTGGAGTCTGTGCTCTGACGAAAGTGGTGAAGAGGTGCAAGAGAGTTTCTGAGGAAGGAAACCCTCTTGTAGGGAAGAAATGCACCCGTATTAGTCAAAACAGACTTTGGAGTGCTCAGTTCATGGTGTATAACAAGGCTGAGAAATGGTGGAACTTTGTGGAAAACGTCAGTTCTGAAGTTGTTGTAGTTGGCTAGGATACTGGCCCAGTGACTAAACACTTTAATACAGGCCTGGGAGACACTAGAAGCCCAAGTAATTGTGAGACGAGGTCCTAAGGCATCCATATTGTGGAAACATTGCCTGATTGATACTGTGCTGACCACAGGTCTGGGAATTAAAGGGTGGATCTGTTGAAGACCGTGATTGGCAAGCACTCAATTCTCCATTCTGGGTCAAGTCAGCCTTAGAAATGTTCCCGCAACTGAGTTTTCAGTCCAGGCTGATTTACTTCTCTTGTCACTCACACAGCCCCTCCCCTTGGAGACCTTGAACCATAACCCCAAACATCTAAAGCTTTGATCTGCTTTTCAGAGCATACAGAATTTGACAAATGTCTCAGAGGAAATGTCTCGGTCTTCATCTTTGTCTTTCCAGCTTCTAGAGATGGAAATATCTTTGCCGGTTTCTTGTCCCCAGCAGTGACTGCCTCCTGGAACCAAATTAGTGCAAATCTGGATACTCAACTGAGTAGTTGCGATCAATATCAGCAAATGTCCTTTGGGAAAAGCAGGGCAAGACTGTGATCTCACCTTGGCAGCCTTTGTTTCGCTGCAGATTTTTGGCCCTTTCGCATTTATTGCTTCAGCAGATCTTGGACATTTGCAAACATGTTTGCGTTTTATTCTATTTTTTTCAGTTATTCTTGGCATACAGGTTGCTGTGCAACAGGCTTTTCCCTCCTATCCCAGTGAAAGTCTTTCATGTATGTGTATTTGCCATACACATCATGGGTTCATAATGACACTTGTAGTTCAAATTTAGGACTCCAGTGTTTTTACCTAACATCACTCACCTTCAGCTGACACCTTTCTTTTCTCCCTTGTAGAAAATTATGGTTCTCAATAACATAATTACTAAATTTGCTTTATCCACATTAAAAAATTTTTCAAAAAAATGTTTAAATAAACCACATATTCACACACTAAATATACTAAATAAACTGTATACACACACACGCACAGAACATACATAGACGCATGCATTAAAGACAAATAATGTAGCAAAACAATCACATAAATAAAATAATAGTTTTCTTGTAGCATTTAAAGTATATTAGAAGCAATCAAATAAAAATAAGTTGAATGGTGGGAAAGTGTTGTGATGAGGCGATTCACAAAAATGGCTGATATTAGAGTAAAAATTGCTTGATTTCATTATACACCAGGATATTAGATATTAAAATTGTATCAAGCTAACTTTTCTTCTCTATTGTTGACATCAGTGAATGTTTTAACAATATATTAAGTTTTGGTGACGGAGAAAATGGATACTTTTTGTGCAAATCGGCATATCACTTTGAAGGGTAATTTAGAAGAATGTAGAAGGGTAATTTAGAAGAATGCCCACTGAAACTGGGCAGACCCTCTATCTCCATATTTATAATTCTAGTATCTACCCTAGAGAAGCACTAAAGGCACCTGAGCGTAAAAAGCATGTTAGGGCTATTCATTGGAGCAATAAAAAAAAGGAACAAAAAAGTGAGGAATTGGTGAGTAAAAAATTGACCAGTAGGCAAATGGATAAATAAAATGTGGGATGTTGATATGACAGAGCATAAAATGTATAAAAAGAAGAACTATATATACATATATAGTTATATATATTTTATGCATATATGTATAAGAAGGAAGAAATATATATATGTACACATGTGTACATATATATATATATATATTTACATATATATTAGGTTTCCTAAAAACCTTAGGAAATATATATCTATATATATCTATATCTATCTACATCTCTCTCTCTCTCTCTCCATATATGTGTATATATATATATATATATATATATATATGCAGTTTCTTGAGGTTTTTACTAAGAAAAATGATAGAATAAAAATATCTAAGGTAATATGGTGTAATTGATTGGTATTTGTTTGGTTTGCTGGACTTTTTTTTTGCATCCTTCAGTTAAACACAAAGGAATTTGACTGTATATACTTAGAAATATGATGTTATTTAAATATGTGGTTTTGGTATTAAAAATAGAAGTAAAAATATTGTCCTTCCACTAATTTCATTGTCTATGCTCAAAACAAAAGAACATTTATATAAGGTAATAATAATTCCCTGAAGAATAAAACTTCCTTATTTGGATTGGTCTTTAAATTCATCCTTTTTCAATGACAAGAGTATATCACATGGAAAAGTAACAGATACATTCTTATATACGGTCAAGCGTCCTCACCAATGTTTAATGCCCAGAAGATTTGTTTAAAAAGGAGAATGTGAAGAGAAAGAGACAAGGTTTGAGGCAAGTTTGAAGTTAAAATCTTGCAACAGTGTAGGATTTTAATCACATGGTAATCCTTAATAATCAAAACTGATTAAGAACTGATGGATTCCAGGAGTTCATTTTTAAGTAAGCTGGTATTCAACAGGAGAGAGGAAAGACTTACATACATAATTTTAGGGGTACAGATATTGACAAAAGTTGACATTCATGCTTAAAACACAATACATTATGATATTGATACACGCCTTCCATGAATATTGTAGCTTCTTATTTGTAAGAACAGCTTGTTTGGCCTTTTATATACCAGCAGTTGCCCAATAAATAGTACAATAGAGATTTTGCATAATTTAGATTGCTTAATTTACCCAAATGTTAGAAACTCGTATTTGTTTCACAACCAACCCGTCATACCCTGAATCAGCATTGCTCACACATCTTGCCACTGCTAAATGTGGTCTGTACGTTTGTAATCAGTGTTTCCTATTTTGAAAATTATGTTGTCCCTTTTGGCCCCAAACAGCCTACTCTTCTGGCTGACTTCTTTGCCGAGAATCCCTGGCTCTTTTCTGTGGAGAATATTAGATATCGAATATTGACTCTAAGGGAGTGCATATGATGTGGAAGCCAATGAATGCTGGTAATAAGGAAATTGTCAGGAGAAGAGACATTGCTCATCGTGTTTCAGTGACTGGAAAACAGGCCTTTGTTGATAACTATGGCCAGTAATTCATTCTAGTGCCTGGAAGTCTACAAATGTTTAACGTGTTCTCATTTGAGATCTTCCTGACCCACTCCTTCCCTCTTTCACTTCAGTTTTATATGTTTTCAGTAACTTCTATTTATTGAACGATATATTGCCATGGCAAAACATATTTTTGAATTAAAATGCCTGTTACGTCTTCATTTTGTCTTTCTTCTGCATAATCTTTGGTCCAAATCTCCTGAATCTACCTCCAAAATATTCAAGCTCATTTTACCATGTCAATAACTGAGCACTAATGAGGAAAAATATTCCCCGTAAAATGTAGCATGTGTAACACGATAAATAAAATCCTTAGACACTTCATGAAAGGTGATAATGAATGGATGTAAATCGACAAACACTTGTTCTCAAGATTTTACTTTTAAAATTCTTTTCTCGATTTGCTCTTTCCTATTTGTGTCTTTTCCTATTCAAATCAAGAAAACATGTATTTTTAAGAACCATAAGAAACATATTGTTCATTCTTTTCTTCCCCCTATTCAGAGTCATTGAATACTTCCTTTTTACCACCTTTATTTTAATTTTCCATGTATTTTTCAACATATGGATGCATCACATAAAATCTTATTTCATTGTTCCAGGTATGAGGCTAGTCACTATGAAAAGCTATCGAATGAACCAAATACTCCTCTTTGTTTGTTTTGTGTGATTAAATATTGTGTATTTAAATAGCCTAAAATTTGACAAAGATATAATTTTAAAATATTTTGTTTTTTTCTGAAAAATTTTTGATTCAGCATCCATTATACAGAAGTCCAAGGAAACATAAAAATAATCATTATATTGGAGACAGTTAAGCATCTGACTTCAGTCATGATTTCAGTCTGTGAGCCTGCTTCAGGTTCCGTGTCTCCCTTTCCCTCGGCCCCTGCCCTGCTCATGGTCTGTCTCTCTCTCTCTCTCTCTCTCTCTAAAATAAATAAAAACATTAAAAAATAAAAAACCATTATATAAGTGGTGTAATATCCTTGAATTCTTCAAAACAAAGTGTTGAAAAATTAACTCAGTTTGGTGCTGAAAAAATCGAAATAATCACGTAGGTATCAAAAATTTAATATTGAAATTTACAAGGTTTACTTTTCAAGTTCTGTTCCTTCTGAAATAACTGCGCTTCAGAAAGACCAACTCATAAAAGCACGAGCTCAGATTCAATGGCAACCCCATAGTCACATTATGTTGGAAACCCTACAACAACTCTGTGAGTAATGCCAGCCATCATTGGCACACTCCAAGCACCTTTAGAAAATCACTGTGAGAGGGGGTGCCTGGGTGGTTCAGTCGGTTGGGCGTCTGACTTCGTCTCAGGTCATGATCTCACTGCTCCTGAGTTCAAGCCCCGCGTGGGGCTCTGTGCTGACAGGTCAGAGCCTGAAGCCTGCTTCAGATACTGTGTCTCCCCCTCTTTCTGCCCCTCCCATGCTCATTCTCTGTCTCTCTCTGTCTCTCAATAACAAATAAAATGTAAAAAAAATTATAAAGAAAAGAAAAACAAAAAGAAAATCACTGTGATAATCTATAATGAAAGGAAACCTATAAACCGATATATTCTCAGATGTTTGCTGAGCAAATATGTAAAATTTTACATAGATTGAAAACACCATGGCTGTATGTTATAAGTTACATCTTGGGTAGGAGAGGGTCACCAAAGCACTAAAACACAATGTAACATCTAATAAGTGAGCCCCACAAAAACTGATTCACAATGCACATATATTTTCTATCCAGAAAAAACGTCAGAGGTCAGAAGCGCAGAAGTCTCCAGCATGCAGCTGTGCCTCAGTGGCTAACTGAGGTAGTAACACCCGGGACCTCCCGCAAAGTTCTTGCCTGTGCCTGTCCTACTCTTTCTCCATCTGACCTTTGGATATCGACACCCAGGACAACCCAGAATGCCTCCAGGGACACATGGGCACTTTCTACGAGGTCGGCCATCACACCAGTGCAAAATCCAGTTCAACGTGTTTGTATTACTGGGTCACGTGAGCATGAAATAAATATTTAAAATGCTGCGAGTCTGGTGTTCGATATAACATGTGTTCTACTTTAGCTGATACAGGAATTTATATCAGGAAAGGCACGTTGCTGTAACAAAACCCCAAAGTATGTAGCGTTGTCTCGGGGGTTGTTCAGTTGAGAGAAAAGGAGTGGCCATGACAGACCGGAAAGCAGCAGATCTGTATTCTGCAGTGTGGAAACACTGGATAATTTTTTGCCTGAAATAATGAACATTGAACCCACCCACCTACTAAGGCCAGAGCCTAGAAAAAGGGTTGGAAGGAGTGAGTCTTCATGGGTGTGGCAACTGGTGTCCATTTTTAAAAGCATATTGCAAACAAGAGATGAAGTCAGGCAAGAATGGGGCAGCTTTCTTCAAGACATGGATAAAATGAAGAGATTGCAAAGAATAGGATCGTATACTGTTCTGGATTCCAAACTGTAGAAAATAAGTCTGGAAAGATCCATGAGCGACCAAGGTCCAGCAGCATCTCAGTTAAGAAAAGCGACAGTCTTGTTGGAAATATAAGACAAATACTTCGGTGATGATGGTGCTGATGGGAGAGGGAGACATACTGAAATAAATAAGAAAGTAAGTATTATGTAAGCAGTTTTGAACAGGGTTGCAGCTTGAGCATCTTTGGACAGCCCTGTCTGGACACCTCTGAGATACTAGTTAAAATGGTATCTGAATTAAAAACGAGGGTACACCTATGACAAGTAAAAAGAAATGTTTCCCAGGAAGAAAGAAAATGAGGTGCAAAGGCAGAACCTTTGACTTTTCAAGGAGAAAGCATTCATTGTGGCCAGAGAGAAGTGAACCCTGGGGAGAGTAGGGTCAGATGAGACTCCACGTCAACTTTTACAGAGTGACTGTCTCTGCTTGATGAAATGTATTTTGCAATCCAGAGAGTGGCACATCCTATCAGCGTGAGAAGCACAGATGACCCTGTGATCTCAGACAAGATACCCCAAAGAAGTTCTCAATAACTGGTTAGAATAGAATTTGCACTCTCTATACTGATTCTTTATTGACACTGACATATTTGAACTTTGTTCACATCTGGAACTTTGTTAATGAAGATTTTACAGGAACTCATGGAAAAACCAATCGCTTTAATTTATTTCATGTGAAACACAATGGAGCACAGAATATTTCATCCAGTTACGTGTGTCTTGATTTATAATCACATTATGTTCCACACTCATCTGTAGACACAGGTGAAGTAAACTAAAGGTGTAAAGTTGTTTAAGAGAATCAATAAGATACTTACCTCTGCAAAGAAAAGATAATGTTATTAGAGTATAAAATTAAAGGTTGAAGCACTAAACTTGATTTAAAGTGTCCTTGGGTCCATGACCTTTGGTGGCTGAGTCACAACTTTGAAATTGAGTAGATGCTTAGGGAAGCGATATTAGTCCAATCAGGTGGGGGACAAAGGAGAAATAAACCTTTAATTTTATCTTTGCTTCCAAGTAGATGCAGACTCCCCTGGGATGTCATACCCCATACTGTCTCCCCAAAGAAGGCTGCTCCCTCCTCCTTCCCTCTTGGCCTCTCTTCAGCACCACGAATGGGACAGAAGAATTAGAGGAAAAGTGTGATTGTATTTGGTGAAGTGAAACAATTTTGTTCCCCTTTTGCCCCTTTGAACCACAATTTCAGCTTTCCAGCAGGCCCCAGATTGTCAAAATTATACGAGGTGTGTCCCTGGATACCTTCTTCATGTCCCGCAAAATGGTTTTCTGTGTCCCAGGACCAACAGAGTTAGCCCAGAGGAGGACAGAGCAGTAATGGTGGGTCAAGTTCCCAGTTTGGTGATTACTTCTTCAACTTCAAATACCATGGTCTGTCCCAAGGTCTTTCCTACTGGAAATCTGAAGTGATACCAGGGATCTGTCCTCTGGAAGACACACATCTTCACTGTCACCGCTGGCAGTCTTAATTCCACTTCTTCATTTTAGTGTTGACAATGGATGCCATTTCTCTATAATAATCCACGCAAACTACAGATAATCAATCCTACTCTCATGATACCTTCACAAGTTCTCAAGGAAAAAAAAAGTTCAGTGGTTTAACTTCTGCAGAAATATTTTTAAGCACCTGCAGTCATTTATGGTTGTGCGTACCTTCCAGTCATAGTTAACAGAATGGTGTGCGTGGAAGTATTATGAATAATTTATGGGTACTAGAATAAATGGATCCTCCTTTGAAACTGTAAGTGATATACTTGGAGAGGCATATATTTTTTATAGCAGCTTTTCAGATAAATGCTATGAATACATGATCGTAAAGTATCAAATATTTATCACATAGTTGCTACCATTGCTTTTTAATGTAATTCCAGGAAAATGCCATGCTGATGGTATTAGGACATAGAGTGAGTGATGTGCTCTGAATAGAGCAATTGCAATTAGAAGTGAAGACACTAAAATATCTGAGCAATAGTAAACAATGGTAGAATTAAAAATATCTTGTTACAATCTGGCTTGGCAGTGGATCAAAGAATTTAATTGTTTTATTTTTTTTGCAATTTTGCAGAATTGGAGGCATTTGCTCAAAATTTAGGATTTTAATGGAGCCATTTAAGCTAACAAAGGGAAGTTATATTCTTTTTCTCTAAACAGTATCTAAGCCTCTCAAATTAGAGTAACGTAAATCCCGGTAAATAGATTATATTGCTCACTTTTATTATTATTTTTTTACCCGTGAAAGGAAATTCTTGAAATTTGGTAAACATTTCTCCAGTGGGAAGAGTGTACGGTCTTATCCTGTTTAATTTTTTATAAAACAAGTATTGAATATACTGTCTTACCTTTGGAAATTATTGTGGGGATTAAGACAAAACGCTTAATCTCTTAGCTGCAGAGTTTCATTTGTACATAGAGTTGTCACATGAAGAGGGTCATGGGATCCTCTTGGCCTTGAAAAGGCTGCAAGAGGGAACAAATGTGCTAAGCTTTGCAAGCTCCTATAAACCCTGATAACTTTTATAAATGAGTATTTCCTTGACACACTGTACATAGAAGCATTTTTTCCTGTCTTCTTCATAAAAATAAAACATTTAAATACATTTCTGACCAATTCAGAATGATGCATTAAGAAAATCCAACAGTGTGTTTTTGCATTTTGTTAAGAAGAGGCTGTGAAGCCTGGACAAGTAAGCAGTCATATTTATGTCTAATTTTTATTGACAAAATAGTGCGACTCATCAAAAAGTTGAAAAATTTATTAAGCCAAATATTTCATTTAAACAGCATCTAAGATCACAAAAACTCTAAATTCATTAAAGAGTTTTCCCCCTACCTGAGAAAATTTTTTCTGATATAGCTGATAATGTCTTCCTTGAAACAGTACTGTTTCAAGTATTGTTCAAAGTGTGAGATAAGCCTCAGGATCTAGAAAATTAGGGCAAAAGACATATATGTAAAATTCTAATGGAATATAATGGATATCGCAGATATATGGATTACAATGAAAGAGAACAAATAGTGGAGGAAACACCAGAGACCAACAGAGTAAATCAAGTAATCAGTGTGTGAAATGAAAGTGAGAGAGAGGGAGTCATCTGGTGACACCTGTGACATGGGCCAGGAGTTCAGAGACTAAGTCACCACAGGGAACTCATATGTGATCAGTGTGATAAGGAACAAGTGAAAGAACAAGTGTGTGGAGACCGTCTACAAGTGCATCAGGTGACCTGCGTCAAAAACATAGCCTGATGTGCATGTTGGTCTAGGGGCTTCTTCCTTGTGTGGCCCTGATGACAAGACAGATAGAAGTTCTAGGTCTGCAAGTACAAGGTAAAAGAGAAAATTGCCGAGTGAATCAAGATCTTCTGTATAATGAAATCATCAGACATAAGGACTAGCAGGATTACTATACTCTGAAATAATTTAAAAATATATTGACATGAGGAGACACATGGAAGGATAATAAGGGAATAAATTTGAGATCCAAAACCATCTACTCTTACACTCCGCTTGGACCCTAAATATCAAAAACCACATCTTATGCCTTACATTAACATGATTTTGCTGTTAAAGTGCCTTCAGTAACACTTTTTGTCACAAACTGTGTAGCTCAAGCAAATGGTTTGATTGTTCATACCAGGGATTTCAGGGAAGACCCATAAAATCTTCAATGGAAAGCATCAATAGACAATTTGTTCTCTACGACTTCCAGAATTTGTCATATCAAAGTCCTGGCCTTGCTGTTTCCACCAATCCTGGGCATCATGACTTGTACCCAATCCTAATCAAGCCTTCACTTTGAAAGTTATGCTTTCACGAACAAGCAAGAAAAAAAATGAATCATTGTATTCACCACATTAATATGTCAAAGGAGAAATTGTCAAAGAGATGCTGAGAAAGTAGTTGATAAAGTTCAATAAATACTTACAATAAAACTTCTTAGCAAATGAGGAGCAGAAAAGGAATCTTAGTACTGTAAAGATTATACGCCAAAATCCTATATTGAGAATTTCAGTGAGGAAGATACTTTAGAAGCACCCCCTAACATCAGCCATAAGAAAAGTATGCCTGTTTACCATGGTCTGAGTGCCTTTGCCAATTAACATTGGCAATTGTAAAAAAAACTGCAAAAATAGTTTAGAGAACTAGAAGGAAAAGCTATTGTGGCACTGATAACGATCCATGCAATATCGTCTTTGTACTACAAAAAAAGATCCTGAGTTACTTAGAGCTGTTTTTTTTTTTCCAGTTCTGAAAGGATGTTTGAGGAATATATGGTTAAAACAAAAAACTATGTTCCTGTCAGCCATAGTGGAACATCAAATTTCTAGTGCAATAGGTAGAAAAAGGCTCAGCAAACCTCTTCTCTAAAGGGCCAGCCAGTAAACGTTTCATGTTTTGAGGGTTACCTGTGCTCTTTTGTTTCATACCAAGCCTTGAAAATATAAAAACCATTTTTAACTCATGGGTTGTACAAAGACCACAAGTCAAATCATCAAGAGTATGTATGGAAATACAAAAATACCAAACACCACCAAAAATTTAAATTGACAATATCTGGAATCCAAAAAACACTACTAAGCATGCAAAGAAGCTAGAAAACATAATCAATAATAGGAAGGGAAATCAGTCAAGAGAAAATGATGATGAAAAGACACATGTAATAGAAATACTTGAAAAGTTAATTAAAAGAATTATTCTACCTGCTTCACATATTGAAGAAGTTAGAGGGAATAATGTTACTTACACACATGGCAGTTACATAAAAGTCTAAACTGAACTTCTTGAGATAAATACTAAAATTTCTGAGATAAATAATAAAAAAAGATGAATTGATAAAATAAATGGAATTGATAAAATAAAGAAAATGGCTAATTTTTAATATTTGTAGACCTTGCTCATGGGCCCTCAGGGAAGCCATACTTTACTAGAGCCAGCAAAACCTCAAAGCATGGGTTCTATTTCTGACCTGAGCACATATTGTACATTGCTTCAATAACAAATAACCTAAACAGAAGCTTTCCAAACATAAAGATAAGAGTAAAACCTTTGTAGTTCCCATAAGATTGGAGCCATGCATTCCTGCATATACTAAAGGCTTATGATAAGGTGTGTAATTTTTGGACTGTCTTTAGTCATGTTGATATGCAACTCTTAATGTAAAAAATGTATATAATCCTGTACCAAATATTCCTTCCCCAGTGCACTCTCTTCTTGGTGAAGATTGTATATCCTGGACAGCTGTCCTAACTTGGGCTCATATCAAATTCTCTGTTTTTATTTAAAATTAAAAAAAAAAAAGAGTCTTGTTCATTTTTGTCAATAGGATTAAAAGAGTAGTCATTGTATAAGAAAAGAATAGTGAATGTGAAGACAGAGTAATAGAATCTATCCAAAATAAGAAAAACACTCTGGAAAAATAAACAGTATGAGTATATTGTAGAAAGATCAAGAAAATTAATATTCGTATAAATGGAGTTTCAAAAGGAAGATAGAAAGAGGAAGAGATAGAAAATATATTTGAAAAAGTAATAAAACCATTTTCCCAAGTTGCTGAAAGGTATAAACCCACAGATTCAAGAAGCTGAATGCAATATAAGCCCAAGAAACATGGAGAAACACTTATATAGCAAAGCAAACCATACTCACATTGCTTAAATAAGCAACAAAAATCTTAAAGTAGCCAGGGGAGGGGGGGAAACACATTATATACAAAAGAACAAGGATAAGAATGGCAGTAGAGTATCATTAAAAAAAAAAAAAAAGTATAAGCCAGAAGGCATTGGCGCATATCTGTGAAATAATGAATAGCAGACAAAAACAGTCAATTTAAAATCATATGCCTAACAAAATATCCTTGAAAAAAGAATGTGAATTAATTAAAGACTTTTTCAGGTATGTAAAACCTAAATGATTTCATCACAGAATTGCATTTCATCAAGTCATAAAAGAAGCCTTTTACACAGAAGAAAATGATATTTTATGGAAATCTAGTTTGACACAAAGGAATGATGAGCAACCTAAATAGTGGTTACTTGGATGAAAATGAGTATTTAAAGCTGTTTAAAAGATAATTATCTGTTTAAAGCAAAATGTGACAACAGTGTAGTGTGAGGTTTATGATATAACTAAGCATAAAGTCTATGACAATAAAAACACAAGGGCCAAAAGAAGAGAAAGTGTGCTTTTGTAAGCTACATTATATGTGAAGTGATATAATATCATTGAGTGTGTATAGTAATAAGTTAAATGTGTACAAAGTAAATTCTAAAAAAATTCTAAAATAACACAGAAAGAGTTATAGCAAATAAGCCAAAAAAAGGACATAAAGGGACATATAAAAAATACTTAATCCAAAACAAAGCAGAAAACTAACGAAAAAAGAAACAGAACAAACTAAACAAGCAAAACAAGGAGAAAATAAAGAGATTTAAACATTCATTTATGAATAATGATATTGAATGTAAGTTATGTAAATATTCCAACTAAAAAAACACAGATGGTCAGA
Source organism: Panthera leo (assembly GCF_018350215.1). NCBI lineage: Eukaryota > Metazoa > Chordata > Mammalia > Carnivora > Felidae > Panthera > Panthera leo. Next base: position 2,600,229 of record NC_056695.1, on the reverse strand, counting down.
CCGGATACAAGTAAGACCCAACAATTAATTTCTTCCTACATAAAACCCATTTAAAATATTAAGACAAACTTAAGTTCAAGTGAAGATTGAAATCTGTACCATGCCACCATGAATCCAAATAGAGGCAGAGGGTCTATATTAATATGAAATATGAATATAATGAAATATGAATTAATAGGAAATAAAGTTGATTTCTGAGCAAAAAAATGTTGCCAAGGATATTGGTGATCATTCCATAATGAAAGAAGAAGCCTAACATGTATAGTGTCAATGACAGGTCTTTAAAAATTATGAAGCAAAATCAAACAGAACTTCAAGAGTAGATAAATCTTCAATTACAGTGAGTTTTCAACAACGTTTTCCAATAATTGATAGAAAACATAAAAAAAAACCCAACCCGCAGTAATGATGTAGACGACTCGAACCGCATTAGTCACCCACTGATGGAACAGTACACCAATTGGGCAGAAAGTGCTTTCCTCTCAAGCGTTTATGAACTGCCACCAGAAAGGCAATATTCTTGGCCATAAAACAAACCTTCATCAATGTAAACAGATTCAAGCTGTACAAAGTATGTTTTCTGCCCATAATGGAATAAGATTAGAAATCAATAACAGAAATGCACAGTTTTGGATTGTATAAAAGGGCTACTCAAAGAACTAACAAGTGTGTTTAGGAAGTTTGCAGTCTACATGATCACTACGCAAAACGCAATTATATTTCTATGTTTTAGAAGCATCCAGAAGAAATATAAATTTTAAAATAACACTACTTACACTATTATCAAATATTTAGACTAAATCTGACAAAAGTGCAAGACCTGTAGACTGAAAAATTTAACACATTACTAACAGACAGAAAGGAGATAGGATTAAATGGTGAGTCCTTTGTACTTAGGGGAAAAGATTTAATGTTGATAAGATGACGGTTCTCCACAAATTGACATATTTTCAATGTCATACAAAACGTCAACAGCATGTTTTGTAGAAGTTGAGAAGCTGATTTTTAAATCCATATAAATGCAGAAGACCTAGAATAACCGTAACAACTTTGAATAAAAGATAAAAAAAAATTGAGAAATGATGATAATGGAAGAATTTCAAGACATTGTAAACCTACAATAATCAAGACCATGTGGTACAGAATATAGACTAATCATTCAGCAAAACAGAATAGAGTCCTATGTAGGTAGCACACCAACAAGGTAGGTCACCAATGTGACCACAGAGGCAGAGACTGGGGTGATGTGGACACAGATCAAGGAACACGGACACACAGCAGAAGCCAGAAGAAGCAAGGAAGTTTTCTCCCTCAGGGTTTCTAGAGTGAGTGCAGGTTGGTTGACACCTTGACTTTCTTGGACTTCTGTCCTGACATCATGAGAGAATAATTTTTGTTGTTTTAAGGCACTGATTCTATGGTAATTGGTTCCAGGAGCCTTAGGAAAATCATGCATCTATCATATGACTCAGCCATGCTACTCCTGGATATTTTCCGAAAAGCAATGGAAGTATATGTCCCTACAAAGCCTTGTATGTGAATGTTCATAGCAGCTTTATTCAAGGTAATCAAGACATGAGAAGATTTGGAGGTGATTTACCTCCTAATTGTGATGGTGTTTACTTCTGTTGGCATTTATGAAATTGTCCAGTTTATCACATACCAAAATATCTCAATAAAACTGTTTCCAAAAGATTTTTTGAAACCTGAAAATACATCTTAGGTTTGTGAACAAATTATGCACAAAAAAAGAGAGAGGAATGTAATGGGGATATGTGTCCTAGATTTGATAATTATATGTGGTATAAAATTTTCTGTTATGCTAAGAACTTAGTACATTAAGTTCTTTAGAGGCATATGACCCAGTTTTAGGTGCAAGAATCTTTGCTCTCCTCCCACGAAGTCATTACACTTTTATTCCAGCCTAGCTTATCTCTAATCTCTGTTGTAAGAAATAAAGAAGTAACAGACCTCTGAATTTTAATAAGGACAAATTCAGGGCCACTGATAAAGAAATGCATAATGCTGGGCACCTGGATGACACAGTCGGTTAAGCATCTGACTTCAGCTCAGGTCATGATCTCATGGTTCGTGGGTTTGAATCCCACATTGGGTTCTGTGCTGATAGCTCAGAAACTGGAGCCTGCTTCTGATTCTGTGTCTCCCCCCTCTCTCTGCCCCTCCCCTGCTCATGTTCTGTCCCTCTCTCTCTCAAAAATAAATAAACATTAAAAAATTTTAAAGAAATGCATAATGCAAAATGTTTCATTAATAGTTGAGTTGTTGTTAGTATACTACTCAACCACTGAATAATAGTTGTAGAGTATTTATGATAGAAAAGATTCCTCAGATATTATACATCTTCAAATAACTAAACATCAATATTAATAAGTGTGTAACTGAATAAGATATCATAAAAGTGTAAAATGAGTCCATCTCATAGTGTATGAAACAGACAAAATTAAATAGGAAAACAACTTTTGTATGACTAACCTTCAAGAATTACCCATGCTTAAATAAATTGGTATATATACATAGAAACTCCTCCTTGCTTTCCTGTTTTTATAAACTCATCTTACTAATATTCTCTGCAATTGGAATTAGAAAGAGGTTTCAAAAAGATTAGGAGGTTGATATTTGCAAATCTCCTTAATGGCACAAAATGTCATATAAATGCTAATTTCCTTGGGTATTTACTAATTTTAAAGCAAATCTCAATAACTCTTTGCATTTTAAGAAAAGCTTCTTAACACAGAAATTCAATTCACATTTTCAACATTAATTGAATCTAAAAATGTGCCTAAGCATATAAAATGAGTATATTAAACCAGTTCTTTCAGTGCCTACAGCACTCAGTGTTAGTTAGTGAGACAGATTTGGAAATTATTAGTCCCTATAAGCTATAAATGTTTCATTCAGTATGTTGAAAAATGAACTTACTCTAGAAAGTCAAAACAATTAATGAACCGTCTAAGAGTGTAGAACTAGACATTTCAGAATCTTGATTTATTATTATATCTATGATATTAATTTAGGCAGGCATTTAGACCATTAATTACAAGTCATTTCCTTGGTGTTATTTTTATAGAATTACTTGTTTTTAATGTCTCACTGTTTAATTCATTAAGAAGTAAATGGATATATGTGTCTGTGTATTACATTGTGTATGTTATAAAGACACAAAATACTGAAAATAAACATCACTGTTTCCTGTTTCCTAATCACTGGGTTTCTTTCTTCTGGGATGCCCCACACAAATGGTCATTTGTTGAAAATTTGTTCACCGCTGGTTTTATCTCTGTCAATGTACCTTGTATATCTTCTGTTGGCATATACCCAACTGTCCAATTCTCTTTTAAGTGGCAATATGTGGATTGTAACAATTAGTCCCTGACTGGTGGACATTTATGTTGTTTCAAATAACTTGCCAGTGTAAACAATGCTGCCAAGGATATTCCTATGTAGATGTGAATTTTCTGCATGCTTTAGCATTTCTGTGCTATAAATTCCTAGAAGTTCCGGTAGTTTGTAAATCTTGGATTTTGATAACTGTGATCAACCCCCAGGAATAGAGAAGAAAAGGGAGTCAAAGAAAAACATAGGGAAATTGGAGATGCTTTGAACTGTGAATGTGTTATTAGCCTGAAAGAAAAGGCAGCCCAGGGCAGTAGGCAGATGACCAAACAGAAAGAAACAAGCCTATAGCACCACCAATCTCCCTCGCCTACAGGCCCTGGGAACAATCCGGTTTTTTTCCTTGAATCGTATGTCTGAGTCCGTGTGTCCCCATAGTAATATCAAAGTACATCTGGGCTTGAGAAGAGCTATTTTCTTGGGAAAATAGCCCAAGACCTATTGACAAATGTCCAGGACCTGATAGACTCCTAGGTATCCAAGTAGGACTCATTGACAAATATGCAGAATAGAACCAACTGACAAATTCTCAGAACAGGACTGACAAATACCCAGGGAAAGAAAATGATACTTTGTAAAGCACCATCTCCCCTGGGCTGTCTCTCACTGGGACACGACATGTGGAGGATGGGAGGATGGGAGAATCCTGAGGAGTGGTTTTGTCAGAGGCAGAGGGTCAAGTTATCCACTGAGCTGACTCAGATAGAGGTTGTCTGGCTTTCCTGCTAATCGTTGCCTGACAAAGCAGCTGATAATTGCAATGCTTAAGGGCTCGCAGGAAAAATTAGAAAGATGCATTTTAAAGGAGCACACATATTTAAAAGGAAATAACAACACTGTGTTGCATGTTGTGATACGCCCCAGATGCCCTGGCAGAGCTGAGGTCTTCATTTCCCTAGCTGCTAGGAGGGCTGGAGGCCTACTGTTTTTCACCCCCCCCCCCCCCCCGAGGAACTTGCTCTCAGCCATAGTGAGTCACCTTGGTCAAGGTTACAACCCCTCCCCACAGGCAGCAAACCTAGTGCCTATTCCTGGAGGAGGGCATGATGTTCCAGCCCCTCTTGCCTCAAATTAGGGCATCTTAGACAGCAGCCACATCACAGTTCAACCTCTCCTCTAGTCAGTCCTACTTTCCTCACCCCTCCATGTGTTGTTCTTAAGAGCTTGCCCCAGGAAAACTGTACTCAAGTTCTAGAGACTTAAGGTGCGTTTCCTCAGGAATCAGACCCAGGATATTCTACAAGAAACACTGTATTATAACAGATGGACCGAGAAAAATTACCTGCTATTTAAAAGGTAAGGGAATACATTAGCAATAAAAAACAAGAACACCTACTAAAGAAAAAAGCACATATATTAGGAATGGAACAATTAGTAATATAGATCCTAGAAAAACTAGAGCAACCAAAATTAGGTAAAAAAAACATGTTTGAGGAAAAAGGGCAAACATTTTATGGAAATGGAAAAAGTAAAAGACCTCTTCCATCTCAAGCTACTCATGTTCTCCTGTTCCATCTTTCCATACCCACTATCCATCCCTCTGCCATATGATTTTCACCAATGTATTTTTGAAACTATAAAACAAGAAACAATGAAGGCAATAAAAAGAGCTCTCTCTCATTTTTGCACCAGCAAATTTATCCATAGGCATTTATCTGTACCTATACTCCCTACCTTCCTCCCCCTATGATGCCTTCTCATATAAGATTAGCTGCCAGGCATTCCACTTTGCCTCTGGATCCCACTGTTCCCTGTTTGTAAAGATTTTACTCCTGTGGTCATATCATCTCCGTTCCATCAACAGTTCCTGTTAAGAGCATTGTTTTTAATGCACACAATAAAACCAATCAAAACACAAGCTACATTTTTTTCCTTTGAACTAACATTCCATTCCAATTCCAGTGCAGTTCGAGTTCCCTACTTTTTTAAAAAAATTTTTAGCCAAGTTTTTTTTGAAATAGAAGCCATTGCCTCCATTCAGTACTCGGAGTAAGTATTATTCTAGGACCTGGGATATATACAAAATTAAAGAGAGCAAAACAACTCTGCTTTCAAGCTGCTTATGCTCTATGGGCATACTTGCCCCTGCCCCCATTTCATCCTTTCCTATATCAAGTTTTGAACTCTGTTTCTGTCACTGAAATCGTCCTTCTCATGGTTGCCAGTGACTTCAATGGAACAAAATCTAAAGGTCACTCCTCTATCTAATCACCTGTCTGTTCTCATTTGACTTAACAATAATTGTCCTAAATGACCCTCCTCTCCCAGAAAGAATCTATACAGTACCAAAAGAAAAACCTACCTAGACACATTATAGTAAACTTCAAACATACCAGAAACAAAGAAAAAATTCTAAAACCTTATAGAAAAAAGGAGCAACTCACATACAAAGGGTAACAACCAGACTGTATACTTTTTTAAATGTTTATTTATTTATTTATTTTTGAGAGAGAGTACAAGTGAGGGAGGGGCAGAGAAAGATAGGGAGACACAGAATCTGAAACATGCCTCGGGCTTTGAGCCATCAGTGAAGACTTGACATGCAGGCTGAACCCACAAACGGTGAGATCATGACCTGAGCTGAAGTCAGATGCTCAACCGATCTAGTCACCCAGGCACACTAAGACTATATCTTCTTTATCATCTTCCCTTGATTCAAGATTCTTCAGGGCAACCTATTATATCATCAGGAAAGAATGGTAAAATTTCTTCCTGAAAATTATCTTTTATTTTTATCTCTTATCTAATAATAGTGAATAATACCTCCTAAAATATTAAATATAACAATGACAAAAATCCTTAATTTTAAGTATGAGAAAAAATAGAAATTATAAAAATTAAGAAAAGTGTAGAAAAGATCTCAAAGGGCCAAAGTAATGTTGAAAAAGAAAGCCAAAGCTGGAAGGATCACAATTCCAGACTTCAAGCTATATTGCAAAGTTGTAATCATCAAGACAGTATGGTACTGGCACAAAAGCAGACACTCAGATCAATGGAGCAGAATAGAGAACCCAGAAATGGACCCACAAACATATGGCCAACTAATCTTTAACAAAGCAGAAAAGAATATCCAATGGAATAAAGACAGTCTCTTCAGCAAGCGGTGCTGGGAAAACTGGACAGTCACATGCAGAAGAATGAACCTGGACCACTTTGTTACACCATACACAAAAATAAACTCAAAATGGATGAAAGACCTCAATGTAAGACAGGAAGCGATCAGAATCCTCGAGGAGAAAGCAGGCAAAAACCTCTTTGATCTTGGCCACAGCAACTTCTTACTCAACACATCTCCAGAGACAAGGGAAACAAATCAAAAGTGAACTATTGGGACCTCATCAAGATAAAAAGCTTCTGCACAGCAAATGAAAAAATTAGCAAAACTAAAAGACAACCGATGGAATGGGAGAAGATATTTGCAAATGACGTATCTGAGAAAGGGTTAGTATCTGAAACTTATAAAGAACATATCAAACTCAACACCCCAAAAAGCTAATAATCCAGTGAAGAAATCGGCAAAAGACATGAACACACACTTTTCCAAAGAAGGCATCCAGATGGCTAATGGACACATAAAAAGATGCTCAATAACATTCATCATCAGGGAAATACAAATTAAAACCACAATGAGATACCACCTCAAACCTGTCAGAATGGCTACAATTAACAACTCATGAAACAACAGATGTTGGTGAGGTTGTGGAGAAAGGGAAACTCTTTTGTGCTGTTGATAGGAATGAAAACTGGTACAGCCCCTCTGGAAAACAGTATGGAGTTTCCTTAAAAAAAATTAAAAATAGAATTAGCCTACAACCCAGCATTTGAATTACTAGGTATTTAAACAAAGGATACAAAAAGGCTGATTCTAAGGGGCATATGCACCACAATGTTTATAGCAGCATTATCAGCAATAGCTAAATTGGAAAGAACCCAAACATCCAACAGCTGACAAATGGATAAAGAAGATGTGGTATATATGTGTATACACACACACACACACACACACACACACAATGGAATTTTACTCGGCAATCCAAAAGAATGAAATCCTGCATTTGCTAGACTGTAGATGGAACTAGAGTGTATTATGCTAAGTGAAACCAGTCAGTCAGAGAAAGACAAATATCATATGAATTCACTCATATGTGGAATTTAAGAAACAAAACAGAAGAACATAGAGGAAGGGAAGGAAAAATAAGATAAAAACAGAGAGGAAGGCAAACCATAAGAGACTCCTAAATGCAGAGAACAAACTAAAGGTTGCTGGAGGGGTGTTGGATGGAAGGGGCAGGCCAAATGGGTGATGGGTGTTAAAGAGGGCACTTGACGGGATGAGGACTGAGTGTTATATGTAAGTGATGAATCACTAAATTCTACTTTTGAAACCCTTATTACACTATATGTTAACTAACTTGGATTTAAATAAAAAAAAATAAATGTCTAGAATGCAATAAAGATAATGGCAAAGGTTTGACCAGAACTAATCTCAGTTCAGTTTAATTTAGTTGAATTGTTTTCACACTACACTATGATGCTTCACGTTGGTATTAAGGCCAAGGGCAGGTAGCCCCCAAATGTGCCACCTTGGCATATTGATTATTTAAACAATTTTCTTTAGAAATAGCTAGTGTATGGATACTCAGACACTCCTCTGTCCTCCTGAAAGCAGAAAACAAAACTCCCATATGAAAAATACTCTCCCTGTCCTAAAAAGTAAATGATACCTTCGTATCACCAGAGAGAGGGACTTAAAACTGAGAAAGCTGTAGAAACATATTCTGTTACTTTTTTCTAATCTACTACCCTAGCCCAAAACTGCTTAGAATTCTCTGCTAATTAAAGCTTTCATATATCCATTTTCTTTAGCCTGTCAATTTCTCATAATTTATTGTCTCTTTATCTAAGATATATAAATACTGTCTGCTTGGTCATTTCTTTAGGTCTGAATTTCAGTTTTGGGGCTCTGAGCATATGTAATAAAACTTTGGTGTTTTTCTCCTGTTATTCTGACTTACATTAATTTAAGTTCTAAACCAGCTGGAAGAATTCTGGAGGGGAAACAGAAATTTCTTCCTCCCCAATACTGGCATTACTCCTCTAAATATGCAGGCTCCTGTGGTTGTTGTAATATTCTATTCTTCAAGCAGAGTTAGCATTGGAAGAAGAGACAGGGCGATGAGAAAGCAGAGCGAAGGATCCCTCTGGTGCATTCCCTACAGCCAATGATACGCTATCCAACAGACACAAAGCAAGGTTGCCAAAAAGTGTTTGAAAAGAATAACTTTTCAGGGCCCAGGGTTTTGCTCCATGTCTGCCTGTTAATAAACGGTACCATTCATTTAATTGTCTATTGTTTTGCAGGTTCTTTCTTTACTTGTGTTAGTTTATTCAATCCTCACAGCACATTCCATGGATAAGTTAACTTTAGTAGTTAGAGAAACTAAAAACTTGTCCCAGATCACATAACTAGTAAGAATTCCTGGGCAGTGTTACTGAAAACTCTCTTCATTATTAAGCCCTAAGCTGCTGTCGTCTACTCTGCTGCAGTCTGGGACTAATACCTGTCTGGCCTCAAAGGGACATTGGACATAGTTATGATGCGGTTTCATAAAATATTTAAATAGTAGACAATTTGTCACTGACTCTGGGGCTGCAGTTCTCTCTTGTCCAGCAAGAGAGTGGATGCAGGATTGAAATGCAAGAGAGGCTAATGTTCGGGAGGAGCCAAGAGCCCTGAGTAAGGGTCTTGGCTCTGTGTTCATTAGGATCAGAAGGCTCACATACATGATGGACATACACAAAGAGACAAGGAAACCGTGAACATTAACTCATGGGCGTGGGGAAAAGGGGGTTTGGAAGAGATGCAGTGTTAGGGGTTTGCATAAATACAAAACAAAATCCTGGTGAGCAGAGGCAGCACCTGTGTTTACCTAAACTGTCCTAGGAGACAAGAAAGACAGCATGCTACCTCAGGGTCAACAAGGCATCTTTCTTTTGCTAATTAGCTCCCCTCTTGGCAACTTGGCCCACCGCGGTCCATAGCCCTCTTTACCTGTTTTTGTCCTTCCTTCCAGTGAAAGCAGCTTTCTGCTATTGCGCTAAATTGGAGGGTGCTTCTGCCCTGAATACCTAATCTTGTTTCCCTAATCTTGGATGTTTTCATTCTGAGATTTCCTGTCCCTAAACTTCATCCTGTACTGGGGATCTTTGTCCTGTTTACCCAATCTTGGGTGTGTTCATCCTGTGGCTTTCTAATTCTTTATGCCTTGTTAACCCATCAGTGCAAGCTCAGGGAATTCCTAAGCTTATTCCCCACAACAATTCAAGGATTTCATAAGATATCATAGGAAATTAATACACATATTTCCAACTAAGATTTGTATTATAAATGCATATATTCTATCTAAATTTTAAACATATTTACTAAGTTGTGCTTCACTCACTTGATATATACATTTAAGGCCTATGATTTTAAGGCAGTGTTAGGGTAAATTGATTTCTACTTATTGTTATTATTGCAAGGAAAAATTTTAAGCACATAGTTCCTGAATATGTTCCTAGAATACATACTTTGACATGTGTTCAATTTTTATTTATTTTTTTGATTAAGAAAAATATTTTTAACGTTATTAGTTGAGAGAGGGAGACAGAGTGTGAGCGGGGTGGGGCAGAGAGAGAGACACACACATGGAATCCGAAGCAGGCTCCAGGCTCTGAGCTGTCAGCACAGAACCAGACACAGGGCCGGAACTCACAAACCATGAGATCATGACCTGAGCCGAACTTGGACTCTTAACTGACAAAGCCATGCAGGTGCCCTGACACATTCTATTTTAAAATAAGAATTTCTCAAAAAAATTTCTATTTCCTTCAACCCCAATTAGTTGTTCAAGCCTTCGTATTTCTTTTTTTTAACTTTATTTATTTATATTTAGAGAGAGAGAGACAGACAGAGAGAGCACGAGTTGGGGAGGGGCACAGGGAGGGAGAGAGAGAATCCCAAGCAGGTTCCACACTGTCAGCATAGATTCTGATGTGGAGCTCAGTCTCCTGACCATGAGATCATGACCTGAGCCAAAATCAAGAGCTGGACACAACCAACCTAGCCACCCAGGCACCCCCAGGCCTCCATAATTCTATAACACAGCACAAAGTCCAACATCTCCCTTGAGATCACAAACAGCAGTTGGCATGAGTTCTAGCCCAGTAGCATCCCTTGCGTTTGAGTTTCCTTGTGCAGCTATTGAAAACAAGTGCCTTACGAATAGTGGCTTTTTAAATCATTTTTATTACTTGTTAATGTTTATTTATGTTTGAGAGACAGAGAACAGGGGAGGGACAGAGAGAAACACACACACACGCACACAGAATCCGAAGCAGGCTCCAGGCTCTGAGCTGTCAGCACAGAGCCTCACATGGGGCCTGAACTCACGAATTGTGAGGTCATGACCTGGGCTGAAGTTGGACTCTTAGCCGTCTGAGCCACCCAGGTATCCCAGTATGGTCTTAAATATCCACTGTTAGGGTTGTGTTTTTGCTCACTTATGCATTTACAGGTGGCGGTGCTGCTTATAATTCTTTTTGTTTGTTTACACTCAGTGTTCAACCATTGCTCCCATGATGCTTTTAAAGCTCAACTACTGTGCTAGAATGAATAGAGCTCTGGTTGCTAAATACAGACAGTATTATAGAAATAAGTTTGTTGTACAAATGTCTCAGTTTTAAGCCTGATACCTCTTTGCATCATGATGAGTCGCATCGCAAGACCCTTTCTTGCCAGCAAAACTCACATGTGTTCCGACACTATTGAACCTCAAAATGGAAAGAGTCAAGTCCCAACCTCTTTCCTACCGGGAAGGTTCCCAGGACAGTCTTCAAATGTGCTGTTTCCACAGTCCCTATTCTGCAAACTAAGGGATCTCGGGAAAAGCAGGTGGGAAGACCGGTGGTGTCCCATGACAGTGAATGCCTTCTGAACTTACTTAAATTTGCAAAACTAAACATGAAAGCACAACTATAACTCTTCTTGGGAAGAAGGAAATTAAGAAAGACAAAGAGACACAAAGCAGAGGAAGGAGAGGGTGGAGGAGAAGAAGGAAGGAGGAAAGGAAGATAGACTTCCAAGGTGTTTTTCTCTAGTCAGGGAAATATAAGGCCCCCTTTGTAAAATCTCTACCAGTCTTTCTGAGAACTGTAGTAACTTTGTAACTTTCATGCTCATACCGAAAATGTACTTTTTCCTGTTTTATTTCATTAATTTTTATGCCCCGTAGTTTCAGTATTCACTTAATTACATATAAATGAGATAGGTTCATAGTCAATTCAAAGTTTTCCATACAAATACTATAACCCAAATTGAGAAATTCATAGAGAACTTCTCTCTCTCCACACAAAAAATGACCCATCCATGCATTTGATAGAGAGAGACATCATCCCTAAATATCTTTGTTCCAAGAATCATGGGAAAAGAAATTCCGCTGGAAGAGTGGGAAGGGGACCACTACTACCCCAAAGATAGCAGCTACCAACAGAGGACAAATAGAGCTGATGGCAACATTGGAGGAGAGATTCAGCAACGCCACAACTGAGCATATCTTATCTGACATAGGTGAAGTGTGGAAACAAGCAAACGTCGAAATCTGTTCAGGTTGTTTTGCTAGTTTTTCACTGATGAATTGCCAGTGGAGGTGGGGGTGGCTGTTTTTTTCAGTGTCCAACTCCCTACTCTTCAATATTGCTTATGGCAATTCCCAATCAATTGGCTCTACCAGATTCCTCTCCATTTTTCTGGTTTTACTATGGAACAGCTCTTGTACACAGTAAGGTTTTGCCTAAATAAGTATCCATAGTTTATGATTCATCTTGCAAATACCAGAGCTCTTCTCCAATTGAGGTACAATAAATCATTGTTGGCTGCTTTTTTGTACAAAGGATAAATATTATGGTCCCTGGCGACGTCTGACATTGATGTATAAACTTTTTAATGAAAGAGAACTACAGCGGCATTGCCTTGGGTGTCTGTGCTCAGAGAGAAAGACAAATCAAACCTAATACTTACCATTCCGAACATCTCAGTAAACAGTGAGTTAAGCTGAAATCTTTATTTGAGTTGCAGATGGGAAATCTGAATTGGAAGATTAGCACTACAGTGCAAACTCAAGCAGGAAATTGGTGGTACGGATAAAATTCAAACCAAGGTCTCAATAAAGCTGCCCGGGATTCCCTAATAAGTTACATAAGTAAGCAAGCAAAAAGTAAGAGCTGTAGATAGATAGACTGGATTAGACTAGGTGGGTAGATAAGTACTGTAACAAATTCAGCTGTGGGAGTCCTCATGAGTAATCTGCATTAAAAAAAGTGGATTTCAGGTAAAATGTTTGCCCACAATTTTCCTCTCCATGGACTTAAATGTCTACTAGTTATGTGCATGAATTTCTCAACCTCAGTACCTGCGATTATTTTTCTTTTTTGTTTTACCAAACATTGCAACTCCAGTCCAAGCTCATTTCTACCTCCACGTGCATTTCCCCTTTCTTAAAAACAGAAACCAAAACAAACAAAAAAACTTCTGAAAGTCCATATCATTTGGTGTAAGCAACCAAAAAAGTCTGTAATCAGACACCAAAGAAATTTTAAGAAAAAAGAGAGAGTCATCTGAATATATGCAGACAAATAATACCATCCTCCAGCGATATATAGCAGTAAAAACATGAAAAGTGTAAGCTGGTATTTTTTTTATTACTCAAAAGAAATCGATATTTTAGAAGTTATGAAAAAAGGACAAATCAAAAAGAAAAATTACTTTGAAGCTAATTCACTAATAAATGGCAACATGTGGAAAGAAGTAACTGGTGTAAAAGGTTTTAAAGATTAGAGAAAATGTGCAAATTAAATTAAACAAGCATAAAGTCTTTAGATAATTCGAAAATTATGATAAGTGAAGTAGATGGAAATAAAAGCAACTGAATAGCAATACAAAAGAATTAAGAAGCTTTTCAGAGAAATTGGAAGGTACAGCAGAAAGGCAAAAAATCTCCAGCATCCATACATTTGCAGTTCACAGAGAAGAAAACGTACACAATGGAATAAAATGAGCTTAAACAGTATATTCAGGAATTTTTTTTTTGACAGAAAGGAAGACTTCAATCTGTATTTGAAAGTGCCCACATTTTCTACGGAAAATCTTCAAGTGTAATCAACCTTGAGAGAAGTTCCAATAAGGTTATTTTTGTGTAAAAATAAAAAGAAAATCCTTTGGGGAACCAGGCCGAAACATTAACCGAGTCCTTCGTAAAGATGACAAAAGGAAAACAAAATGATTGGACACAGAAACACCAAAATTTTATAGCAGAAGACAATGGATCATTAGATTTAACATATTTCAGGAAACAAAATGTGTGGCATGGCTTTATATGTAGAAAAACCGATGAAAAGTATAAAAGCTGAAGACAAACAGAAAACGCAAGGGCGCAGATAGGAATCTTTATTTTTAAATGTTTATTTATTTTTGAGAGAAAGAGAGAGAGCTCACAAGCCAGTGGGGGAGGGGCATTGAGAGGGGGACAGAGGATGTGCCTGACAGCAGAGAGCCAGATGTGGTGCTCGAACCTATGAACTGTGATGCCGTGACCTGAGCCGAAGTCAGGTGCCCCCACAGAATACTAATCTTATGAGCAACAGCAGACTATCAAGGAACACAGCAGATTTTCCTAAACCGTCATGGGCTGGCAAAATCTGACAACTGGCTCTCGGGAGGGAAAAGTGCCAATTTGCAATATTTGCTTATATTCGTGGTGTAAATATTCCCACTGTGATTGATTAGACGAGATTGACTATAACCTGTAAGAGATGCTAACAGATCAGCTGTCAACTGCCTGTACGCGGCGACCCACGTTACCATGGGAAGGAACGGTGATGGCAATTAAATCTCCTCAGCTGCAGAACTAGATAAAATTATAGAGCTAAAAGTGGCAGAATGTGAGAATGTTGAGGTCTTCTTTTATTTTACAAGGTTCGGTTGATTTTAAACGTAAAGAATCATTAATTGCTTTGTTACTTAATATGACTTCTGAATAGTTCCTTTTCATGCCTTGAAAAAAATTCTTGAGGTTTTTAATGGCTGACAACATTTAAATGCCACATTTTATTTACATGGTTGCTCTCAGGGGAGTCTAAATAAACTGGGTAATCAAGTAACAGTATGTCAGGTCCATGGGTATAAATTTGTCACTTGTCTTCCGTATGTCAGGACTGTTCCAGACCCAACGGAACAAAAGCAAGCATGATGCAATCAGTTATATCTAGAAGCGAAAAGGATATTTCAATTCCTTCTATGTGCTTCAGAACTATGTTGAATACTTTGGGAATATATACATGAAAGCTCATTTATATGCAGAGGCATTTTAATTTTGTTAAAGATAGGAAACCAGAGATGCAAGGCAAAATTGAAAACAATCACAAAACATACATTCTTAATGGCGTTTTAAAAGTTCCTGTGAAATAACAAAGAAGCTAAGTGAAAACGGATTGATGAATACAACAAGGAAGGCATTGAAATCAACTTGAAAGAGGGGCGACAGGAAATGTAAAATTTGTCCACAAATATAAAAATATTCTCTGCCTTCTGGAAGCCTCCTTTATTCCTTCTTCCAAACTCTATTCCAAGGTTGCCACTATTCTAACCGCTATCCTTACCACTATTCTATTAGATTTGCCATTTTTTTTTTGTACTTCATAAAGTGACATAATACAATACAAACACTTTTGTGTTTAAATTTTGTGTCAGGGCACCTGCCTGGCTCAGTCAGTAGAGCATGTGACTCTTGATCTTGGTGTCGTGAGTTTGAGCCTCATGCTGGGTGTAAAGATTACTTAAGAAAAAAAGAAAGAAAAATAAAAAAATAAATTCATGTCAACACTGTGGTCAGCCATTCCATTGAGCCATAGAATTACATCGGTTGAGTATACCCCAACTTAGTTGTGCACTCTACTGTTAATGTGCGTTTGCCTAGTTTCTAGCCTGAGGCTATTATGAACAGAAATGACATGAATATTGTAGATTGTGGATCTTCATTGTAATATATATGAATTTACCTATTAATGAGTTGCTCGGTATAGTGACCACATATGTTCAGTTTTTTAAAACTTCATAGACGTAAAATGTGCACATAGCAAAATTAGGACAATTTAAGTACATTTCCACTGATTGTGACAAATATATACAGCCTTGTGACCACCACTCATGCCCATTGTAATAAACGGCACCTATGCCTAGCACATGGTGAGGTCTCGTCACTATGGGTTAGTTTGCCCGCTGCAGATGCCCCATAAACTGCGAAGTTGCTACGCGTTCTGTCGTGTCTGGCTTCTGCGCTACGTGAAGTTTGAGAGTTATCGGTGCTGTGCATACAAGTGTTGTGTTACTTCTCATTGCTCAGCAGATGTTCGTGGCATTTCTATATCATTTCATGTTTATCACCTGCAAACACACCTGGGAGGTACTCCAACTTTGGATTTTTATGAAGTTGTTATGCACGTTCACGTACAAGTCTTTTTGCAGACATACACTTTTATTTATCTTGGGTCAACGCCTCAGAGAGGAGTTATCAGGTCATCTGACACTGTATGTTTAATTTTACAAGAAATCCTCCAGCCTATTTCCTTAAGAACACTCTATTGAATTACCTTGGCTCTTCTGAGAAGATTAAGGTCTGTATTTCAGTTCTATCTCTGGGCTGTACGTTTTGCTTCACTGAGAAGTTTATTTATCTTTACATCCATACAACACTCTCTTCATTATTGTAGCTTTCAGGTTCTTGAAATTAGTAAGCGTAACTCTTCCAATTTTATTCCTTTCTTCAAGAATTGTTTTAGAGACCCATTTTAAAAACTGTACATTTCCATGCAAATTACAGAATCACAGGGTAAACTTCTACAAGAAATAAATCTGTAGGGATTTTGATCAATATTGCATTAATTTTTTCAATCAGGTTTGGGATAGCAGACGAACAGATTAACAATATTAAATCTTCCAATCCACCAACAAAATATACATCGTTTTTTATTAAATGTTATTTTTTTAAGTAGGCTTCGTGCCCACCACAGAGCCCAACACAGGGCTTGACCTCTCGACCCTGAGATCAAGACCTGAGCTGAGATCAAGAGTCAGACGCTTAATCAACTGAGCCATCCAGGTGACTCTAGATGTTGTTTTTTATGACTTTTTCAGTGTAGAGATATTACAAAATTTTATTAAATTAATTCCTAATTATTCTGTTTCATACTATCATGACTGGTACTTTTAAAAATTTAGTTTTCCAATTTTTTGCATTGAATTTTTGTTTTGGCATTGTAATATCTTACTTTGTTAAATCTATTTACTATTCTAGGTATTTTTTTTTTGCCAATTCCTTAAGATTTTCTACTTAAATAATCATGTCACCTACCAATGGAATTTTACTTCCTCTTTTCCATCTTTAAATTGAACTGCACAAGATTTTAAAACTTTTATTATGAAAAATAACCTGTTAACAGGATGAAAATTCAGGATAAATATTGGGGGGGGGCGATATTCAGAAAGTGTCTGACAAAGTAGTCATATCAAGTACATATAAAGAACTCTCAGAACTCAACATTAAAAAACAAACAAAAAGTCCACTTACAAAATGGACCAAAGTGATGAACAGACACTTACCCAACTGGATATACAGAAGTGGATACACACATGGAAAGATAATCAAAATCATTAGCCATCAGGGAAATACAAATTAACACCACCACGAAATATCGCCTATTAGAGCAGTTAAAATGAAAAAAAAAAAAAAGAGCACTGACAATAAATGATGGTAACGCAAAGCGGAAAACCAAACTGGAGGACAGTCTGGCAATGTCTTGAGAAAGTGTGGGTACCAGATGATCCAACCATCGCAGTACTGGTGATAAATGGAAACTTACTTCTGTACAGAACCCTCACGTGACTACCCACGTCAGCTTTGTTTGTAATAACCAAAAGTGGAATCAACCAAAATTTCTCTAATGGGTGAGTAGATAAGCAAGCTGTAGCACCTCCAGGCCACAGAACCTACTAGCAATGAAAAGTACCTAGATGTTCGTGCATACTAACTTGAATGCAGTTCAAGGACATTTACGCCGAATGATAGGAGCCCCTGTGAAAATGTCACGTATGTGTGATTCTACTTATGCTAAACAGTCTTGAAATGACAAAATTATAAGAGGGAAGACTGAACAGTGGTTGTTGATGGTTAGGGATTAGGGGAACAAGAGTCGTGGGAGATCTTGTGGTGACCGAGTAGATACGTATCTTGATTGCGGGGGTAGTTCCACACATCTACACAAGTGACAGAAGGACATAGACTAAAGCACACACATTATACCAATTTCAAGTTCCTGGTTTTGAAATAACCATGTATAATGTAACCACATTGGGAACCAGGTAAAGGTCATGTGAGATCTCTCTGTACTATCTTGGCCGCTTCCTGTGAATCAAAAATTATTTAAAAATAAAACGTTAAATAATGCAGAGACGAATATATTCATTTTCGGTACAACATTTTCGTTTTCTTTCTTTCTTCCCATGGCAGTCTCCTTAGATTAGGGCTGCATGCTCCTTCCTAAGCATAGCCTCCTACCTGCTCCTGTGCTCATGTTTAGGGACCACGTCGTCACTGTGACTGGGGAGATCTACTGACCACTGGTGGGCCAGTACCAGAGTTGCTAAATGTCCTGCATTTAAAATTGCTGACTTTTACTTAATTCCACACCGCAACAAGCTCACACGACCAAAAGCACGGTGCTCAAAATGCACCTGCTGACTAGAGAACCATCTGCTCTATAATTTTTTCATCTTTGAACACAGAAACTCTGCCTCGTTTCCGAAACTTTCCATCCTTCTGGGATTGTCACAGCTGTGTGAACTAGCTCACCACCTTGAAATCTTTCCACCCACGTTTTCATCCTGATTTTCACCTTATGTTGTATTGATTTAAAAGTAGTGGGTAATTCAGTAACGCTCTGTTCCTTTCTAAGGTTTTTTTTGTGTGTGTGTGCTACAAATTCTTCCTTCACAGTAGTGTTTTGATTAAAGTGTAGGAGGGAATGCTCTTATAATTTACACGTTTGATTCTCAGGTACCTTGAAATGAGACATCTCTTAAAGTATTCATATTGTGGCTTTCAATTTTCAGCCTATGGAATTTGTAATCTGACCTTTCACGTAATTAACTATTGTATATCTTTCTGAAGCCAGGGGTTAAAATGCCCCATAAAAGATGTTCACATCACTAGTTTCATTTTAGTAGTGCGGACCTGCAATTTTGTAACTACAGTGTACGTGCAGAATGTATTGTCAGCAAAAAAACAATTCAAAACCTCTTCCTTGGGTGGTTTGTTTCCGATTATTTCAATTTGCATAATTTTGCAATTCTAATGCTACACTGACATTCAAAAGTCGTGTTTAATTTCAGCACATGTTGATTTTTCTCTCTTTCTCTTAACAGAGCCGGGTAATGTATTTCTAGATTTTAAAGGATGCAGAGTATAGTGCTTTGCGAACTGAATTACGATTATGTGTTCATTATAGACAGCATAAGCCACAGATCAATATCAGCCTTATAGAAAGTCCTTGAATAGAATATACTATAAGCTCTTCCAGGCAGTAATGCTTTCATCTCTTTACTGTTTCCCCAAGGCAACAAACACCGATTTCATCAATGTTTCATGAAAAGATGAATATTAATATGTATGAAAAAATGGTAATGATACAAAAAGTGACTCATGGTTTTCATTCCTCCGTCTTCTGGCCCACATTCCACATACCTTCTAAAATACACCCGATAGTAGTCTTTTGCCCAAGTGAAGGAATCTCCTGATGGGTTTTTGAATGGATTCCTATCGTTGGTGGACGATGAATGACACATAGGTAATAGAGGAAAAGAAACTGAGACATTGGGCTTAATGAAATATCCTCAACTTTCGTACCAACCTTAGGTTATCAGTACGTAAAAAGGATGCTAATCTTTTCATGTCAGATAGAACATTTAATGAAAGTTAGAAAGAGTGATTTAAAGAATTATGGCCCTTATTTCAGGGACGCTTAAAATACACCAAGCAGTTTCTACATGCAGTACATGCCCCAAACCTAACTCATACACATTTCTATATTTTTTAAAAATTTCAATTAAAAATAAAATTATCTTGGGGCGCCTGGGTGGCTCAGTTGGATGAGAGTCCGACTTCGGCTCAGGTCATGATCTCGCGGTTCTTGAGTTCCAGTCCTGCGTTGGGCTCTGTGCTGACAGCTCAGAGCCTGGATCCTGCTTCCAATTCTGTGTATCCCTCTCTCTCTCTCTCTCTCTCTGCCCCTCTCCCACTCGTACTCTGTCTCTCTCTCTCAAAAATAAATAAACATTAAAAAATTTTAACAAAAAATAAAAAAAAAATTAAATTGTCTTCAATAAGTCCAGGATGCAGCATCTCATCTAAACTCCTGCAATGTTATCCTGCTGTAACTAAAGTAGAAAATCATGAAAAATTTTCCTTCACTCACATGTCAGAGAACATGTAATGTGCCTGATTACTCATCTTTCACAAAACTCAGAAAGAGAACAACACTATATTTATAAGATAGTCATTTTTAGTGTAGAGTGAATTGTTGGATGTATTTATTCTTTTTTTAAAAAACACCACTTCAGGTTTCTATGACAGCAAATATGTTATAGTTACTGAGCACCAGTCCCTACTGAATTAGGACCAGCCTCTGCTCAACAGTTACGGCGATGAATTTTGTTAAGGCCATCCGTTTTACATGAATTGATTTGCTTTAAAAATTTCATGGGCTATACTGTTCATTGTTGACTTTCGCCGGGTATGGAATATTTTCAACTTTCGTGAAATGTCTGGGTTGGAAGAAAGTCTGTATGAAAATTAAAGAATATGTGTGTAATCTCTTATTCACATTGATAATCCCTCTGCATTTGATTGTGTGATATTCTGACTTTGTCATTTAATTGGCTTCTACCTAAAGAAATTCAACCTTACTTAAAAACAAAAACAAAAACAAAAAACCCTCGTACTACAGAGGTGGCTAGCTGTATAATATCAGAAACCTCACATTCTAGCAGAGAATATGAGTCTACCCTTGTCTACATTTCAGTCACCACCTGATGCTTTGCAAAACCACAAACTGAATGTCAGAGGTAGATCTTCATTGATAAATTCAGTGTTTTTTTTTACTCTCATGGTAAGCGTTAGAATGAGTTTACATTGGAATTCAAGGTGCCATGGATTATTGAAAGGCATCCTCTACTTCTGCATGAACAAGGATAAAAACCCAGCAGGTGAGATTGTGGATACGTGATGCTGCCTTTTTCAAAAGCCATAGAAATTCACAGCACAAAGTAGGAACCTTAATGTCTACAATTTTTAAAAAGCCATTTGGTTGCCACGGAATTCCAGGATGGAAAGCAGGATGTGATATAGTCTAACTGTATGACAAATGTATGAACCTACCTCACCCAAGGGGGCTGGGGGGCTGACCTAAGTAATGAGTATAGTCTGGAAAACTGCAGTCAAAAGAAACTTATCTATACCCACTGTAGTAGAGTTGATAAAGTTTCTTGCGACTAGGATGTAGATGAACTATTATTGCCACTATAATACACGTATACTGGAGTAAAATGAGTAAATGGATGGCAGGTAGTGGAAGTCACGTTTTTCACTGTTGGAATGGGCCGTTCCAGACAAACCAGGGAAGTCTGGAATGATCCAATGTAGTCTGAGATTAGAGCTGTGTATATCATCATGAACATATATGTTCGTAATATAAACAATAGATGGATATAAGATATAAAAATAAATGGATACACATAAGAATATACACATGTATATATACACAAGTTAGTCAATCCACGTGCATTTTTTTTCTTTTTTTTTTTTTTTTCTGCTCTCTCAGCTGGAAAGACCTACAAACAGTGACACCGCAGTAGATGAGTACATCTGTTGACATATCTTGGTTTTTAATATCATTCACCAATAAAGGAAGCCAGGGCTCTTTGGAGAAATGGTTGACATGAGGTCTGGGACAGAATATATACAAGACGATTGCGGAGTCTTTTGTAATGTCAGAAAGTAAGGCGATAAGCAAACGAACAAAAGGTGGATTATGTCAAAGGAACATAGGAGCTAACTGAAAGAGCTCCTAATGGTGAAGCTGAAATATTTTGAGAGCAAAAGCAAAAAAGAAAGAAAGAAAGAAAGAAAGAAAGAAAGAAAGAGGGAGGGGGAGGGAGGGAAACAGAGAGAGAAAGAGAGAGAAAGGGAGGAAGAAAGAGAGAGAGAGTAGAAGGGAGCAAGGGAGGAAGGGAGGAAGGAAGAAAATAAAAAAAAGAAAGAAGTATTGGATTATGGCACAATGTATACAATAAATATTTATTGGTCTATACTGACATAAATAAATAATTGAATAAATAAATAAATACCAACAAAAAGACAAGTCTCTCATGCAGATGAACGCCAAATGATTTTCTCCACTATCATGAAGGGGATTATAATTCCTCACTCCTGAGGGTGGTGGCAAATAGACGCTCTTTCCAAAGACTCCAGCAGGGACAGAGAAAATCGAAGAGTAACTTACCAGTGGAGAGCCTGACAAACACTACCCCAGACAGCCGACCAAGGTCAATATCAACAGAGACAAGTCAGGTCGATAGTAGGTGCCCTCGATGTGATGCGATGATAATGCACGTTATTGCCGTGTTCTTCATCTCAAAACATTAAGGCCCCGGGATGGTTATGAAGAAATCAGCAGACAAATCTCATTTGGGGAACATTCTACAAAATACTTTACCAGGCCTCCTCAACATTGTTAACCTCAACAAGAATAAGGAAAATCTAAGAAACCGCCAGTCTTGAGGAGTCTAAGGAGACATTGTGACTCATGTAATGTGGAATCCTGGATGAGGTGCTGGAACATGCCAGTGACTCTCCATGCTTTATTCTCCTTTCCTCGGCTGTTTGCTTGTCTTTTTCATCGATTGCGGCAAATGTGCCTGCAATGTACATTTGGATGTTACAAATACCAGGAACTGGGTTTGGGGCATATGATACGTCTAAAACCATTGTCACATAAAAAGTTTGAAAAAATGCCTATATGGCACAGCCTCCAAGATTGTACCTGAGATTTGATCTCTGAATTTTTCCATACTAGTTCTTACCATAGGACCGACTCTTATTGTCCAATGTCGACTGTTAAAATCACAGAATCCTGCCCTGTGGAAGTCTGTCCTGTCTACCTCAGGTGAATCTTCTTGCAAGGGATGGTTGGAGCTGGTAAAAGAAAAGAGAACTTGGATTTCAGTAAAATTACACTGAAAACTTTATGAATGGCTTGTGTGGGGGACTATTCACATACACAAGCAATAAACTGTTGCCTTCAGTCACTGAAATTCTGGGGTTGTCTTTCCACAACATAGTCTGATAGGTCTTGCCCAACCCTTTGGATGCATTGTGTTATGTGAACATGTCGACTACAGGAGCAAGAATAACTGGGTGGACAGGGGATGTTAAATCAAGTCCATTTTGGACATTTTCTGATTTTGTAGAACATGCAAGAAAATTTTTCCAATAGACATGTGACCATTCTGGTATGAAGTTTAGAGAGAGGTTTATATTGATGATAAAGGATTCAAGGGTCCTTGAATATATACATAGAAGTCGAAAGAAAAACAATCTTCAGGAAAGGCAGTTTTCATCAGAACAAACCAGAGGGTTGTATGTATAGGAGAGAAAAGAGATATGTGACAATGCTACGTCCCTCCTCCTCAAGAGTCACTTCAACATGGGCAGTAGTCACTTACCATCCACCCAATGCACCAGGTCGTTGAATGCATCAGCAGTGCTTATTTTCCAGAATTAGATGGGACGAGGGATACAAAACTCTGGTTTTCATTTTCTACTCTATTTTTCAATTTATCCTAGCAAATGGAGTCTCACTTTTTCATAAATGCTTTTTTCTAAACCTCAACATTATCACCACAGGCAGAGAAAGTTAAAGTGTTGAAGTAGTGAATTTCTGAGTACCTTATTAAAAGATAAAGAGTAAAACTCTGAAATTCTTCATGAAGCTTCTTGGGGGAGAAATTAGCCAGCAACACGGAAGAAGTTGGATGCAGTATTTTCCCAAAACTTACCTTATGTGTTTGTTATTGTTACAGAGCCTGCTGAACTAATATGAGACATACATCTCTCAGTTTGAAGTATTTTGCCTTCTATGGCAGAATGGACGATCGTTTGAAGTTTTAGCCAGAAATTTTATAACCACAGATAAAATCATAGTCCTGTACCTTTTAGAAGATCTGAAATGAAATGAAATCTACGTGTAAATTCTTATATTTCAAATTTGTAGAACTGTTTTCCTAATAGTAATATTCAGTACATTTTTATTCACTCTACTTCTTTTTTTTTATTTTCATTTTTATTTTTTTTCAGTATATGAAGTTTATTGTCAAATTGGTTTCCATACAACACCCGATGAATGGATAAAGAAATTGTGGTTTATATTCACTCTACTTCTAAAAGTCTAGTATAGTTTTTGTTTGTTTATATTTTCATATTTTAGTAAAAGCCAACTACCAGTGTATACGATATAATTAACTTACATAAAGTATCTCATATTGTTCTATAAGATAGGCATTTTTATTTTACTCGTTTTCAGAATATTATCACAGGCTTTCTTTTCGAGCAGTATATGCTGGCGAAATGCTTACATGACACATACACTATCTGTATTTGTAGAAGGCAAGTGAAAAGGCTCATTCAGTTAAACATTCATATTAACCACTGATTTAGAACATGCACAGTGTAAGGGAGGAAAAATAAATTTCCTTCTACCCTTACGAGTTCTCAGCTGAAATCTTCCTGTAATAAAAGACAGATTCACGGGAGAAAAAAATTTAATTACATATGTATGTATGAAGGCATCGCAAATATATAAGAGACTCAAAAGGCAGTAGATGATTGAGATTTATATACCATCCTGAGCCAAGGAAGGAGATAAGGGTCTGGGCTTCACAGCAGAGAAGGCAATTCACAAGGCGAGAAGAGTGTTTGCTAAACAAATGTTGCAGTTCTTACAGTTAAGTACTTCAAATGAAAAATTTATCTCTGATGGTGGCTCTCTCCCTGGTACAGACTCCCTTTCTAATGTAAATTTCCTTTATAATTGTAGATTTCCCTTACAGAAAAGTAACTTCTCCTAGGTTTTCAGAGCTCTCCGGAGTTTGCAGTTTCTTACTTTTTTTTTTTTTTAATTTTTTAATGTTTATGTATTTTTGAGAGAAAGAACACGAGCGGGGAAGGGGCAGAGAGAGAGGAGACAGAATCCAAAGTGGACTCCAGGCTCTGAGCTGGGAGCACAGAGCCCTAAGCAGAGCTCGAACTCCTAAGAGGTGAGATTGTGACCTGAGCTGAAGTCGGATGCTTAACCGACTGAGCCACCCAGGCGCCCCTTGAGTTTGCAGATTCTCAAAAAATAATCTCAAAATAATTCTTATGCCAAACAGACAAATTTCGGGGTGGCACGTTCTGCCACCTTTCAACGGTGTATTGTCCTGTCTTTAGAATATCTTTTTCTTGGGGCGCCTGGGTGGCTCAGTCGGTTAAGCGGCCGACTTCAGCTCAGGTCACGATATCGCGGTCTGTGAGTTCGAGCCCCACGTCGGGCTCTGGGCTGATGGCTCAGAGCCTGGAGCCTAGAGCCTGCTTCGGATTCTGTGTCTCCCTCTCTCTCTGCCCCTCCCCCGTTCATGCTTTGTCTCTCTGTCTCAAAAATAAAATAAAACGTTAAAAAAAAAAAAAAGAATATCTTTTTCTGGAGTGTGATAGTTGTAGATGGTACGGTTTGCCCTATGAAACTTTCATCATCTAATATTATTATATATTTTTAAAATATTATACTTTGGCTCACAATCCCATTAATTTCTATTAGTTCTATTTCTACTAATTCCTAACTATATGAGGAAATATTTGCTTGAGTAAGTAAACATTTTCAAATGATTATCAGAGAACAATTTTATGGGAAAGTTTGGAAGGCTCTACAGCCTAATTAAGAACAGATTTTATTAATATTTTCTTAGCTCCAGCCCATGTTTAGATTATAAGAAAAGCACTGATATTTATTTCCTAAAATAATGTACTTTTCCATGTAATGCAAACTCAAGGTAAAAATTCCTTTGTGTCTTAATACCTTCAGGCAGAAATGTTCAGAAGCTTTAAAGAATTGATCTCACTCTTACAATTTTATTTTTGGAATAGGTTGTCCTTAAGGAAAGGTGTCCTATTGATATTTTGTCTAAATATAGCCACCAGGAGAGAAAAGTGCTTTCACAGAAGTGTAATCAAGTATGTTATAAAAAAAAAAAAGATCCTTCAGTCTCATTTAAATCATTTATCAGAATTATTTTCTTTTTACCTTTCATAAATCTTTTTTGCAATTAAATAATGAGTTTTAGACAACTACTTTGTCAGAAGCACCGACATGACTTACATCATATTCTGTAATAGATAAGTAATAAAATATACTTGAAATCCAATGTCCAGAGTGAGGATATAAATAGAAGAATGGCCTCTTATCTATATTTTTGGATGACATAATGGAAGATACAATAGATCCAGCATTTTTAGCTGAGAATTAGGTATCATTTGCACAATTAAATCTTGACTTTATTCTCTTTATTTTCTGACATATTTCAAAGTTTCTGAAAAGCACATGACTACTGTATTTGTGTGTCATGAAATTGATTTCTGTATAAAACTATGTTTTTTTTTTCTTTGCAATTATAATAGGAAATCACCTGCTTAGCTTTTTTAGGAGACCGAGTTTGAAAAACATTCATTTTCTACAGTAGATTATGCATGAGAAAAATTACAGAAGCCAATTGGAAGGCATATAGGCAATGGGAAGATTTTTGACTTACTGAGCTAGTGAGCCCTGTAATGGCTTGAGAGATTATTCATATGTGGAGGTCAATATTGCTGTTAGAGCACTTTTTTCTTATGCCTATTCAGTTGTTTTTGCAGTTTCCAAAACTTCATTTGAACGCTTGAAAATCTGGGGGTCCTGCGTAGTTAAACCTCTGACTCTTGATTTTGGCTTAGGTCATATCTCACGTTCGGAAGGCTGAGCCCCGCATTGGGCTCTGTGCTGACAGCACAGACCCTGCTTGGAATTGGAATTCTCTCTCTCTCTCTCTCTCTCTCTCTCTCTCTGCCTCTCTCCTGCTCACGTGGTCTTTCTCCCTGCCCTTCCCCCACTTGTTACTATTGGTAGTATAGTCCTCAGAATCAGGCAGTGATGAAGGTCAGAGAATTCAGACCGTGTCACTCCATATTACAGCTGGAAAAGAATTGTCTGAGCCTCCAAATCTAACCGGGTCAGGTTGAAGGAAAGAAGTCAAATTCCTGTTGGGATGGGCATGGTGGAAATTAATGAGAAGAATTTTAGAGGTCCACCCTCTAAAGCTTCAGTGGGTTTGAGAGGTAAGGACTTCATTCCACAAGCATGCTGGTGCTTGGTGTTTACTGTAGAAGTCCCACATCCGCTCCTAGGACTCTAGAGATTCCAGATTCCCTACTCCAGCAGGATTACCTCACAAGGTAGTTCACCATCCTGCTCAACATTCATCTCCGGAGGTGTCTGGTCATTGCATAGGGAGCTCGAGCCATTTCTGCTTGGATGCTTCCCTGACCCTAAAATGCCATGGAGACAGAAAAATAGGCTAGCTGTCCCCGAGCCTCAACAGACACTTAGGTCCTCTAGGTTGCTCTTGAGTGGCATGAGTTTTGATTCTGATAGGTTAACTTTCATGCTATTGGATAGATAAAATAATCTGGGCATAAGAGGAAAGAGCAGGGAAAATATTCTAGGAATATCTTTGGCATTTCCTCCAAATCGTATCTCTTATCCACTCTGACTTCTAAGTACAATGTGTGTGATGATCTAGGATAAAAGTCTCATAGAGTGTGTCTGCCAGTGATTCTCTCCTCCCAGAGTTCCTCCCGCAGCAGAAAAGCTTAAGGCATAACAGAAATCATATATTGAGTATATCTTCAGAAACAAGGCAAATTGCATTTCAATACTGCCTTTAACATTAGCTAAAGTGCCTTATTAGAAAAATACTCTGTTCAAACATAATTTAAGATTTAAAAATATCATTAATCAAATTAATTTGCTCTAGTATTTGGCTTGAACGGGTTCTTAACTGATAGTAAAGAAAATGTAAAAGCCATTTCTTGTCATCTCAAAATCTATTACCTGAAGTAGAAAGACAGTTGGAATTAACGTGAAAAATTCTTTTGAAACTGTTAAGTTAATCATGGCTGTCTGTGGCTTTATTAACCCATAATCTAATCTGATTAACATATAAATTAAAGTCTGCTCTAAATTGCTTTAGCAGCAGAACAGAACAACTGTTGGGGCAGAGGGAAGAAAGTAATCTCTGGAATCAGAAGTTCTCATCTATCCCTCCGAACGTTGATTGAACCTGGTGCGGAACATAAAGCAACCTTGATTTGCTTTGTTCCCCGTAAAAGGAAAAGGAAAAGGAAAAATAAAACATAAAACCGAAATAGTTTAGGCAGCATTTTTCAAACTAATCGCACGGAACTCCTTTAGGGTTAATGTGAGGAAGCAAATAGGGAAGAACCAGATGGACACGGGCAGACTCACTTTTTCCTTCTGTTGAATAATTTGTTTTGGAATATTTTGTTTGGAAAAAACATCTATGTCTACTTTTTAAAAATCTACATCTCTTTTTAAATTTTCGTCAGTGGCTGGTGGAAACCATTGTATTGTACCAAACGGAAAGATGTTCAGTTTCATTGGCCAAAAAGTACAACTAGATCTTTCCAAAAGTGAAGGAACTCGCTTAATGTCTTCAAAATAAATAACGATGCCTCACTTTTGAGTTTCAATCTTCCAAATAAAATGGTTCAAAAGGGCCTCGAAGGCTTTTGCAAATTAAGGGGAATTAGTCGTGCCTTCTCATATCTCCTCTTTGGGAGCGGGTGTAGGAGCGCTGCGGTGATGGGCAAAACAGGCACTTTTCCGAATGGCATCTTTCCCTTTAAACGCAGCTGGTCGTGAACATGTCGGTGGCAATGGTGATTTCAAATGAAACATATCACCGGTCAGGGATTTTTGTTTCTGGGTAAGAAGTCATGAGATTAATGTTCCCACAAACACCAAAGAGAAACACGAGATGAATTTAAAGTTTGCTTATTTGAAGGCTCGAAAGAGCTTGAAAAGTTATGAAGATAAGATAGACTAGATTATAGAAAAGGAGGGACTGTCCCAGGATAAGGTGAGGAGAGAACGTTACCAGTGCCAGCACCTGGACTGAATCACAAGGATCAAGAGCTGGCCTGGGGAAAAGGATCATTACTGGAGAGAAGACAAACCATCTGACTTTTTGAGGTTATGTGTCTGGGGGTGAAGATTTGAGGGACCCCCAGCACAGCAACAAAACATTACTGCACTGGAAACTGCACAGAGATCTTCACCGCTGCCCTGAAAACTTCCAAGAATCAGAGGGGAGCCTCCTGTGTTCTCTCGATTGTCAGAAAACAAAGACTTAGCACAAGCATTGTCCTGAAACAGAGCAGGTGTATTATAGAGAGAGTGGCGAATTGTACTGACTACCTACAGTCACTTTGACCAAGAGGAACTTAATGATTCTGGGTGCAGCTGGAAGATGCAAGATAGCTCAGCTCCTGGAAGAAGGCACCCCTGCAGGACAGAAAGAGGCCAAGGACACTGATATTCCTCTGGGCCAGAGTGAGAAACTCAGACACTTAAGGCGAGACAAAAATAGCCAATTTTCCACTCAAGACAATTGGGAAATTAAAGACTTTGTGAGATAGGAGCATCAAGAGCTAACTAAAATTTCTCTGAAAGGAAAAAACAGTTTCTTCTAGAGTCATCTTAGGCTCCTGAGGCAAAACTTGACAAACTGTCAACTAAAAGCCTCGGCAGGCTGCATGCTAGAGTCAAGAATCATTGTAGACAGAGTTTTAGCGAACCTGCTAGTGTCCCCATCCAACCAAGTCCATAGTTTGATTGAGGTGATCTGCCCTAATCCATGTTCACGAAAGAAGGAGGCAGGCATTAGCTACTTGAAACACCTATGGATATTACACACAGTCTAGCATATTAAAAAAAGAAGAAGAAGAAGTAACAGATATTAAAAGAAGCAAGACTGTGTGATCAATAGTAAGAGAACAAAACAGAAAGTAGGAGGAGTCACCGATGATCTGGATATCAAAGTTAGCAAGTAAGAGCTTTAACTATAATTAGTACCTTCAAGAAAATAAAAAAAAAAAGATACACAAGATAGATACAAGAATGGAAAACTTACTCACAGAATTTGAATCCATAAAAAAATCTAGACATGAAAAAATACTGTATCTGAAACTGATTTTGCTAACGGATTTAATTACATATTGAACATATCAGACGCTTCTTTCTAAGAAGAATAAATCTATAATCATAGTGGTACCTGTCACAAAGCTAAAAGAAAGAACAGAAAAAATATAATTAGGTAAATAGAAAATATAAGTAACACAATAAACCTACAGAATTACCGAAAACAAAGAAAAAGATAACGTTAGCATCAGAGAGAAAAGATACATTACATACAGAGAAACAATGATACATGTTTTAGTTGGCCTTTGGGCGAAATTGTAAAGGCCAGGCAATGGAGTAACATCTTTCAAATATTGAAGAAAAGAAGCTATCTGAATTCTATATTCGATGAAAATGCACTTCAAAAATGAGGGGTAAATAAAGACATTTTCTGATAACCAAGCAGAGATATCTTTTCCATGAATCTACATGACAAAAAAAAATCTTTTAGATTTTTTTAGGGCTGAAGGAAATGGATTTACAGGAAGAAAAATAGAGATCACAAGAAATAATAAAAAATTTGTTAAGTGTCCAAGATACGGATCCCCTCCCCTTTTTTTTCTTTCTTTAAACATTTTTTTAAATGTTATTTATTTTTGAGAGGGAGAGAGACAAAGCACTAGCAGGGGAGAGAGACACAGAATCCGAAGAGGGCTCCGGGCTCTGAGCTGTCAGCCCAGAGCCCCACACGGGGCTCGAACTCACAAACTGTGATATCATGACCTGAGACAAAGTCAGATGCTTACCCAACTGAGCCACCCAAGTGCCCCCTGCCATCTTTTCTAATTTCCTTAAAAGATATCTGACTATTGAAAGCACAAAACAATAGCATCATACGCTTCTAGTTATAATGTATGCAGAAGTATAGGCATGCCTCATTTTATTACACTTTACTTTCTTGCACTCGCAGATATTGTGTGTTTTGCCCACTGAAGGTTTTTTGGTAAACCTGCACTGAGCAAACCTATCAGCATCATTTTACAAGAGCATTTGCTCACTTATATACCTCTCTGTTACATTTTGGTAATTCTCACAATATTTCCACCTTTTTCATCATCATTATATTTGAGTTGCTTCAATCTCACAATGAAATTGTAATGGATGAGGAGTTACTTTTTACGGATGAGGAAAGAAAGTGGTTTCTTGAGACAGAATCTACTCCTGGTAAAGATGGTCTGAAGAGTACTGAAATGACAACAGAGGATTTAGAATATTACACAGATAGTTGATAAAGCAGCAGCAGGATTTGAAAGGATTGACTTTCATTTGGAAAGTTATACTGTGGTGAAGTGTTGTCGAACCGCAGCAAATACTACGGAGAAATAATTCATGGAAAGAAGAGTCAATTGGTGTGTAAAACTTCGCTGTCATCTTATTTTTAAAAATTGCTACAGTCACCCCTAGCTTCAGAAGCTACCACCTGTTCAGTCAGAAGCCATCAACATGGAGGCAAGACCCTCTACCAGCAAAGAGATTACACCTCCCTGAAAGCTCATATGGTGGTTAGCACTTTTTTAGCAATAAAGTGTTTTTTTTTTTTTCTGAATTTAGGTATGTACATTTGTTTTTTACTTAGACGTAGTGCCGTCGCCCACTCGATAGACTACAGGAGAGTGTAAACATAACTTTTCTATGCCCTAAGAAAAACAATTCATTTGACTTCCTTTATTGCTATATTCCCTTTATTGCGATGGTCTGGAATTGAACCCACAATTGTCCAAGGTATGCCTGGAAAGGTTTGACAGATAGCACACAGCCTGAAGAATGGGTAAAAGGATTACATTACTGGAAAATTGTAATGGATGGTTATTTGGAGTGTGACGTGATAACACAAGGCAGGATGCGCAGTTTGCAGGAGGCCTATCTCTGGAGCAACGACTACTGGCCACCTGATCTGTGAATCGTGTACAATGAACAAAACACAGATGCTGCTGAGATAAGAGAGTTCTCTTTCAAATAGGCCCGTATGGTGGGTAAACTCATTGCTGAGTGTAAGCATGGTACCAACATTGATAACCTCCCTGTGGAAATTTCAGAACAGAAAGTCTTTTTTTCGATGATCATCAATGACCTAGTATACAAAGACTATCACAAAGCTGATTATAGTCACATCTTTGGTTGACTGTGCTGTCTGAGGTGGGTGGTTGCTGATGTTGGTCAATTTGAAGATCATCTCCCCAAGAGCAGGCTGATCTGTGAGCATGCCCTTCTGGATTCCACAAAGGGTATAAAACAACTAATTGCTAAGGTTGACCAAGTGACTCCACTGGAGTCATAAAGAGACGAGTAAATTGTTATGGAAATCAGAATCAACATCAAGAAAATTGGTGACAGGGAGCTTGGGTGGCTCAGTCTGTTAAGTGTCCGACTTGGGCTCGGGTCGTGATCTCGTGGTCTGTGAGTTTGAGCCCCAGGTTGGGCTCTGTGCTGACAGCTTAGAGCCTGGAGCCTGCTTTGGATTCCATGTCTCCCTCTCTTTCTGCCCCTCCCCACTCTCTCTCTCTCAAAAATAAAAATAAATAAACATTTAAATTATTAAAAAAAAAAAGAAAAAAGAAAGAAAATCAACACAGTAGAATCTGTGCTAATTTCAGGCTGAAATGGTGAAAACATGCACTTGTCAAAGCTAACATGCTTTGGTTTAAAGAATGGAAATTAACCCATAAAGGGGACAGTGACAGTGGAACCACTCTGTATGTAGCTCTCTACTGCTTCCTGCCACTGGGTTGTCCACCTGCCAGCCCCTGAGTCAGCCTGTTTGGATATCTGCCAAACTGATGGTACCAGACCGTTCCTCTGGGCTGAATGGAGGCAAATCTGTGCTTTTCTGTGTTCAGCACTGAAACTCCTCATATCATACTGAGAATGAAAATGCAGTTTGTGAGGCACCTGGGTGGCTCAGTTGGTTAAGCTTCCAACTTTGGCTCAGGTCATGATCTCATGGTTCTTGGGTTCGAGCTCCGTGTTGGGCTCTGTGCTGATGGCTCAGAGCCTGGAGCCTGCTTCAGATTGCCTCCCTCTCTGTTTGCCCCTCCCCCACTCACGCTCTGTCTCTGTCTCTAAAAAATAAATTAAAAATTAAAAGAAAAAATAAAATGCAGCTGGTTATACACCTATTCTTAAATACTTTTCAAGTCGTGATAAGTCAACTGTTCACATTATCTAAATATAAAATCCTGCTTCTAAATGTCTGTTTTAAAAATTTTTGATTGAATTTTATTATTCAAAATTTGTAACATTTATCAGTTAATGTTACTCTTTTCCACTTTCAACACATACAGAACATTAGATCATTAAAAAAATTTTGTTTTTAATGTTTATTTTTGACAGAGAGAGAGAGAGAGAGAGAAAGAGAGACAGAGCGTGGGTGGGGGAGGGGCAGAGAGAGAGAGGGAGACACAGAATCCAAAGCAGGCTCCAGGCTCTGAGCTGTCAGCACAGAGCCCTATGTGGGGCTCGAACTCACAGACCGCGAGATCATGATCTGAGCCGAAGTTGGACGCTCAGCCGACTGAGCCACCCAGGCGCCCCAGAACATTTTTTAATGTAGGGATTTATTGGAGGTGACCACTAGGAAAAATTGGCACACGCATAGTATTTGTTTATTTTTATTTTTTAATGTTTATTAATTTATTTCAAGAGAAAGAGAGAGGGGAGGGGGAATGAGAGAGAGAGAGAGGAGTCCAATGAGATCCACGCTGTAAGCACAGAGCCTGATGTGGGGCTCAATCTCATCAACTGTGAGATCATGACCTGAGCTGAAATCAAGAGTCTAATGCTTAACCACCTGAGCCACCCAGGGACCCCTGGTATGCACATTTTAGGATGTGAACACAAAATTCATGCTATTAGCATAAATAGCCATCTACCAAATGATGATTCTAAGGTTTCATTTTCCTTAGCATCTGCACTTGGAACATTATCAGATAAAATTTAAGGAGCATTTCTTTCAATAGAGCTCGCTACCTCTATCACAATAGTAACTTCTATCAACAAAACTTATATTTCAAACTTTTACTGGTAACTAGTGCTATAAATATCTTGTAATTCTCAGACATTTCAAGAGAAATAAAGTTCGGTCTACATTATTCCACTTAGTGATAAAGCTGACATTATACAACATAAGATTCAGACTAAGGCAGTTCTCTACTTTTACCAATTTTACTTTTAGGTTAAGAATTTTGACTTTGGACTCAAAAGACCTGGCTTTATCTTTCAATGCAATTCCTTTTCAAGTTCTGTTCTGCCTGGAACATTACATAATCATTCAGAACTTTCATTACTGCTCTATAAAGGGGGGATTTGAATACGCAGTCCAGAGTATGACTAATAACTGAGATGATACCTTAAGTGTCACCGCCTCTGACAAGCAGTAAAGTAACAGAGCAGGGAGCTATCAGAGAACGTACTTGAACAGGCTTGACTCTGCCTTTTACTAACTGTGCGGCCTAAGAGTCACTTAATATTATCTCACTTTACTTATCTGTGAGGTGGTTAAAGTGATAGCACTTTCTCACTGATATTTTTGTGAGAATGGATAGAAAACTATATACATAAAGCCCTTTTCGATTATTTGGGAGACAACCAGTCTATAAACACTAGCCATCATGGGACTATTAGCTAAACAAACAAAAGTGTAAGCATTCTTTTCCTTATCAGAACAATGTGCTATATATCTGCCAAGTACTATAGAGAATAACACAGTAAAAGAAGACATATTTTTATTCATCAAACAATGAGTGATATAGATGATTTTCTTACTGGTAATTGTGGGGCAGGATTACTTGCCAAAAGCAAAAGATTTTACTCAGTTGACTTTTATTCCCATATAATATAATTAGTCACACAGATCTATGGAAATGTTCCATACTTTCCTTATTATAAAACTTACTAAACAATATAAATGTATTTAAATATTTATCTTAATTTACTCATAACCTAGAGAAAATGAAGCTAAGGTAGCTATCTTGGAAAGGAATTTAGAATGATAATATTTGCTCATTTTCTGAAAAACTTATAATAATAATGATTTAATTCCAACCAGACTGTACAATGCTGTTATTTCTTTCTTTAAGAAGTACTATCCTTTAGGAATATATTTTCTTCATCATGGAAACCAGAAATATTAAACCGCAACAGATACTGATATTAACATTCCAACTAAAGTGATCAGTATTTAAAGATTTGGATGATGTCAGCAATTACACATAAATGCCTCTCCCATTTTGAAGATTATCTGAGGAAACTACTCCATTAATATACTCAAACCTGTTTGAATCTTCCTTGAGGAAATTATCTTCAGAGCCTATGGAAAATTACGTGAATATTCTAAATAAGAGTAGTTTTTCATATTTTGCGGGTGATTATATTTTTCAAAGGATTTGCTTCAGAGGAAACTTGGTATCTTACTCTAATGATCAAGATAAATGTATGTGAGCATCAAATAGAACACTGTGTTCTTTGTGTAACATATCAAGGACTGAAGGCAAGCTTATATGTGAAGTTAGTAAAATTATTTTATATGTTTCCTCAAACAAGTATGCATTTACTGCCTACCATATGCTGAGTAGTATTTGGTGTTGAATATGCATTGGAGAATAGATCAGGCGTATTCAGGCCCTCACTGAGTTCATAGCCAAGTGGGGGGTATGAGCTATTTAACAAATTAATCATGCAGCAGCAACTGTAAATGTACAAAATGGGACCACTGCTATGAAATTCAATTTAGATTGGGAAATCAGTAAGATGCTCTTTGAAGATAGGACATATAGTCTGAAAGAAAAAATAATTAGTGGAACTTCATTTTGTGTAAATGAAGGAAAAAATAATAGGGCATATGGAATCCCAAGGGTAAGAAAGAGCTTGCTATAGTCCATGAAGCGCGTGGTGGTCACTAACTAGCTGATGAGACATGAGATCAATTACAACTCCAGCATCGTGATAGGAATTGCGGCCATTTGCTCAATTCATTGAGAAATCAACACTATTGTAAATGCTCGTTCACCACAGTCACAAATGTAAAGAAATATTTATTTTTTAGGTATTTGTTTAGGTATGTATAGTTTTTCTTATATGAAATTGAAGAAACTATAATCCAACTCGACACACTAATATATATTTGCTCTATAAGATGAATTGAACGGCAGATAAATTCTTTGAAAACTTATAAGTAACCCATCTCAAGGGAACTGTCTCTGTTTCTCTGCTTGAAACTCTCAATAGATAGATAAATATATATATGCAAACAAGTATATCTACTCATATAATTATACAAATGTATGCATAATTATATACATTATGTATGCACACATTCGTGTACATGTATGTGTGTTTATATATATATATATATGTGTGTGTGCAGAGTTAGACCATATGGCATGAGAGTATAAAGAAGTGTTTTGATTTTAGCCTTTCAAGATTTTAACATAATAAACTGCTTAAGATATTATGTAAGTGTGAATATATTTTAATTTTAATGATTGCAAGGTAGCCTATTACGCTTACTGTATACAGTTATTTAGTGAACAAATCCTCTTATTTTGAAATTGAGTTGTTTTAAATTTACTCTGTAAAAACAGTACTGTGATAAACACCTCTCCCTCCCTTTCTGTTTATCTATTTATCTATTCACCCATCTATCCACAATTGCATAAAATTTCTGCAGGATGATTCTTAAAGTAGAATTGGTCGATTAAGCAAATTTTTATTTTTAAAGCTTTTTCTAAATATTACCAAATTTTCCACAGATATTGTGATGATGTGTATTTTCTTCTCCAATGAATGAAAATACCCATTTTGTTACTTCACAAACACTTTTTCTTTTCAACTTATGATAATTTAACTTTAAAGTATACAATCATTTAGTATACATGACACAGTTGTATATAATATAGAGACTTCAAACTATTTTGATATTAACACCAAAGTAAAGTGTATATAGCTTTTAAACTGTGACTATATATGAAGATAATCCCACAATCAAATTTGGCACATTATATAGGCCTAGAACTGCTTAAAAGGAGAAGGCACTAGGAATAGTTGCCAAGATTCCTTTTTATCTGATATTACAAAGCATGTTTCATTTTTAAAAAAATGTTATTATTATAATGAAGAGCAAACCTGAGTCATCAAGTGTGTGTTCGATTAGTTGAAAAAAATATTGATCCAAATTCTACTGAAGAATTCAATATTAATTTTAATGTGTTATCTCCATAACTGTTTTGATATTCCTTTATGAGAATTTAAAATATATACGCAGAAACAGATAAATTAGAATAAGATAAACATCCAGTACATCTGTACCACTATTTACATATTAGTTTCGGAATTTATACATCCTGGCTTCTAGCTATACCTAAAATATTTTGTAACATTCTCAGTCTGGAAAGCACTCTCCACCTAATTGACCTTAGTTCAGATTTTGTGCATGTGCATATCATATAAATATATTCACACATGGTCTTATACACACACACGTTTAATTTGTACATTTTTAACTTTAGCTTAAAACATGCCCATATCATGTTACGGCTATTGTGTACTCCCCAAATCCATACACTGAAGTCCTAACCCCTAATACCTCAGAATTTGAAGACAGGGTCTTCAAAAAGGTACTAATATTAAAATTAAGTCGTTAGAGTGAGTCTTAATCCAATATAGCTGGTGTCCTTATGAGAGGAGATTACGAAAGGGACACACTCAGAGAGAACACCTCTCCACAGGAGAAAATGACCATCTATATACCAAGAATGGATATAGAAGAAATCAGTCCTTCTGGTACCTTGATCTTGGACTTCTATCTTCCAGAATTGTGAAAAAATAAATTTCTTTTAAGTCAACCAGTCTGTGGTACATTGTTATGGAAGCCCAAGCAAACAAATACATCTTCCATTTCTTTAAAAAACAGTTTAAAGAAAATTAAAAACTGAAGAATCTACAATAAGAAGTGAAGCAACTAGGTGCAAAATTATTCAAGAGTTATCATTTACACAATAGTAGTATTTATACAGTAGTTCTATTTAAATCACCAAAATGTGCATACACATTTTAGGTATTTATACATGGATTTTTACCTTAATCACCATTTTCAATTTGCTTTACGGCTAAACACAATACAAAATTAAATAGACTCTCTGGCAATTACCTGCCTGTATATTCATTTCCTCAATCTACTTATTTATTAATATATCTCCAGAAAGGGCTGGATATGTTTAATCCTATAGATCTCATATAGGATATATCTCATATAGGATCTAATCTATGATTAGATTATGTTGCAAGGCAACATATCAAACTGATGACTTTGGATCATTACTCCATTCAACATATTTACACAACTGAGTTCCTGTGAACGATGAATATGTAACAATTATGTAATTGATAATATTATTCTGACCAAACTGAATATGGGCAGAAAACACAAGTTGAAAGAATAAAACACAACACGATGATAATATGGCCAGTTTCCACTTGAATGCAGTTGAGTTGGGTGATATTGCTGCTCTCAGATGTGTTTCAGTGTGAGCCCCTTTGATTTATACCTTGGAGTTCATCCAGCTTCTTAAATTTTTATGTCTCTTTCCTCCCTTGAAGTTAGGAAGTTTTCAGCTATTATCTCTTCAGATAGAACTTCTTCCCCTTTCTCTTTCTTTCCTCCATCTGTAACTCCCATGATGCATATAGTCATTTGTTTGCTAGCAACTCATAAATCCCTTAGGCTCTCTTCAATTATCTTCATTCTTTTCTCTTTTTGTTCTTCTTAATCAAGAATTTCAAATGATCTTTCTTTTTTAGATTTGTTGATTCTTCTGCTTAATCAAGTCAGTTATTCTTAGTAAAATTTTGAATTTAGTCACCGTATTTGTCCCCAGTCATGTCATGCTGTTCCAGGGTAGAGGACTGGGTTGTAGCTGGCAAACACAGCAAGCTTTCTTACCTACTTTGAGGTGGCTTTTGGTTTTTTGCTTGCCTTGGATGCTGCGCATCCTATACTGTTTTTTTTTTTTTTTTTTGAAATGTCATAAAGACAATTTGCCCTACATATTGTTATTAGCTTAGTTTCTCTGTGGGGGTACCAGGGCTTGGGCTTCTAGTCTATCATCTTACTGATGTCACTCTCAGGTTGTTTTGTTTTTTAAGCATCAAGTCTTAACTATAAGACATTGACAAAAGTAATTTAAAAAGATATAAATGAATGAAAAGGCATTTTGAGCCCATAGATCAGAAGAATTAATAATACCCAAATTAGCCCCCAAATTCAGTGCAATATCTACTGAAATTCCAATGGCATTTTCACAGGAAAATAATAATTCTAAAATTTGAATGGAGCCACTGAATACTTCAAAGAGTCAAAGAAATCTTGATAAAGAACAAAGATGGAGGTATCATGCTCTCTGATTTCAAACTATACTACAAAGCTATAATAATCAAACCAGTATGGTATTGGCCTTAAACACAGGTCAATAAAACAGAATTGAAAGTCCCAAAGTAAACCCATACATACAGGGCTATAATTTATGACAAAGGAGCCAAGAAGGTACAATGGAGAACAAAAACAGTCTTCAATAAATGGTACTGGGAAAACCGGACAGCCAAATGAAAACTAATGAAACCAGAGCACTCTCTCTCATCATACACAGAAATTAACTCAAAGTAGATAACAGACTTGAATGTAAGACCTAAAACCATAAAAATCCTGGAAGAAATTATAGGCAATAAGCTCTTTGATGTCAGTCTTAGTGATGTGTTTGTGGATCTGACTTCAAAAGCAAGGGAAACAAAGGCAAAAATAAACACATTGGACTGCATCAAACTAAAAATCTTCTACAGAGTGAAGGAAATTACCACCAAAATTAAAAGATAACTTACTGGATTAGAAAAGTTACTTGTAAATCATATATCTAATAAGGACTTAATATCCAAAATATATACAAAGCTCACAAGAAAAACTCAACAATAAAAAAAAATCACACAACACAATTTAAAGATGGACAGAGAATCTGGATAGACATCTTTTCCTAAGAAGACACACAGATGGCCAACAGGCACATGAAAAGATGTTCACTGTCACTAATAATTAGGGAAAGGAAAATCAAAATCCCAATGCAACATTACCTTACAGGTGTTAGAACTGCTATTATCAAAAAGATAAAAAATAAGAAGAGTTGGTGAGGGTGTAGAGAAAATGGAACCCCCTTGGTGGGATTGGTGGAAATGTGAAACCATTATGGAAAACAGTGCAAAATTGCTTCACAAAATAGAAAAAGACAAATATTGTACCATCCACCATTTTCGTGTCTGATTGCTTATCCAAAGGATATGAAAATACTAATTAAAAAATTGTATGCACCCCTATCCTTTGTTGCAGCATTATTTACAATAGCCAAAATTTGGAAAACAACTCAGGTGTTTTGATGAATGACATATGAAGAGGATGTGGTATATTCGACAGAATACTACTGAGTCACAAAGACGAATGAGATGTTGCCATTTGCAACAACATGTACGCACCTTGAAGGTACTATGCCAAGTGAACTTAAGTCAGACAGGGAATGACAATACCACACTATTTCACTCACATTTGGAATCTAAACACAAAACAAAAGAAAAGAACAAATAGTACAAAAGCACACTTACAGAAACGGAGACAGATTGCTGGAAACTAGAGAAGGGGGTGGGAGTGGATTAAAAATGGGTGAAGTGAGTCAATTCTATGGTGATGGATAATAATTCGATTTTTGGTGGTGGTGATCACTTTGTAGTGTATACAGATGTCATATGTGGTATGTCTGAAACTTGTATGATGCTATATACCAATTTTATGTTCATAACAAAACAAAACTTACAAAATAATGGTTATGACTAAAAGGAACGAAGCAATAGACCTTACATAGTAAATCGGAAGAGGAATCAACAAAGAAAAAATCAACATACATCTGTTGTAATTTATGCGTAAAACTGTCTTGAGAAGTTTTGTTAAATTCGCTTTTATCAATAGTTAGAAAAGCAAAAATAGATGAAAACAGATAAAATAAAATACCCACTTCAGGCAAACATCAAGTCACATGATATTATCTACATAATCAAGATTTTTCTAACATTAATGAATTTAATGAATTTGGGATATATGTCACAAAGAAAATCACATAATTTTAGAAGCAGAAGAAAGCCTAGGTCAGATCAAGCCCAATTTTGTTTCTTTAATGATGGGGAAACCCATTTCCAAAGAATGAAATGAAAGTGACAGAGACGCCCAAGGCTGGTGCTGCTCTTTGGACAATTCCGCAAACCCACAACTCCAGAATCATAAAATTACCAACTTTAAAGCATACGGATTATTTTGCTCCTCTAGGCAAATGATGTTATATGAAGTCACACCTTTGACTCACTAAAGTGCAGAGATTTTTAAAAACTCTGTTTAAAGCTTCACATTTGAAGCATTACGAAACATAACTTTAAAGGTGGCATTTTGTAATTGTAGAAGTTACCTTCTTGAAGGCCTTTTAAGTCTTATATTTAAGAATATCTTTTGGGGCACCTGGGTGGCTCGGTCAGTTGGGCGACCGACTTCCGCTCAGGTCAGGATCTGTTGGTCTGTGAGTTCGAGCCCCCCGTGGGGCTCTGCGCGGACAGCTCGGAGCCTGGAGGCTCCTTCGGCTTCTGTGTCTCCCCCTTCTCTCTGCCCCTCCCCTGCTCACGCTCTGTGTCTCTCTGTCTCTCAATAATAAATAAATGTTAAAGAAAATAAAAATAAATAAAAATATGGTTTGTTTGTCGTAGGTTAGTCATACCCCCTCACTCGGGTGGAAAAGAGTGAGGTGAGAATTTCATGCCGTAAAAAAAGGTCTGATTAATAACCAGGTTTTTATTCTATGACCATCACTTTTATTTTTGTGTTTTAAAAATGTTTATGCCTTTATTTTTGAAAGAGAGAGAGAGAGAAACAAAGGGAGAGAGAATTTGTGAGTCAGGGAGGGGCAGAGAGACAGAATCCCAAGCAAGCCCTGAACAGTCAGCACAGAGTCTGACGCGGGGCTCGAACCCACAAGCTGTGAGATCATGACCTAAGCAAAATTAATAGGTGCTCAGCAGACTGAGCCACACAGACAGCCCTATGACCATTATTTTTAAGTGATGGCATGTGATAGAAGAATTAGCAGCTTACTTTAAAAACATCTACCTCATTCGTGACTCTGTAAACAACATACATCAATAAACGTAGCTAGTAAAGACCCATCCAATAATGATGAGAATAAAAGCATAGTAACATTAGGTTAATTTCTGAAAGTGTCCAAGTTTACATTGTTATGGAAATGGAATGAAATCATTTGAGGATGGTAAATTTGAGGAATATTCACTTTAAAAAGTTTTATTATGCATAAAATGATTTAAAAATTGTTACTAAGTCTAATGGGAAAGAGATGGTTTACAACTTAACTTTGGGACTTTCGTCCGACCTGTTAGACTCGTTTGCTTTATCTTGCACAAAAGTTATGCTCTTTTTCATGTATCTTTTGTTTGCCCCCTGGAAAGCAGAATCAATTCCCACTTCCATCAACTTAAAATTGGTTCAGATGTCAAAACAGATAATGTCACATCTAAACGGGAAGGTATAAACATATTACTCACATCATGGGACACTCTGTGGAGAACATAGTGATACCCAAGCTCATCAAAACTGGCTTGAGTGAAGACAGGTGCTAGGAGCTCTCCTCTTACAGTGAGGGCTGGACTGACCCTTAGGATTCCCAAGCACAATATGCATTATTTGTAGTTTCTATTCAGCATCGAGGGAAGGAGCTCTTGGGCTTTCTAATCCGTCTGATGAGTTATGGGGCAAAAGGGAACTGGGTAGAAATGGGGCTTGAAACTGTCAATAGTCAAAGCATCAAACACAGAGTTAGATTCTGTCTTGCATCTTGTATGCTATATATTTTACTCTCCACTGGCTAGATGTTTTTGGTCTGTCTTCCAATCCACTGTTTTGTTCTTCATTAGTGCCAGATTTCTGCTTAATTGCTTGTATATTCAGTCTCACAAGTAATTATAGTTAAAAATTGTTTTCTAAAATATTTAGTGCTGTCATTGGAAGATTTGTCCAATGTATTGTCCAAACTATTTCATTCATAGCACTTTTGGATTTAAAGGCCATGTGACATTTCCATAGAAGCTTCTCCCTTAGGAAAACACAGGGTGGTTGTCCCACTTTGCCTGTAAAATATGCTAGGCTTTCCTAATTCTCAGGTATTTATTAGCAATCCTCATTGACTAAGAGACCTCAATGTATATTCTCCTGTTTAGATGCCATCAGTTCTAGAAGTGACTTTTGCTCTCGGTTTTATCTCTTTGTATTTCTCTATGTGTTGAGGCTCCAGGTTAAAACAGGGACTATTTATTGAGGACTCTTAATCTCCCAAAACTTGTGTGTGCGTTAGTTACACTAAATACAAGAAAAATACTGTCAGTTGGAAACACAATACATGTGGCTCCATAGCAGCTTCAGTTCAGCCAAGGTTAGTAATAATCTTTTCTCTTGATGCATGTGAGGAGGCCATGTATCAATGTATGACTGCAATCCATTTTCTCATTAGTATAATAACTACAAAAAAATTTATTGCAAATGCCTCAAAACATAACAGAAAAGTTAAAGTAAATTATAACTAAAGAAAAATGGAAGACAGGAACTTGTCTTTGAGTGCATTTATTCACTTGTCAACTGGAAAAATATCTATAAAGTCGACATATTGACTGATAGAATTATCTCAATGGTAGTTTCCTGATTTGTTTTCACTTCTAAAATTTATTTATTTATTTATTTATTTTTAAATATTTATTTGTTTTTGAGAGAGAGAGAGCACAAGCGAGGGAGGGGCAGAGAGACAGAGGGAGACAGAGATCCAAAGCAGGCCTCCAGGCTCTGGGGCTTGA
The DNA here is from genome assembly GCF_018350215.1 of Panthera leo. Classification (NCBI taxonomy): domain Eukaryota; kingdom Metazoa; phylum Chordata; class Mammalia; order Carnivora; family Felidae; genus Panthera; species Panthera leo. The sequence goes on along the minus strand of NC_056695.1, from coordinate 2,556,417 downwards.
ATTTATGAACCACAAGATCATGAGCTGAGCCAAAGTCAGATGCTTAACCAACTGAGCCACCCAAGTGTCCCGATTTATTTTTTAAGTGTAAAACTCAGTAAATGTAGAAGTTGAAGGCGAAGAGAAAAACACTGACAATAAATTATTTAAATTTTCCTCTTTCCAAATATCTAAACCGTCCCATGTACCACTGTTTCCAGTATAGCTTGTGAAACCCAAAACTTCTGACTTCCGTTCACTAGTCTGAAATAAGTCCAGTAGAGATCGCACTGGTGAGGTGCCAATTCTCTTTCCTTCTTGTATACCGAGAAGTTCCGTTCTTTCCTTATCTAATACCACAGTTGGTTACATATTTTTTAATTTATTCCTAGTGTTTTAACTTTCTGATGAATCTTACCAAAAGGTAAACTGTCCATATTCCCAATTGTCACATTCATTGGGCTCCTCAGGAGGGCTTTGGGATGGAGTCTTTGCCAGAACTGTTAGGTGATCCTGTGAACTGTTCATTGCTAACAGATCAGGATCGCGACCAAAGGATGAAGACCCTTTTCCTTCAGATCCTTTGCTGGGAAAAGCACAGTATCTGACTTCTTCTTTGGTTGAGATGCAGTGTTATCTGTATTGACATTAGAAACTTGTACATACACCTGTAGCCTCCATGGACGGTGATCTATCGTTAATTCTTCTAAGTCATTTTCATTTATTATTAACTTATGTCCAGAAATGTCAAGAGTACATCCCTATTTATTTTTATGTGGGCATAGATGTGTAAAATTTAGTTTTATGTCATTTTCAGCAGGGTTTAACATGTACCATTTACTAGCCATTTTCTCATCAAATCCTCTCAATTCACTTGAAGGGTCAAGGATGCATTCTGAAATAAACACAAACTTTTATTCAGGTTCCTGGGTTTCTTTGTACATGAAACTCTGCCCAATTCCCTGTACATTATTTTCTCTGAAGTCTTTCTGAGAAATATGTTGCAATTCCAGCTTTTCTTTTGGTTCAGACTTTTTCAGGATAGTTGCAATAACAGGAGAAAAGGATTTCTATAAAACAGTGTGTTTTATTATTTTCCTTTTGGTTATGTCCCTTTCATATTCCACAAAGTGAAAAATTAACTTAGATACAGTATCATCAACAACTTGACAGAGATTGCTCTGGGCAGTTTCTGGGTTGCTCACTTAGAAGATGAGTTTTGAGATCTTCAAATTTCTGCAAGCAATATTCACCGTATCTTTTTTCTTCTTCTCTTTCAATTGGAGTTGAATTGGGATGCCACCATATTTATTGCCATCTGCTTGGGTTTTTTAGTTTAAACTAAGCAATCAGCTTTTGGATGCTGGAGGGCTTATCTACATCAAATAGACTGGAATGCTTCTGAATAATTTATAAAAGGCATATTGGTCAACTGAAGACAAAATGGTCTATAAAGTTGGCTTGTATTTTCCATCTTCACAAAAGGTTTTTTGAGTCTACCTGTTCTTGCTTTCTGGGTGCCAATACCTACTCTTTTTCCCATAAATATGAGGAATTTTTACTCCCCATGATATGGCATTAGATAGTACAGTATAGGAAGGAATAACATCATGGTCCTTGATAGCTGTTTCAACCAATGCTTTTCCTCTGCTCAAACGTGCTGAGTCTAGAGACCTAAAAGAATTTCCATCACGGCTGGGACGAGGTGAAGTGGTTTGTGCAGTATGGACTTGGTACAGAAGAAATTCTTAACGACGTTTGTGCAAATTTAGCTTCTTTTTTTATTTGAAGTAACATAACTGATATCTTTGCTGGGAAATTCGTCACTGCCCTCTCAGCTACCAGACACCAGCTATAGTGACAGAAGGTAAGTCAGTCTAAAATGCTTTACCCAAAGTGGCTTATATTTGGATTTTTAGAAAGTGCTTATGTTGCTGTGCTCTGATTTTTAAAAAAAAGATTGTTTTTCAATCAGTTTGTTTCCAACATTATTAATTTATGTAATGATGCAGACTACAATCAGGAATTTAACTTGAACAGATATGTTTAAATATTGCCTCTCCCGTAATATCTCTAAGTTGAATGTTACCTAGTTTATTTTATTTCTTCTCTATTTTCACGTGCCATAAGCCATTGGTACTTCTTCAGAAAAAAGAAAAAAAATCAATTATATAACTTTAAAGGAATTAGCACTTTCATATGGTTGTTTCCATTGAATTCAAATTTCTTATACTGTAAATCATGTTAATTAAATAATTTATATATGATTTGAAATCAAATACACAATTGACGCTTTTGGAATCTCTGTCTCTGAGATTCTCTTTTTCGTGTATACCTTACCCTTCTAAAGGCAAAATTAAGTAACTCTCCAAAGGAAAGCTCTAGTAATGATCTCTTCCTTAATTTAGAAGTTAGGCTGGAGTTAATTAAACCTTCATCACATATTGTCTAATTTATAATAGTTTTGTAATATAAAAGGAAACTGCAAAGTAAATAATCTAGCAAATCTATTCATTACTAACTCATCTTGCCTTAAACAAGGTGTTTGATTATTGTAATTTGATTTTCATACAGAAAGAGCATGAAACATAGCTATAGGTATGTCTAGTCATATATTCATGGTTTTATTCTAAAAGAAATTGCAGGCCCCCTTGCTGAAATCTGACAGAAATAAGCCAATTATAAGGTTCAGATGTAAAATGTAGATATTGCATCTCTGCGAGACTCCTCACTGTGGTACTCAGTCACTGACATTAAGCAATCTGTCATTTTCCTCAATCATCAAAATCCCATCTGCAGGTGACAGTTGCTGTCAGAGAAGGCTAGAAACAGCTGCTCCCTAATTATGAGGAATATGAATAGAGGGATGTAAGAAAGTCCAAGCCGGATAATTCTTGAGGCTGGCAAAAATGATTGCTATGGTAGAATGCAACAGCAAAGGAAAATTTGGGGGAGTATTTCTTACAGAGGCTCACCTACACACGAAGAATCTGCTGGTCATGCCCCCTATAGGGGTGTATTTAAATGCTCTTCTAAATGTTAGGTACACATAAGCAGGTTGCAAGAGCTTTGATTTAAGAATGTTCACTTAACTAGAAATGAATGGTCTCCAAGAACAAGTTTCAGAAAGTTTTCTTCCTCTGGATTATCCATTTGTTTAATTTAAAAACAAAGATTTGAGCACACTTCCTTTCGACACAGCAATGGCCACTAATGGATCCCATTGCCTGTAACTAATGAAAAAGAATTTTGGCAAGGCATTTCCTTCTTAATCTATAATTTGCCTTTTCACTATCTCTTTCAAAATAGAAATGGGCTTTCCGCAAAGTGTGTTTAACTCTTACTCAATACTAGTGGGAATGCAAAATGGAACTGGTACTTCCAATGAAAGAGAATTTGTCATTATAAAATTAGATATATTACATAATATATATTATACATAACTTTACCTTTGGCTCAGCATTCTAAGAAATTATAGTGAAGATAAAATGCCAAAAAATCAATAAACAAATGTATGCATAATAATAATCTTCTTCTTCTTCTTCTTCTTCTTCTTCTTCTTCTTCTTCTTCTTCTTCCTCTTTTTAAATTTACATCCAAGTTAGTTAGCATATGGTGTAGTAATGATTTCAGGAGTAGAATCTAGTAATTCATCCCCTATGTATAACACCCAGTGCCCATCCCAACAAGTGTCTTCCTTAATGCCTCTTGCCCTTTAGCCTATCCCACCACAAACAACCCCTCCAGCAACCCTCTGTTTGTTCTCTATGTTCAATAGTCTTTTATGTTTTGTACCCCTCCTTGTTTTTATATATATATTTTTGCTTCCTTTCCTTATGTTCTTCTGTTATGTATCTTAAATTCCACATATGAATGAAATCATATGATATTTGTCTTTCACTGACGGACTAATTTCGCTCAGCATAATCCCCTCCAGTCCCATCCATGTTGTTGCAAATGGCAAGATGCCATTCTTTTTGATTGCCTAGTAATGTTCCATTGCATATATATACCACATCTTCTTTATCCGTTTATCTGTCGATGGACATTTGGGCTCTTTCCATACATTGGCTATTGTTGATAGTGCTGCTATAAACTTGGGATGCCCTTCCAAAGGGCACACCTACATCCTTTGGATACATACCTAGTATTGCAATTGCGGGGTCGTAGGGTAGTTCTATTTTTAATTTTTTGAGGAACATCCATACTATTCTCCAGAGTGGCTGCACCAGTTTGCATTCCCACCAGCAGTGCAAAAGGGTTCCTTTTTCTCTGCATGCTTGCCAACATCTGTCGTTGCCCGACTTGTTAATTTTAGCCATTCTGACTGATATGAGGTGGTATCTCATTGTGATTTTGATTTGTATTTCCCTGATGATGAGTGATGTTGAGCATTTTTTCATGTGTCTGTTAGCCATCTGGATGTCTTCTTTGAAAAAAGTGTCTATTCACTTCTTTTGCCTATTTCTTTACAGGATTTTGTTTTTGAGTGTTGAGCTTGATAAGTTCTTTATAAATTTTGGATGCTAATCCTTTATCTGATATGTCATTTGCAAATATCGTCTCCCATTTCATTGGCTGCTGTTTAGTTTTGCTGATTGTTTCCTTCGCTGTGTAGAAGGTTTTTATCTTGATGAGGTCTCAAAAGTTCATTTTTGCTTTAGTTTCCCTTGCCTCCAGAGATGTGTTAACTAAGAAGTTGCTGCGGCCAAGGTCAAAGAGGGTTTTGCCTGCTTTCCCCTCTAGGATTTTATGGTTTCCTGTCTCACATTTAGGTCTTTCATTCATTTTGAATTTAGTTTTGTGTCTGGTGTAAGAAAGTGGTCCAGGTTCATTCTTCTGCATGTCGCTGTCCAGTTTTCCCAGCACCATTTGCTAAAGAGACTCTTTATTCCACTAGATGTTCTTTCCTGCTTTGTCAAAGATTAGTTTGCACTACATTTGTGGGTCCATTTCTGGGTTCTCTACTCTGTTCCATTGATCTGAGTGTCTGTTTTTATTCCAGTACCATACTGTGTTTATGATTACAGCTTTGTAATACAGCTTGAAGTCCGGGATTGTGATGCCTCCAGCTTTAGTTTTCTTTTTGAGGATTGTTTTGGCCATTCAGAGTCTTTTATGGTTCCATACAAATTTTAGGATTGTTTATTCTAGCTCTGTGAAGAACAATGGTGTTATTTTGATAGGGATTACATAGAATATGTAGATTGCTTTGGGTACTATTGACATTTTAGCAATGTGTGTTCTTCCTATCCAGGAGCATGGAATATTTTTCCATTTTTTGTGTCTTTTTCAATTTCTTTCATAAGCTGTCTATACTTTTCAGTGTATATATATTTTTCACCTCTTTGGTTAAGTTTATTCCTAGGTATTTTATGGTTTTTGGTGCAACTGTAAATGGGATCAATACCTTGACTTCTCTTTCTGGTTCTTCGTTATTGGTGTGTAGAAATGCAACCAATTTCTGTGCATTGATTTTATATCTTGTGACTTTGCTGAATTCATGGATCAGTTCTAGGAAATTTTTTGGTGGAGCTTTTTGGGTTTTCCATATACAGTATCATGTCATCTGCAAAAAATAAAAGTTTGACTTCCTCCTTGCTGATTTGGATACCTTTTATTTCTTTGTGTTGTCTGATTGCTGAGGCTAGGACTTTCAGGACTATGTTGAATAACAGTGGTGAAACTGAACATCCTCTCATGTTCCTGATGTTAGGAGGGAAGCACTCTGTTTACAGCCATTGAGGATGATATTAGCGGCAGGTCTTTCATATATGGCTTTTATGATATTGAGGTATGATTCTTCTATTCCTACTTTCTTGAGAGTTTTTTATCAAGAAAGAATACTGTATTTTGTCAAATGCTTTCTCTGCATCTGTTAAGAGGATCACGTCGTTCTTGTCCTTTCTTTTATTCATGTGATGTATCACGTTGATTGATTTGTGGATATTGAACCAGCCCTGAATCCCAGGTATAAATCCCACTTAATCGTGGTGAATAGTTCTTTTAATGTATTGTTGCATCTGGTTGGCTATTATCTTGTTGAAAATTTTTGCATCCATGTTCATCAGGGAAATTGGTCTATGGTTTTCCTTTTTGTGGGGTCTTTGTCAGGTTTTGGAATCAAGGTAATGTTGGCCTCATCAAATGAGTTTGGAAGTTTTCCTTCCATTTCTATTTTTTGGACCAGTTTCAAAAGAATAGGTCCTAACTCTTCTTTAAATGTTTGGTGTAATTCCACATGGAAAGCCACCTGGACCTGGACTCTTGTTTTTTGGGAGATTTTGATTACTGATTCAATTTCTTTACTGGTTATGGGTCTGTGGAAATTTTTTATTTCTTCCTGTTTCCGTTTTGGTAGCTTATATGTTTCTAGGAATTTGTCCATTTCCTCCAGATTTCCCAAATTAGAGGCATATAGTTGCTCATAATATTCTCTTTTTATTGTTTGTATTTCTGCTATGTTTGTTGTGATCTTTCCTCTTTCATTCTTGATTTTATTTATTTGGGTCCTTTCCTTTTTCTTTTTGGTCATACTGGCTAGATTATTTTATCTCTGCAAAAAGGGATTCTATGCTTTTTTCAAGTATAGGATTCTTATTATCATGATTCTAAATTCGAGTTGAGACATCTTGCTTCTATCATTGTTGATTAAGTTCTTGGCTGTCATTTCTTCCTTCTTTTTTGGGGGAGTGAATTCCTTCAGTTTGTCATTTTGGAGGAATAAAAATAATTAATAAAAAATTCAAAATCAAAAAATTAAAAACAACACAAACAATCAAATAAAGGAAGCTAGATCCTAGATGTGTTTTGGTATGGTTGTTGAAAAAAGCTTGATAGAATGAGAAAAAACAGAAAAAAAAAGAAAAGAAAACATATAAAAATTAAAAAGTGAATACAATAAAATAGAATAAAATGAAATGAAGTAAAATAGGATAAAAAATCTATAAAAAATTGAAAGAATATAGTAAAAATTTAAGAATTGGTAAAAATGGAAAATAAAAATAAAATTTTTCTTCTTCTGTATCCAACAATAAGGAAAGAAAAAGAAAAATAAATAGATGGACCAGTAAGCAGAATGAAATCTTTATGAAATTACATACAGTTTCTCCTAGAAGTCAAACTATGAAGAATTTTATAGTCCACACACTAACCAGGAGAGATTTCCACTAGGTGGCAATGCTTGGCTTACTGGGGTGGATTATTGTGGTGCGTGGGCACATGTATGGACATGTGTGGGAGGGGTGAAAATGGGATCACACAGCGTCCTAGTCTCTAGCACCAGAACTCTGTGCTCTCACCAGCGACAATCAAGCACCCCTCCTTTGTCTCTGGCTTCTGACCATTCCCTGCTTCTACACTGTTGTGTCCAAGCTGTCTGCCTGCCAGGGGACACCTTCTTGCTGAATTTTCATCACAGATGGAGCTGTGATTCCAAACCCCTCACTTCTGAGGGCCCCGTGACATCGATTTACTCTGACCCGTTGGGAGAGGGTCTCCCTGAGCAATGGCTGGGTTTTGGTTTGTCCCTGGGAATGCTCCTGTGATTGCCCAGCTACAGAGGCTATCAGATTGTGGCCAGGTGACAGCTTGCCCCAGAAAGAGTTCATGTGATTGCATAGTGGCAGTGGTTCAGCGATTATAGCAAAACACAACACACACTGATGCCAATCACCACACCCTGGCGTCTTTGTTCCAATACCAGCAATTGTCTGTCCTCTGAGGCCTGCTGGGACCTTTGCCTATGGGGAGGCCATATGACCTCTACCAAATGCCCTCTTAGCAGGGGAATCACTTCTCCCCATGTCGCCCATGGACCCCTTGGACCTTGCTGCCTGCTCCTGGGGATTTGCCCTTCCCACCAAAGCACTGCCAGGTGTTGAGCTCCTGAATTTCTGGCTCTGGTCTCCCCTGTCTATAGAGTCCTAATGGTATTGAAACCTTCTCCTTCTCCTTTCTTCCTTTCTTGTTCAGTCACTTCCACTTTTTCTCTTTCCCTCCAGGTACTTTTGGGGAGAGTGCTTTTCCTGTACTCTCCCTTCTGTCTCCCTCCTCTCCACAAAAACATTTCCCTACCCTTTGTGGCTTCTCTCTCCCCCAGTTTACCTCTCCATGCATGTACCTGCCAAGTTCTGTGGCTCAAGTTATGCAGATTGTTGTGTTAATCCTCAGATCAGTTTTCTAGGTGTGCAAAAGGGTTTGGTGCTGATCTAGCTGCATTTCAAGGACGAGAGAGACACAGAACTTCCATGCTGCTCTGCCATCATGTCCCTTCTCCCGCATAATACTATTCTTAAACTCAATTTTAAAGGATAAAGATCAGAAGGAATTTAAATGTCCATTAATAATTAATAAATTATGATATAGCCATACAATGTAGTACACAATGCTCTATGGACTATTATGGCAAAATCTCCATGAGTCATTATTAGATTTAAAAAATAAGATTAAAGATATCCACATAATTTGAATATTATTGTTTTGAATACCTAAGAAGGGAGAAACGTAAACATATGTATTCACACACACATATACATGTATGTATGTGTGTGTGTGTGTGTGTGTGTATATATATATATATATATTTCAAGTTTATTTCAGATGACTTTATTAACAAGTGACTATGTTGAATTTTCCTTCCAAGTAACTAGGATAGTTTGGAAGGACATGCATATCAGTGCAGGAAAACTGGTGAACCTGAATTACATGACTGGGCAGGATATCAAGCTCTCTTGTGAATTATCTTCTCTTTTATCTTGAAATTTTTAATTATTTTATTTGAGTATAGTTGACACAAAGTGTTACATTAGTTTCAGGTATACGACATACTGATTCAACAAGTTTATGCATTGTGCTATGTTCTCCATAAGTGTAGCCACCTTCTGTCCTCCTACATTGGTATTATAGCATCGTTGACAATGCTGTGCCTTTTATTCCCATGGCTTATTCATTCTGTGACCAGAAGCTTGTATCCCCCTCTCCCTTCACTCATTTTTCTCTATCTCCACCACCTTGCCTCTGGAAGCCTTCAGTTTGCTCTCTGTATTTATAGGACTGATTCTGCTTTTTATTTATTCATTTGTTTAGATTCCACTTATGAGTGAAATAATATGGTATTTTTTCCTTCTCAGTCTGACTTATTTCACTTAGCATAATACCCTGTAGTTCCACCTGTGTTGTCTCAGTAAGCATGACCTCTTTTTATGGCTGCATAATATTCTACTGCATATATATACGGCATCTTCCTTATCCATTGATGGACCCTGAAGTTGTTTGCATATTTTGGCTATCGTAAATAATTCTGCAGTAAACATAGAGGTTCATATATCTTTTCAAATTATGTTTTCATTTTCTTGGGGTAAATATTCACTTATATTTTAAAAACGGTTATTTATACCTCCTTCTGTGATAGAATAACTGTACTAGAATTTCCCTGCAACTGAAAGTGAACTAACAAAACATACAAAGCATCGATTTTTAGACCTTACAAAATTAGAAGCACAGGACTATTTCTCAGAGCAAGGAAATCCATGAGTTGAGGCCAGTATATTCTTTGGATCTCTGCATAGATAAAATTTCCTGGAGTCGAAACAATGAACAGACGTGGAACACAAGGAGGTTGTCATGATCCAACTGTACTGACGAGACAGAAATCATAAGTAGGGGCTCTGACACCTGGGTCTATTGGGGAAGTTCACTAGAGAAAGACTTTAGCTGGGAGAGGGAAAGATGGAATTCTCTATTAGCATTCCACTAGGATCCTTGGCTGTGTCTTATTTGTCATACAGGTGCAGCAGCTTGGGTTGACAACAGAATGAAAATGGTAGAGATTGTGCACGCTAGGAAACACAGGAGTTTCAGACGAGCCAGAGTGGCAAAATCTTACCACGTATCTGAAATATTCAAATAAGACAGTAGAATGGCTACACTGAAGACGAAGAAATGTACTAAAATAAGGATTCTTGAAGGCTGTAAGACATTCTAAAACCATGTCTCAACAAGATCATTTTAATCTGCAAGTAAACCAAAATGGGGGGGGGGGGGATATTCATAAAACACATATTTGATCTTCAATCTGTCTCCAAAATAACAATGTTCACAAATATTTAGAAAACAAATTAAATTTAAAATAGGAAAAAAATAATAAAAATGTGCAAAGATGTGAAGAGAAACCTCACAGAAGATATACGAGCAGACAAAATACCCTTGAAAAAAATGCTCACCTTCCTTAGAGATCAGATAAATGAAAAGTAATCACATCACTTTCACTAGCATGGCTAACATTAAAAATCTGGATCATTGAAAACTTTTTTGAGGACTTTGAACGACTGACGTTATTAAAATTGTTGACTGGAGTGTAAATGGTATTTGGTAGCTTTTTTGGTAATCCCAAGCATACGCCACCCCAGGAACTAGCAACTTAGGAACTCTGCTACTTGAACGGATCGAAAGACAACGAAAGCACGTGTCCTCAAAAAGATGTGGGCAAGATTGCTCATGGCATTTTGTTCAGAATCACTTCCAACTGGAACCTCCTTGTTGGTCAATATGTATTCTGGATTGAATTGTATCCCCAAAGTTGGTTGAAGCCCTAACCCCCAATGTGCCTGTACTTGTAGATAGGGCCAAAAAGGAGGTAGTTAGGGAAATATGGTCATTATGTGAGTGGGGCTTTTTCCTAAGATGATTAATATCCATATAAGAAAAGGCACCAGAGGTGTCACTCTCTCTGCCATGTGAGAAAACAGTGAAAAAGCACCCGCCTGCAAGCCGGAAAGAAGGTCTACCGAGAGCTCACTATACTGTCCACTCCGATCTTGGACTTCCAGCCTCCAGAGTTCTGAGAAAATAAATTCCTGCTGTGTAGGCCACCTAATCTACAGTGCTGTGTTACAGCCCCTGGGCCAATACAAGATGTAGAAAGAAAAATAAACTGTTATAAATAAATAGAGAAGACAAAAATGTTTAAACGCATCTATAGGTAATGCAGGCATCAGCATAGTCTAATGTCAACGACGTCACATTGAGTAAAATCAACCAAACATTAAAGAATATGTGCAACAGAATTTCAGTTTCATTAATTTCTACAGGGACAGAGGCCAGCCTGGTGATTGAGACGAACGAGGGTGGGTGATTGACAATAAAGGAGAAATTTCTGGGATGATGAAATCCCTGTCTTCATTGGAGGACTAGTTACATGGGTAACCTTTTTAGCAAATTTGGATTTCTATGAAGCTACATAATTTTCATGGGTCAAAGAAAGACAATCCTAAATTTTAAAGCTGGAGGAGACTTCAGACTTAATCTGGCCGCTTCTTTATTTTAATGAAGCAAAAGCAATGATTTCCCATCGTGTTTTACTGGCTAAGTCAGAACAATTATCAAAAATTTTTTTTGATTGCAGGGTAGTATTGTTTGTTTTTATTAGATTTTATTTGTTTTTACTTTGTTGTCTTTGATAGAGGACATTTTACATATTTTTAATAGTCACCTGCAACACCGTAAATAAAATAGTAAAATTTCTGGTTACTAAAAAAATCTGAAAATAAGAAAATAAAGTTATTTCTTTATTGCACTGTCATTCAGAGTATGTTGTCTTATTTACTGTCTATATGAGTTTGAACAGGTTGTGCTATTTATCAGTGACTTGTTTCTTTTATTTACTTTTTAAATTGTCATCTGCAAAATGAGGAGAAAGGCCATACTCCCTTAACGGGTTGATTTTGAAAATTACATGAGATAAAACATTTAAATCTTATCAAATGATACTTGACATATTATAAGCACTCAGTAAATGATAAATAATAATGAAATACATAACTATTTGTGTATTTTGGATGTCTGTGCCAATTCTAATTTTTGTAATTCTCTCAATCATAAAAAAATGATAAAGCATCCTTTCATTCAAATAAAAAAAAAACTAACTCAGAGTTATGGAAAGAGTATTTTCTCTGGAGTAGAAACAAAAACAAAAACAAAAAACCAGTTTATCAAATTATCCAGAAAAATTCAATTGTTGAATGGAAAAATATTTTGCAATGCCTAACGTATTAGCAAACCCACAAACGGTAGGTTTCTTCTCATTCGTTTGTGTTTTTTTTTTCCAACCACAAACAAATGAAAGATAGTACTTACATGATAACATAAATATGGCAGCAGAAATACAAGTGAAAAAACAAAAAGAAATTTGCCAAAAGACACATACTGGAACAGCCTCTAAAAGAAATCTTCTCAGTTGCACATTAGAAGACCACAAGGTGAAGGGATCTCGCCTTCTTCTGTCTCCCCTTCCTCACGCAATTTTTTATGGCCAGCAACAGGAATAATCTATATCTGTGATAGTCCAACAAAAATGTGCTCAGTAGATCAGGGATGAAAAGCCAGGAGAAAAATAAGGAAAACTGAGGAGTAAAAAAATTGATATAAATTATTCAAAATGCTAATTTTTGCATAATATGAAAACTTTAATTTCAAAGTAATCTCAGCATTTGTTTAGATATAAATACAACGGGTATTTATTGAGTGTCTCCCAACAACACTGGAAAGTAAGCATTTATAGATGAAGATATTGAAATTCAGAAAAGCTTAACAAATTGCTCTAAATTGCACACTTGGTATTTACAAAGCCAGGGCTAGAATTTTAATTGACTGACATAAAAAATAGTGACGGGTAACAACACAGTCATTAAAATTCCAACGCCTAAACAATCATTGCATCATTGTTAAATCTGTAGAGATGTAAAATCAATGAAATAAACATACACCTCCTGGATGGAGTCAGTTTCACTTACTATAATAATAGTTTGAAGCTTAGCTTACCAATTTAGCCAGTATTGTTATTTACCTTGACAACAGTTGTTATTTTGTGTAATTATTGCTGAGCTCTATAGTTAATTATTATTATTTTTTGTTTACAGCTGCAATCCAGTAAACATTTCTGAATGGCTTTAGAGTAGAGCAGTGGCTAAACTGTTTTGAAGAAAGAGAACTTTCATCTTTGGTAAAGTCTGCAAATAGATCAAATGGTTTAAGGACTTGTTCAGATGATATATTTGTTTGATCTCTTGCAAAAGAGCTCCCATCAGGGGTCATATTTACTGATGAATTTTCCTTTGAGTGAGAAGTCAGTTATAAAGACAAGACAAGGCCGCTTTTATTTATTGTATGTGGTGGTGATGGAAGAGCGGGCATATTTGTAATTTATATCTCAAGACGGAACTACCACACGTCCTATGCTTCCACACCTCGATCCTACTGGTTGTGTCTGAGCTCTGGCAGGGAAAGAGTCTATTTATACACGTGGAGACTGGACGATAGAACAGCAAATGTGGAGGCATGCCGGGAAGGCCCGTGGCCGACCTAGTCTGCAAAGATGCTCTGCAGTGAGCGTGGAGAGATAACACTGGATTGGACCTGAGAGCCACGTGGATGTGCTCACAACCACATTCCAGTGCTAGGGATACGAAGCAAAGAGCGAGCGTCTCTTGGGTTTTTCTTTTTTTCTTTTCTTTCTTGCTTTCCTTTTTTTTTTTTGTAATTGGCACTAGATTGTGTTGCCCTTGACCTAAATGACAAAGGCTGATTGTGGGAGAAAACACAACATATTGCTTTAGACTTATCAAAGTCGGGGTTGTCTGTTCCTTGACCGTCTGGGTATTGTCTTCCCAATGCTCAAATCCCTTGCTTTTATAAGCACCCTAACATTGGTCAGGTCCCTTCTTCCCTGTCGCAGCTCATAGCTCTTATGACTTCTGTCTCTAAGACGCAGCCGAGACTCACTCTAGCCAGAAACTCCTGTGTCTTGCTACCATTTATTCTTTCAGTGTTGGATATGATCCGTTTTTAGCCAATGGACCTTGAGAAAACTTTTAATGAGGGTTTATGGGGAGTGAAACTTTTTTGTCTGTCTGAAAAAGCTACCAAAAGCAACTCTGGATGAAGAAAAGTGTTATAAGAACTCCTCATGTTATTTAGTTAAATTCTGTCAGAGGAGGACTCTTTATATCTTTACCATCTCATGATATATTAACAAGAACTAAAAGAACAGGCTCAATGCCTCTCATGTAAACTATCTGAAAACTGTCAATATCAGCAAATGAGTGTCTACCAAAGGCATCTTCCTCTCCGTGACACAAAACCCTTCATTTGTCCAAGAAGCACATTTGTCTGCTGACAGACTGGGAACCTGCCCAAAAGTCATCAAAATAGGACAAGACAAAGTCAAGTTGCAAAGACCTTAGCGCTTTTACACTGCTGTGCAAGAGAATAAATGCAAAAATTTCTCCCCAAAGACAAAGTAGAAAGCCAAGGTAATTGCTACCATTCATCTTGTGACCATAAGAGGAAGCCCGGTCTTAAGAAGAAAAGCTGAGTGAGAGATGGAAAGAAATTGGTCTCTATGTCACTGTTGAACTGCTGAATCAAACCAACCCTGAAGCTGTTCCTAACTCTGATGTGTAGTCCTTTATTGCCTAAGCCATCTGGAGTTGATGTTTCTGCAATTTACAAGAAAATAAAGCCTATTAAGCATATACAAAAGAAGATATTATGCAGACGATTGGAGATATATATATATATATATATATATATATATATATATATATATATATATATATGTATATATAGCCTAGAACCACTTAGGGGAGAAGCATAAGATGTTATAGTTACTCACTGTGAACTGACTCCAGCATGAAAGTCACGGGCTTGAAGAAGGATGCCAAGAGACATACGTGGACAGCAGGACGCTCTTCTCTAATCAGTATGGGAGACTCATTTTGCTGCTTCCAAAGGCTACACAGTCCCCAAACCCACTGGCAAGTTAGTGGACAGAACAATTAGTTTGGGATTGGAACCCTTTATAGAAATGTGGCTAAAAATAAGTTACGAAGATGTTCTTAATTATCTTTTTTTTTAATTGGGAAATTTAGCATACTGGCATTTATCTGTCTGAGGGGTCATTATTATGGTTGCAGACATATTTTATGCTTACTATTATTCAACCATAGTTCCACCAGAAGTTGGACAAGTACCCTATTTTATGCAATCTGAATGAAACCCACTGTTTCTCGTACCTTGCACCTTCTCCTCTGTCATACTGTTAGTCATGATTAAAAGGATTAATTGCTCAAATGAGAAAACGTAATGTTCCTCACATTATTTTAGCCACAAGGGTATCTCCACTTCACTTCCTGGATTTCCCAGGAGATCCGTCTCTTCTTCTCCATTTCCCTTACCCCTCTGTCTATTTTCCTACGCAGGGGTTTTTCTGGTGTTTTCATTTCCCATCCTACTTTTTAGATGATCACCAGGATGATTATTCTAATTTATGTGATCCTCCTGCCTTAAAATATAAATGTCATTTTTATCACTTGCCATGTGAAATCTAACTTTCTCAGAACTGAAAAAAAAATCATGCACGCACCCTAACTTAACAGGATGAGGTGAGGTCACAAAATTGTATTTCAAGCATAGGAATACCTTCTGGGTAACAGATGCAGGAATACTTTCAAAAACCTTTTATCTGCAACAGTGACAGCATTCATTAACAACACTTCCCCTGACACTTCCTTGCTTCTACAGTTACTCTGCAAGACCTTGTCCAGGTGTGCTGTCCTCTGTGCAGGGGTGTCTCCTCTTGCTCCCTACAAACAAGAGAGATAAAGTGTTTTCTAGAGAAAACCTTACCAGAAATGCCAAAGGGAGTTCTTCAGGCTGAAACAAAAGAACGTAAGTCAGGAAGAGGAAAACATACACAAATATAAAAATCACTGGTAAGGTAAATGCAGAGGTAACTTCAGAATACTCGAATGTAGCAATGGCGAGGGTTCAATCACTCATAACTTTACTATGAACATTAAAAGGCAAATGTATTAAAAATAGCTAGAAAGATAATAAATTGTTAATGGATACTAATGTAGAAAGAAAGTGTGATTTCAAAACCATAAAATACGTGTGGGGAAGGTAACAACGTACAGCTTTCGTACGTGTTTGAAGCTAACTTGTTATAGCTTAGAATAGACTGTTATAAGATGTCTTATATAAGCCTCTTGTTAACCACAAAGCAAAAACATATAGTCTATACAAAAACATAAAGAGAAATGAATCAAAGCATGCCATTATGGAAAATCATGACATCACAGAGGAAGACAGCAAGAGAAGTACAGGGAGACAAAGAGATTAGAAAAAAAAAAGACAAAATGGCAGTAGAAATTCAGACTTGTCAGTAATGAATGTAAATGAAAATAGGCTAAATTCTCCAGTAAAACACATACAGTGGCTGAATGAAACCCATCTACATGCTGTCTAGACACATCATCTTAAAGGACAAACATAGGTTAAAAATGATGTGATGGAAAAAGACACTCCATATAAATGGAAACCAAAAGAAAGCAGGGACAGCTGTACTTATGTCAGACAAAATAGACTTTATAATTTTGTTGCTGTTGTTTATTTATGTTTGAGAGCCAGAGAGAGAGAGAGAGAGAGAGAGAGAGAGAGCGGAGAGAGACTGAGACACAGAATCCGAAGTAGGCTCTAGGCTCCGAGCTGTCAGCACAGAGCCCAACCTGGGACCCGAACCTACAGGCTGCAGGATCATGACCTGAGCCAAAACCAAACACTTAACCGACTGGGCCACCCAGGCATCGCAGACAAATAGACTTTAAGCCAAAACAGTAATGAGAGACCAAGAAGTTCACCATACATTGGTAAAGGAGTCAATCCATCAAGGGGATGTAACATTAGTAAATATTTATGCAACTAACATGGAAGTAACTAAATATATAAAAGAAATATTCATAGATCTGGACAGAGAAAATAGACTGTAGTACAATGATATTAGAAGACTTAACTACCCCTTTTAAACAACAGATAGTCAGAAAATCGGTAAAAATTGGACTTAAACTATACATTGGACTAGATGGACCAAATAGACATTTACAAAATATTCCATCCAACAGGAGAAGAATAGATGTTTTTCTTTTTAAAGAAAATTTTAATGTTTATTTATTTTGAGACAGAGAGAGAGAGAGAGAGAGAGAGAGCAAGTGGGGGAGGGGCAGAGGGAAAAAGAGAGAGAATCCCAAGCAGGCTGTGCACTGTCAGAGCAGAGTCCGTCACGGGGTTTTATCCCACAAACTGTGAGTTCATGACCTGAGCCAATATCGAAAGTGGAATGTTTGACTGAGCCACCTAGGCTTCCCAAGAATACACATTTTTCTTAAACATAAATGGAACGTTCTCCAGGTGAGATCCTATGTTAGGCCACACACACACACACACACACACACACACACACACACACAGAGTCTAAGAAGTTTAAGTAGATTGAAGTCATATAAGCATCTTTTCCAATTACAATGGTATAAAACCAGAATCAATTGTAAAGGGAAAACTGGAAATTCAAAATTATGTGGATATTAAAAGCATGTTCTTAAACAACCGAGTCAAAGAAGAATCCAAAGAAAAAAATCAAAAAGTATCTTGAGACAAATAAATATGAAAATGCAAAGTAGCAATACTTATGTAGCAAACTGAGGTTTAAAATGATAAACACCTATATTGAGGAAAAGGATCTCCAATACACAACTTATTTTTCAAGAAGTTAGAAAAAAATAAAAAATTAAGCCCAATATTATTAAAATGAAGGAAATAACAAATATCAGAGCAGAAGTAAAGGAAATAGAGATCAGAAACAATAAAAAACAATCGGTGAAACTAAGAGCTGTTTTCTTTTTTAATTTTAGAAAAAAATTAATATTTATTTATTTTTGAGAGAGACAGAGTGTGAATGGGGGAGGGTCAGAGAGAGGGAAACAGAATCTGAAGCAGGCTCCAGGTTTTGAGTAATCAGCCCAGAGCCTAATGCAGGACTCGAGCTCATGAACTGTGAGATCATGACCTGAGCCAAAGTCGGACACTTAACCAACTGAGCCACCCAGGCGTCCCAAGAGCTGTTTTTATTAAATAAACAAAATAGACAAATCTTTAGCTAGACTTACCAAGAAAAAAAAAGAGAACTTGAATAAATAAAATCAAAAATGAAAGAGGAGCTAAAAAGACTGACATCGCACAAATGGAAAGGGTAGTAAGAGACTCTTATGTGTCAATAATTGGGTGTTAACAAAATGTACAACCGAGAAGAGATGGGCAAATTCTTAGGAACGTAAAGTGTACCAAGATTGAATCATGAGGAAATAGAAAATCTGAACAGAGTAATTAATAGTAAGAAAATTGAATCAGTAATTAAAAAGTTCAAGTCCAGATGCCTTCAACTGGTGAATTCTACCAGTCATTTAAAGAAGAAAGATACCAATCCTTCTTAAGCTCTTCAAAATTATAAATAAATACAAGAGTTGAGAATACTTCCAAGCACTTTTTTTTTTTTTTTTTTTTTTTTGGACAGAGAGAGACAGAGCATGAACGGGGGAGGGGCAGAGAGAGAGGGAGACACAGAATCGGAAACAGGCTCCAGGCTCCGAGCCATCAGCCCAGAGCCTGACGCGGGGCTCGAACTCACGGACCGCGAGATCGTGACCTGGCTGAAGTCCGACGCTTAACCGACTGCGCCACCCAGGCGCCCCCCAAGCACTTTTTTTTGAGGCCAAATACAAATTCCTAAGTATACTTAGGAATAAATTTAACTAGAGAGGTAAAAGATGTGTACACTGAAAAATATAGATATTGATGAAAGAGGTTGACCCAGTAATCGGAAATATATTTCACACTCATGGATTGGAAGAATTAATATTGTTAAAATATCCATATTGCCCAAAGTGATATAGAGATTCAGTGGAATACCTATGAAAATTATGATGGCATATTCAACAGAAATTTTTAAGAAATTCTAAAATTTGTATGGAAACACAAAAGACCCAAATAACCAAAACAATCTTAAGAAAAAACCAAGTTGGAAGCATCACCACTCTCTGATTTAAAGCCATATTACAAAGCTATAATAATATAGTGATCAAAATAGTAAGGTATTGGCATAAAAACAGGCACAGATATTAATGGAACAGAATAGAGAGTAGAGACATAAACCCACACATATATGGTTAATTAATTTATGACAAGAGAGTCAAGAATATACAATAAGAAGATGATAGTTTCTTTAATAAACTGTGCTGGGAAGACATGTAAATGAATGAAAGTGGATCATTATCTTACTTCTTACGCAAAACGACTTCTAGATTAAACTTCTAGATTAATCTAGAACACTTTTAGATTAAAATACAAGGAGAAAGTTCCTTGACATTGATCTTAATAATGATTTTTGGGGGGCTATTTCACAGCAAAAGCAAAGGCAGAAAAAGCAAAAATAAACAGGTGGGACTACATTGAACTAAAGAGCTGCACAGCAAAAGAAACCATCAACAAAATGAAAAGACAACCTAAGGAATAGGAGGAAATATGTACAAATCATATCTGATAAGGGGTTAATGGGGAAATATAAAAGATCTTATACAACTCGATAGCAAAAAAATTAAAAAAAAAAAGTCTCACCAAAAATGGACAGAGAAACTAAATAAACATCTTCCAAAGAACACATACAAATGACGAACAGGTACATGAAAAGGTGCTCAACGTCATCAGGGAAATGTAAATCATAACCCCAGTGAGGTATCACCTCACACCTATTAGAATAGCTATCATCCAAAGGACAGGAGAGAGCAAGTGTTGGCGATGATGTGGAGAAGGGGGAACCCTTGTGCCCTGTTGGTGGGAATGTCAATTAGTACGGCCACTATGAAAACAGTACGGAGGCTCTCCTAAAACAATAAGAAAATTAATACATGATTCAGTAATCCCACTTTTGGGTACGTATCCAAAGAAAATGAAAGAAGGGTATGGAAAACATCTTCACCTCCATGTTTGTTGCAGTATTATTCACAACAGGCAACATATGGAAACCATCTAAACTCCAACAACAGATTGGCTAAAGAGATAGATAGATAGATAGATAGATAGATAGATAGATGATAGATAGATAGACAGAGAAATATTATTCATTCAGAATTAAAGAAGGAAAATTTTCCATTTGCAACATGGTTGTACTCTTATTGAACCATACTAAGTGAAATAAGTCAGAAAGACAAATACTATATGATCTCAATTATATGTGGATTCTAAAACTTAACTCATAAAAGGACTAAAATGGAGGTTTTCAGGGGCTGGAAATTGAGGAATACTGGGAGTTATTTACAGGGAACAACCTTCCTATTACAAGATGAATAAGTTCTGGGGTTTTAATGCACAGAATGCTGATTTTACTTAACTATACTCTGTTATATACTTGAAAATTGCTAAAAGAGTAAATCTTAAATATTTTCAGCATGAAGAAGAAATGCTTATTATGTAACATGGTCATGGGGTTGGCAAACACTGTTTGTGTATCAGATGAATAGCTTGTACATCTTAAGCCCAGGCAATATCATATGTCACATATACTTCAATGAAGCTAGGAAAAAGATAATAATAATTTACAAAGGAAAGATAAATCCTTATTTGTTTACAAAAATAAAATAATTATTAATTTTAAAATGTTCATTTTGGGACGCCCGGGTGGCTGTCAGTTGAGGGACCCACTTTTGATTTTGGCTGTGGTCATGATCCCAGGGTCATGGGATGGAGTCCTGTTTTGGGCTCCATGCTGGGCTGCTTGGGATTCTCTCTCTCTCCCTCTCTCTGCCCCTCTCCTCTGCTTGTACTCTCTCTCTAAAAATAAAATTAAAATATTTTTCATTTTGCTGGAATTAGATAAAAGCAAATTTAAAAAAAGTGAGCTTTTTTTTAAAAAAAAGATAAAATTATAAGAGCTATGTAAGAAAAGTGAAGATTGTTATAGACGTTCCCTGTGCTTTTTCATTCAAAGTCTTTCCCCTTAGAATGGAATGTCTGTGAAAACTCAGGTCATATCTATTTTATTTATTTCTGAATCTTGAGAATTTTGCAAATAGTAAGGCTTTAATTAATAAAAATTAAAACCAATTAATTGAATAAGTGTTGACATGTCTACTAAATTAATATATGCTACTCAGCATCTTTTAGGCTTCACGGCAATTATCTGAAGATTCCCATTCAACAATTGTTTGCGATCACCCTTTTTAAGCTGAGATAAAATTGACAAATAATTTTGTGTAAGTTTAAGGTGTACACAAATTGATTTCATACACGTCTGTTTTGCAACATGATTACCAACATATTGTTAAATAGATCGCCATCATGTCACATGATTACCAAGAATTACTGTATTAGCTCTTTTACAGTAGATAACACAGTATTGTTAACTATAATCACAATGTTGTGCATTAGATCCTCAGAGCTTATTCATCTTCTAAAAGAAAGTTTGTATCTTTTTTTTAAGTTTATTTATTTTGAGAGAGAGAGAGAGAGAGTGCTAGCAGGGGAGGGGCAGAGAGAGAGGGAGACAGAAAATCTGAAGCAGGCTCCATTCTGTCAGCACGGAGCCTGATGTGGGGTTGAACTCACGAACTGTGAGAACATGACCTGAGCTGAAATCCAGAGTCAGATGCTTGACCAGCTGAGCCAACCAGGTGCCCCTCAAGTTTGTATCTTTGGCCAATATTTCCCCAATACCCCAGTCACAAAATTTTTGGTAACTACCATTCTACTCTTTGTTTCTATCAGACTGTCTTTGCGGATTCCGCATGTAAGTGAGATAATACAGTATTTGTGTTTCTCTAATTTATATCACTTAGCATAATAACATCAAGGTCCATCTATGTTGTTGCTAATGGTATGATTTCCCTTTTTTCTCATGGCTGAATAATATTCTATCATGTGTATGTGTATGAGTGTGTGTGTGTGTGTGTGTGTGTGTGTGTACCAAAAACATTCCTTTTTGTTTCTGCTAAAGGACAGGTGAGGTTTTAATTGATTTAACAGCATGCAGAGAAGGTCAAAGACTATAAAAGGAAAATAGTATCTTCTAGGGATAACGAAGACGATGATTTGGTTGAAATAGCAGAGTAGTTCTGTGAAGTCATATCAGTCCAGATTGATAAATCAATTGAACACATATAATAGTGGGCCTTAAACTTCAGTCTCATAATTTTGAGAACATTGTGAAAACAAGGGAGGATCAAAGAAAAGCATTTTGGAGCAGAAAAGAAACTCAGCCACCCAATTCAGCAAATGAAAAGAACTCTTTCTACCACGTGATAATTTCTGTTGTAAATGCTGGAGTGAATACAAAGAGGAGCAAGAAACAGTTTCTAAATGAGAGCGTTAACACAACTTTCAGCGCCGCGAATCTATGATAAGTAGCTCTAATTGGACAACTATTCTGAGTGCCAATGCTGGAGAGATGAAACATGAGAAAGGAAGTATGCGTGACAACTATAAATGTACACAAATGGGACCTAAAGAAGAGGTGACAGTAACATTGGAGGGGCATGATAGAAAAAAGGATGTTTGAAGAAAGGCATTGTAACCTTCCGCACAATTAATCATGCGTAGTTTACAGGCTGAGCGTGAGTTTCTTATGTACATTTCTTTTATTTTGCTTACTAGATCACAAGACTACCTGAAGGTTGGACATCGTATATTAAACATTGCCTCCCTTGAAAATGCTTACCAGAGTATCTTATGAATAGTAAGAATTGAAAAGCACTGCTTAATTCATATACATAATATTTCAGTGCTTTGAGTTGATCAGGTTGGGATACATGTAGACTCTGAAAGAAAGTTTGTTATGAGAAGAAATATTTAGAGAACTGTTTAATTGGTGAGATTGCAGAAAGTTTTCATTTATCGAAAAAGGAAATATAAAATTTGGAGAAAAGATTATATAAATTTTATGTTTAATATCTATTTTGTTACATCGAAATCTGATTATAACTAACAGAATAATTAATTACTTCTTTCTTAATTGGAAATTTTAATTAATATTTAGTTATACCTTTAATTAATTTAATATTTTAATTAATTCTGAGATTAAACTTAATTAATCTTTAAATAATTTAATATAATTTTTAATATTGGCACCTTTACTTGATGAGTTGTATTTGAAAGAAAGACCAAGGCTCAGTCGGTTGAACGTCTGATTTTGGCTCAGGTCATGGCCTCACGGTTCGTGAGTTTGAGCCCCACGTCAGACTCTGTGCTGACAGCTCAGAACCTGGAGCCTGCTTCGGATTCTGTCTCCCTCTCTCTCTGGCCCTCCCCGCTCGTGCTCTGTCTCTCCCTCTCTCTCAAAAATAAATAAACATTAAAAAATTATACTGAAAGAAAGACCAAATTTCTTCCACATAACAACTTGAAAATTGTTAGTTTAAATGCCAAATGACGGTCACAATCCATTTAGTGTCTTTCAAAATATACCCAAAACAATGTTAACTCCTAAGGCAGTTTCTCTTTACTCAAGCTAGACTAGAGATATTCATAAAATTTCAGTAGTATATGTACATAGATCAGAGTCTTTTGGGGCTTGAAGTCTTCAGATACTTATTCTTTTTTGGAGGTTGAGTTACCCTTTGGGCTTATCACAGCAGTTCTAGCCTTCTGAAGTCAGTGCCTCTATCACACACACTTTGAATTTGTACATAGAAAATGGGTGCATCACGCCAGTCAGAGTGGCCAAAATGAAGAAATCAGGAGACTATAGATGCTGGAGAGGATGTGGAGAAACAGGAACCCTCTTGCACTGTTGGTGGGAATGCAAATTGGTGCAGCCGCTCTGGAAAGCAGTGTGGAGGTTCCTCAGAAAATTAAAAATAGACCTACCCTATGACCCACCAATAGCACTGCTAGGAATTTATCCAAGGGATACAGGAGTACTGATGCATAGGGGCACTTGTACCCCAATGTTTATAGCAGCACTCTCAACAATAGCCAAATTATGGAAAGAGCCTAAATGTCCATCAACTGATGAACGGATTAAAAAATTGTGGTTTATACACACAATGGAGTACTACGTGGCAATGAGAAAAAATGAAATATGGCCTTTTGTAGCAACATGGGTGGAACTGGAGAGTGTGATGCTAAGTGAAATAAGCCATACAGAGAAAGACAGATACCATATGGTTTCACTCTTATGTGGATCCTGAGAAACGTAACAGAAACCCATGGGGGAGGGGAAGGAAAAAAAAAAAAAAAAGAGGTTAGAGTGGGAGAGAGCCAAAGCATAAGAGACTCTTAAAAACTGAGAACAAACTGAGGGTTGATGGGGGGTGGGAGGGAGGGCAGGGTGGGTGATGGGTATTGAGGAGGGCACCTTTTGGGATGAGCACTGGGTGTTGTATGGAAACCAATTTGACAGTAAATTTCATATATTAAAAAATAAAAAAAAATTAAAAAAATAAAAAAAAAAGAAAATGGGTGCAAAGGCGGTTGGTGAAAAGAGTTGTCAGGGACCAAGTATGAGATTTTCGTTCAAAGAGATACTTAGGGAACGTGAACTAAAAGACATACATTTGTTGATCTTCATCAGATCAAACGGGTAGGAGTTGACAAAATCTCCTACATCATTTTGCTCATGGGTGAAGCCCCCAATTAATCATGCACAGAGAGGCACACACTGTGCTGATAAAAATGTGTATTGCTCCTTCTTCCGGTCTGGAAAACAGCTATTACCCCTTTCAAGTAAATGACTTTGTTGAGAGTAAGAATACACAGAGGCAGTAGATAGAAACTCTAATGGAAAATAAACCTCTTAGAGCAACCTCTCCCATCTTTAACGAGAGCTACGTTTCCATTCAAACAGGTTGTCTTTAGAAAGAATAAAATTCACTCTGGAGTGAATGTGCAAAAATAAAAACAAGTAAATTTGGCTTTTACAGGGTGGCTGACAGCCTTGGGGATAAAATATGGCTTCAGCTGCCAAGACATTCAGCTGATTTCCAAATTTGACCAAGGATATTGGGGCAAACTCCTTGTCTTACATTGAAGTCGTAGGATCTCAAATGTATGCAGAGCAGACAGAATTATGGATTCAAAAGTTTTCCAAAAGTGTATAGTGAACAGCTCTATTTGTGTTTATATCTCTCAAGAGGATAAAGAAATTAAGTGCCCTCGACAGGATTTTAACCTCCAAAGATAAGCTGGTTGAGCTAATCTTCTGCTTATATATGTGACTTTTATGAAATTAAAGAGGCTATTAGCATGAAAACTAAAATTTGAATTATTTTCCCCTTTACACTCCCATACTATCCTTTTTTTTTATTCCCATGCTATCCCTAAAGTCTCATCTATTATCACAATTATTACACATTGATAGTGCAAAGCTCCAGAATCAGACACAGCTAGATTTAAATATATAGTCTGGAACATACAAACTCAAGATTGATGAGCTTCAGGAAGACACTTCTTTGTACTTTAATTTCTTTATATTTAAACTGTAATAATAAGAAAAAACGCTAAAAATTTTGTGTTGAGCATTAAATAAATAATACAACTTGCACCCTCAAAAAATAACATGGCTATTATTACCCAATGGGGGATGACACATTTTTTATTAATATGGAGTCAGTATAGAAATGCATAATACATTATATATATATCTTAAACACTTGAGGTCAGTTGCATTTATTGAACAATCCTCAAAAGGTTATACTGGGACATTTTCTTACAAAGAAGAAAATGTACTGGAAATGTGTGGCATTTCATTACTTACTCTTTAATATTATGCTTTCATATTAATAAATTATCATTGGCATTTGAGTGTGAATTAGTTTTATCGTTTCTCCCTTTTTTGTTGCTGTGAGAAAAATTATGTGTTAGAGGTGGTGCATGTGCTAAGAAGATACCAATAAAGGAGGTAGAAAGCAAAAGAAAGAAGGTGGAAATCAGACAAACAGACATTCTCAGCCTCTTCCTCTGGAGTCCTCCTAAAAGCATCCTGGGGTCCAGGAGAGCCACTGGGGCCCTGGGACCATGGCCAGATACAGCTGGCCACAAGTACAGATATCTGTGTACCCCTCCAAAGTGTCTAAAGTGATGCAAACTTTACATTTGCTCTTTTGATCCTTGATTACTTTAATAAAAATAACTTTTAATCATACGGCAATACATACGCTTCAACATGTTTCCCAGAGTCAGAAACCACCATTCACACTGTAGAAACTACTCAAAATGGAGACAACAGGAAGGGAAAATGGTGTACAAGACTGACTTTCGCAACTCAAACTTGCAAAGTGACAAAAAACATTACAGCAGCATCCTATGTGCAGAAATTCTGGTGTTATGAGAAAGCACAATAATTGGGATATAGGCAAATTATTTCAGTCCATCAGGTTCCATGAAGCTGTCCTTAAAAATACGTTACAGAATGTGATGGTGTTTCTAATATTACATCTATAAAGTCCAGCTCTGAGGAAGCTCCGTGGTCAAAAGAGAAAGAGGGTCACATGCCAGACGAATTTTTTAAAGTTCTTTTTAGGATTGCCTCAGCTTGTTGCCAGCCTTGTGCTGCTGGTCAGTCTGTGTATGAAAACAGAAATTATTATAACATTTTTTTTTCTTTTGGAAAAAAAAAAGAGACAATGCATACTTAAGATCTTATCAGATATTTGAATTTATTGTTTAAAATAGTCTATGAATGAGAAGTTACTTTGCATACATAAAATATATATGACCCAGGTAATAATTTTGCTTAATGAATCTATTTTCTTTAGTAACAGTAGTTGATCTAACAGTAAATACAGCCCAGCTCCTTTGTCTCTTACGGGTAAATGAGTCAATTGCATTTATCTACACACTTTTTTTTTTTAATGCTTATTTATTTTTGAGAGAGAGAGAGAGAGAGAGAGAGAGAGACAGAGCGTGAGCAGGGGAGGCGCAGAGAGAGAGGGAGACACAAAATCCGAAGCAGGCTCCAGGCTCTGCGCTGTCAGCACAGACCCCGATGCAGGGCTCAAACCCACCAGACGTGAGATAATGATCTGAGCCTAAGTCGAATGCATTCAGTGGACTGAGCCACCCAAGTGACCTTTATCTACAGTCTTCTAATGTCACTCACTTGGTGGAGGTGAGGCAGTCAGACATGGCTAGCCAATGGAAGATAAGAACCCTCCCTCCCTCTTCCTGTTCCTCCTCCCCCTCTTTTTTTGTTTATGATGCTGTTTGCTCAATATACTTGAATAGCATAAGTGTGTTAAAAGAACTCACAAGCTAACGGGGTTAAAGATGGCAGAGTCCTTCTTTTCTTAGGGTGGGATTGTGACACGCCCTGCCACAGATAATACCTCATTTTTAATCACTCCATGATTCAAATAACTGACTTTTTGTGAATTCTTCCCAACTTGTTCTTTTTGTAATTTTCAAAACCTAAGGTTTTTTGTTTATTTCCATAAGCTCCAAAATACATTTTCTCCAGTCCAAACCTGAAAAACATCCTCCTCACGGTAAAAAAATTTATACTTTACTTTTTGCTTCTAATCTGCACAATTCTTCGAGGATAGAAATTTCCAATTTTTTCTGATTTATACCAGACAGCCTAAAATACGTCTCTTTTCTTCTTGTTCAGTTAACAATACTTCTGTTACTGCATTTAGTCTATATTTTATTCTAACAAGAGCAATTACCGATTACTGATATTTTTCTTGCATAAATTCTCAAATATTCTATTTTTTAGTTTTAAATCATTTCTTCTTTATGTATACCCTAAAAATTCTTCTTCTCTATATATGTATTTTATACACAGTTGGTGGGTAGAATTAAATAGGAGAATACACTTTTAGCAAAAAATATTATTTGTAATAATTTTTTTTATATTTATTTATTTTTGAGAGACAGAGAGAGACCGTGCATGAGCAGGGGAGGGGCAGAGGGAGAGCAAGACACAGAATCTGAAGCAGGTTCCAGGCTCTGAGCTGTCAGCACAGAGCTCAATGCGGGGCTCAAACCGCATCCCTCAAACCGTGGGATCATGACCTGATATCTTTCTTTCCATCTATATACCATTTATTTTTTTTCCCATATATATATATATATATATATGTATATATATATATATATATATTTTTTTTTTTCCCCACATTTTTTCATTTTCGAGAGACAGAGAAACAGAGCATGAGTAGAGGAGGGACAGAGAGAGAGGGAGACACAGAATCCGAAGCAGGTTCCAGGCTCTGAGCTGTCAGCACAGAGCCTGACGCGGGGTCTCGAACCCACAGTGAGATCATGAGCTGAGCTGAAGTCAGACGCTTAACAGACTGAGCCCCCCAGGCGCCCCAGTTCTAATAATGTTTAAGCAACTTATTATCAATCTTGATTCCCTGATCCAAATTATTGTGTCAAGTATGTTACCCAAGCCATAGTAATTTACATATTTGCCCCGGTAAGAAATGATGCACCGGAGGTCGGCCAAGTTTCTATTTGTCTATGTTGTTTCCAGAATTCAAATTCCAGAATTAAATATGCTTTCAATTGTAGAGTTAGGGGTAATATGGAGTTTACACAGAAATGAAAATGCTTGGTCTGGAGGTCAGTAGCCCCCAGTCTAACTTACCCGTGTCCACTCAATGGCACAGAAACCGGCCAGAGCTCTGAAATGATGATTGCTGCTACCTCAGCTCTTACGACTGCTTTTATGTGTATTACCACTAAATACTACTAACTGCTTAGTAAATTAAGGGATTGTTTATTTTTGAGCACTATTCATTCTTAAAGAAAAATAAATGCTTTATTGATTATGCATTGAACTTTTAAGTCATTCTTCTGAAAGAAATTAGAATACTAGAAACTTTAAAGGTGTTCACAGTAATTAAATGTTAAGGTTGTTTTGATTTTCTATGGTTTATTAAGATTTCTGTTTTTAAGTTTACTGTTGCGTAGCTTTTGTTTCTTGAATTATGTAATTACTGACAGCATGTTATTTCTCTTAGGTTTAAAATGCATTAAAGCATTTATATGTCTTTATCGATATTCTGTTTCCAATACAAACTGAATATATTCTACATAGGTACAAAGAAATCAACATGAGAATAAAGCCAGTTTCCTCCAGTCACCGGAGTGATGTAAATGACTTTCTTTCTGTCTTTCTGAGTAACTTTACAGAAGCACTTTGGCAATAGTAAGGAAGATGGTTGTACATGTTATGAAGTCTTTGGTGTCTAGAATTATGTAAACTGATGTATGTGATGATACTCTGATGTTGTCCCTCCATAGTCTAGCCTTCTGCCAGTGCAGAACATTTATTTGGCCAAACTGAAATGTATTTCTCAGAAGACAGAGAAAATTCTGGGCTTATACAGAACATCTCTAGGGACAGAACTGAAAATATTTCCAACCTATCTTGCCATGACTTTGGTTGTGGCCAGTTATAGATCCAATTGCTGGAATCCAATAATGGCTTTTTACTTAGAAAATGGTTCTTTATTCCCATTTCCTAATA
Organism: Panthera leo; assembly: GCF_018350215.1. Taxonomy (NCBI): domain Eukaryota; kingdom Metazoa; phylum Chordata; class Mammalia; order Carnivora; family Felidae; genus Panthera; species Panthera leo. The sequence goes on along the minus strand of NC_056695.1, from coordinate 2,527,085 downwards.
TCTCATCCATTCCAACTGCTTCTTAGATTTTCATATCTTATCCTTATATATTTGCAATGCCTCGTTTAAAATTAGTTTTGTTTTCAAACTTCACATAAACTAGTTTATAAATGTATCCTCACATATGATGTTATGTATAATACTGAAAATTGATAATTATATTCAGGTTCACCAGGCTAATATCGGCAAATTTTACAACTATAATTTTTGAAAAGTCTGTTCTAAACCCACCTGGCATGGTATGCAAATACATTTCTTCCACTGTGGGAGACAGCATATCCGTGGTCCACTAGGGCTAGAAGAAGATATTTATGATACAAATAGACAACAGAAGTCTCATACAATAGACTATGATTTATTTACAAGAAATTCTGCAAAGTAGTTAGAAAAAACAGGATATTCACTTAAAAATGGCAGAAAAAGCTTGATTAGGAACTTCAAAAACAGCACATTAAATTGTTTATTTAAAAAAGGTATTCAATGTTATTACACATTGGAGAAAGCATATAAAAGCCTTACTGATTTCCTAGTATGAACCTAGAAGAATGGGCAAAACAAAAAGAGCAAAGTATACTTTGCTTGTGGAAGACTCACTGTAAGAAAACCAACAGTTATGATTGAATTAATATGCTCAACAAAAATACATACGTATATACATCAGAAATATGCATAATAATTATTGTTGAATTGTTGGTAAAAACCCAAGTGCAGAGACGATGCAAAGGTCAACATCGGAGTAGAATGCCTACATATACGGCCTTATAGAACTGTGGTTCTTAACATACATGGGAATACTCTGCCTGTGCCTCTGTGAAAGTGCAAACCCTCCCCTTATATGCATCGAAATGGGAGACACTCAGGAACACAATACTGAATGAAAGAAGGCAGATGCGAAAGCATATACATTGATAATTCCATTTAATGTAACTTCAAAATAAGCACAATCAACCTAAGGGGCTGCAAGTCAGAGGGGAAAGTGTTCTCCTTGAGAAGTGAGGGGCTGAACATTGGGAGGGAGCATGATTTGAGATTCTGGGCAGTGGCCAATATTCCACCTGGCTTCACAGGTACAAATTATTCCTTGGTGATAATTATTCATTGAGCTGGACATTTACATTTTGTGCACTTTTCTGCATCATATTATAGTTTAATTTAATAAAGCCAAAACCCAACATTTATTTTTGCAATACAGCTGTGGATTTTCTTGAATCTCAATTTACATACAGCCAAACTTCTTACCTGAAATGTTTTCAATGGCAGTTTTCTTTCCCGACTCATCTCTTTTTTCAGACCTTCAGAACCTATCTCAAAATTATTATGAAGACCGAAATATGATTAAAATAATACTCTAAACATTTCTGTACAGCAAGAGGAAACAAATATACATTCCATAAGTAATGATGTTTCCTAAACTTTCATTCCACACTTCCTTATCATAATGTTTCAATGTGATATTTTCATTTTCCTAAATTGCTGCACATGTCAGAGATATTATCTTCTCCTAAAGTGTGGATTTATTTCCAAGTGCTTTGTAAAATTTATGAGGAAATATAGTTCAATTTTATGAGGAGGCTCATAGAACTCTCTGCCTGAATACCACTTCTTAAGACAGTAATTAACTTGCATTGACAGCATGAACCTATCAAGATTACTGACATTTAGAATAAAAGTATCTGTACATTCACTTACACTCAGCCAGGACCTTTAAAGATACCTGCTTATCTAAGAATAATTGAATGACACGAACAGCAGTAATTTTGTTTCACATACTTACAGATTCTTCATCATTAGGCTAAATAAGCTTCTCAAGAAGTTGAGGAGAAATTACTGACTTAATATGTAAGCTTTTAGGGAGGGCGAAGATATTGTATTTTTTGTATTTAGTATGTAATGGATACTCAAGAGTATCCATTATTTATTATTTTTATTATTTTTGTATTAAAATTTATTTATTTATTTTTGAGAGAAAGAGAGAGAGAGAGCAGAGAGGGGAAGAGAGAGAGGAAGACAGAGAGAATCCCAAGAAGGCTCCGCACTGTCAGCAGGGAGCCCCACGCAGGGCTCATGCCCTGAGTCCAAATTAAGAGTCAGACACTTAAACAACTGAGCCACCCAGGTGCCCTCAAAATGTTTTTAAAGACAACATAGCCTCCATGGTGTCCTTCAATAAGCCCTGTTTATTTTATATTTCTAATTCCTATTAGCCCTTTTCTTCTTATTATAACATTTAAATCTGGAATGCTTTAGATGGTGGTGTTTAAGAGAAACCAATTGGAGAACCAGTTTTATAGCATCTAAAAATACAATGACATCTCCGTATTTCATAGGTAGCTTACTCTTTTGTTCTCATCAAATTCTGTTGACTGACATAAAATGCCTTTCAAATATTTTCTAACATGAAGATTGGGGAAAAGAAAGCAGAGTGTTCATGAGTCTCCATCCCGGTTCCAGTATGGATGGTTTGCTAAATGATCCAAGGAGAAGACGGTGGCTTTCTCTTTTACTAGAGCAAGTAAAGGCTTGGGTCCAGCTGTGGAAACAGGGCAGGAAGGTCACTTCCTCGCACATCCCCATCCTTTCTCTTTTCTGATGCCTTTCTGGTACCACTATTGGATCCAATGTTTTAATTATTGTTTAATCAAGACTAGCCTTAGATGAGCCTGGGCCTGGGCCTGGGTTGGCAGGGTGGGTAATGTGATTGGGACACCTCATGCTTAGAATATTCTGGGCTCCCCTAGCAGCTTAACAAGCACTAACCAGTTTCTCTAGAACAGTTGTCAGTGACAGGAATATAAAAAATACTCTTGCAAAAGACAAACCAGAACAACTGACAAGATCCCATATTATTCTCATAGATGACTGAGACCAAGAACCTCTCGCCATGTTAGCCGGGCTTTGTGGGTCTCCAAAAGTTTTCCATGTTGCAGGATTTTGTTGCGTCTCTGCTCTGAGGAGTCACACATAATATCTCACTGACTGTTTACCTGCAGTAAAGTAACGTACACCCTTTGCTGTGCGTCTATAGTATTATGGTCACATTTGTAAAAATCCTGAGTTTAGCCAGGAGACAATTTTTAATACATTATACAATGTTTCCCATGTAGATCCTGTTTATTTATATATATTAATCAGATGATATACATAAGGTATCAGAGGCTTGAATATTAATTAAATTTCCAAGTATACTATGTATAATTTTGATCAGAGCTTTGATCAAGGTTGTATTCCTAAAGGTTGTATTCATAAAGATGTACTCTATGTTATAAACTTTTAGATTTTGTCATATAAAGAAGCTAGGAATGTTAGGATTAACTTTTGGATTAAATCTTATATTCAAATTGGGTAAAACTTCACAACTTTACAATACTAGGGCATTTTTCTTCAGCAATTAAAATAAGAATGCTGAGAATACATGAATTGTCCATTAACTAATATTCTAAGTGATTGCTATAAATTTGAAAGATATTGGGAACCCCCATATGACAACCCTGGTCCAAGAAACTAAATAAATCATACAGGGCTTTCCAAAATTGTTTTTCGTCAGGTGTTTCCAAGGAAGCCCAGCGGAAGGGAATCTGCATTCACCTTGTACTTGGGCCCTCATCTGGCTCTTCTGAGTGGGTTTGTTGTGCCTGTTTTTCTGAAGGAACTCTGTTCTTTCCTAGGCAGGTCAAGTGGCTGCACCATATGGTCCGTCGTGAACAAGTTTGCTTCTCCTGAATATCAGAAGAAAAACATGACCTGCTGTTGTCACAAGGAAGGATTTCACCTGACACTTCCTGTCTGGATGCCTTACATGCTCAATTTTTTTAAATCTACTTATTTATTTTTTAATTTACATCCAAGTTAGTTAGCACCTAGTGCTATAACGATTTCAGGAGTAGATTCCAGTGATTCATCCCCTATGTGTGACACCCAGCACTCATCCCAACAAGTGTCCTCTCTGACACCCCTTACCCATTTAGCCCACCCCCCCAACAACCCCTCCAGCAACCCTGTTTGTTCTCTGTATTTAAGAGTCTCTTCTGTTTTGTTCCCTTCCTTGTTTTTATATTATTTTTGCTTCCCTTCCCTTGTGTTCATCTGTTTTGTATCTTAAATTCCTCATATGAATGAAGTCACGTGATATTTGTCTTTCTTTGACTATGCTAAGTTTGCTTAGCATAATACCCTCCAGTTCTATCCACGTAGTTGCAAATGGCAAGATTTCATTACTTTTGATTGCTGAGTAATACTCCTATGTGTGTGAAATGCGTCTTCTTTATCCATTCATCCATTGATGGACATTTGGGATCTTTCCATACTTTGGCTAATGTCAATAGTGCTGCTATAAACATGGGGGTGCATGTGCCCCTTCGAAACAGCATACCTGTATCCCTTGGTAAATACTTAGTAGTGCAAATTCTGGGTCATAAGGTAGTTCTATTTTTAATTTTTTGAGGAACCTCCATACTGGTTCCCAGAGTGGCTGCCCCAGTTTGCATTCCCACCAGCAGTGCAAAAGAGATCCTCTTTCTCCACATCCTTGCCAACATCTGTTGTTGCCTGAATTGTTAATGTTAGCCATTCTGACAGGTGTAAGGTGGTATTTAACTGTGGTTTTGATTTGTATTTCCCTGATGATGAGTGATGTTGAGCAGTTTTTCATGTGTCGGTTGGCCATCTGGATGTCTTTGGAGAAGTGTCTATTCATGTCTTTTGCCCGTTTCTTCACTGGATTATTTGTTTTTCGGGTGTTGAGTGTGATAAGTTCTTTGTACATTTTGGATACTAACCCTTTATTTGATATGCCATTTGTAAACATCATCTCTCATTCTGTGGGTTGCCTTTTAGTTTCACTGATTGTTTCCATAGCTGTGCAGAAGCTTTTTATTTTGATGACGCCCCTAATTCATTTTTGCTTTAGTTTCCCTTGCCTCCAGAGACATGTTCAGTAAGAAATTACTGTGGCTGAGGTCAAAGAGATTTCTGCCTGCTTTCTCCTCTAGGATTTTGATGGCTTCCTGTCTTATGTTTAGGTCTTTCATCCATTTTGAGTTTATGTTTGTATCTGGTGTAAGAAAGTGGTCCAGGTTTATTTTTCTGCATTTCGCTGTCCAGTTTTTGCAGCACCGTTTGCTGAAGAGACTGTCTTTATTCCATTGGATGTTCGTCCCACTTTGTCAAAGGTAAGTTTGCCATATGATAGTGGGTCCGTTTCTGGTTTCTCTATTCTCTTCCATTGATCTGAGTATCTGTTTTTGTGCCAGTACAATAGTGTCTTGATGATTACAGCTTTGTAATACAGCTTGAAGTCTGGGATTTATGATGCTTCCAGCTTTGGTTTTCTTTTTGAGGATTGTTTTGGCCATTCAGGGTCTTCTATGGTTCCATACAAATTTTAGGATTGTTTATTCTAGCTCCCTGAAGAATTCTGGTGTTATTTTGATAGGGATTGCATTGAATATGTAGATTGTTTTGGGTAGTATCACCATTTTAACAATATTTGTTTTTGGAATTCAGGAGAATGGAATATTTTGCCTTTTTTTGTCTTCTTCAATTTCTATCATAAGCTTTCTATAGTTTTCAGTGTATAGATTTTTCACCTCTTTAATTAAGTTTATTCCTAGGTATTTTACGGTTTTAGTTGCAATTGTAAATGGGATTGACTCCTTGATTTCTCTTTCTGTTGCTTCATTATTGGTGTATAGGAATGCAACTGATTTCTGTCCTTTGATTTTATATCTTGCGACTTTGCTGAATTCATGGATCAGTTCTAGCTGGTTTTTGGTGGAATCTTTTGGGTTTTCCATATAGAGTATCATGTCATCTGCGAAGAGTGAAAGTTGGACTTCTTCCTTGCCAATTTGGATGCCTTTTATTCCTTTGTGTTCTCTGACTACTGAGGCTAAGACTCCAATGCTATGTCGAATAACAGTGGTGAGAGTGGACATCCCTGTCGTGTTCCTGACCTTTCGGGAAAACTCTCAGTTTTTCTCCATTGAGGCTGATATTAGTGGTAGGTCTTTCATATATGGTTTTTATGATCTTGAGGTACTATCCTTCTGTCCCTACATTCTTGACAGTTCTTATCAAGAAAGGATGCTGTATTTTGTCAAATGCTTTCTCTAAATGTATTGAAGGGATCATGTGGTTCTTATCCTTTCTTTTGTTGATGTGATGTATCACATTGATTGTTTTGTGGATATTGAACCACTCTGCATCCCAGGTATAAATCCCACTTGGTCATGGTGAGTAATTCTGTTAATGTATTATTGGATCCAGTTGGCTAGTATCTTGTTGAGGATTTTTGCATCCATGTTCATCAACAAAATTGTTCTATAGTTCTCCTTTTTAGTGGGGTCTTTGGTTTTGGAATCAAGGTAATGCTGCCTTCTTAGAATGATTCTGGAAGTTTTCCTTCCATTTCTATTTTTTGGAATGGCTTCAAAAGCTGTTCTTCTTTAAATATTTGGTGTAATTCCCTATGGAAAGCCATCTGGACCTGGTATCTTGTTTTTTTTGGGAGATTTTGATTACTGATTCGATTTCTTTACTGGTTATGGGTTTGTCCAAATTTTCTGTTTTTCCTGCTTCAGTTTTGGTAGTTTATATGTTTCTAAGAATTTTCCCATTTCTCCCATATTGACAATTTTATTGGCATATAATTACTCATAATATTCTTTTATTATTGTTTTTATTTCTGCTGTGTTGGTTGTGATCTCTCCTCTTTCATTCTTGATTTTATTTATTTGGGTCCTTTCCTTTTTCTTTTTGATCAAACTGGCTAGGGGTTTATCGATTTTGTTAATTCTTTCAAAGAACAAGTACCTGGTTTCATTGATCTGTTCTACTGTTTTGTTTTGTTTTGTTTTGTTTGGTTTGGTTTGGTCTTGATATCATTGATTTCTGCTCTAATCTTTATTATTTCCTGTCTTCTGCTGGTTTGGGGTTTTATTTGCTGTTCTTTTTCCAGCTCTTTAAGGTGTAAGTTTAATTTGTGTATCTGAGATCTTTCTTCCTTCTTTAGGAAGACCTGGATTGCTCTTATTACCACCTTTGCTGCGTCCCAGAGGTTTTGAGTTATGGTCATTTTTGTTGGCTTCCATGTCCTTTTTAATTTCATCTTTAACTTCTTGGTTAACCCATTCATTCTTCAGTAGGATGTTCTTTAGTCTCCAAGTACTTGTTATCTTTCCAAATTTTTTCATGTGGTTGATTTCAAGTTTCATAGCGTAGTAGGACCTCAATCTATTTTTACTTGTTTAGGGCTGATTTGTTTCCCAGTATGTGATCTGTTGTGGAGAATGTTCCATGTGCACTTGGGAAAAATGTATATTCTGCTGCTTTAGGATGAAATGTTCTGAATATATCTGTCAAGTCCATCCAGTCAAGAGGGTCATTCAAAGCCATTGTTTCCTTGTTGATTTTCTGTTTAAATGATCCATCCATTGTTGTAAGTGGGGTGGTGAAATCCCCTACTATTATGGTATTATTATCAATGAGTTTCTGTATCTTTGTGATTGGTTTACATATTTGGGTGCCTCATGTTTGGAGCGTAAATGTTTACAGTTGTTAGATACTCTTGGTGGATAGACCCTTTAGTTATGATATAATGTGTTTCTTCATGTTTTGTTCCAGTTTTTATTTTAAAATCTAGCTTTAAAATAAAACTATTTTGTCTGGTATAAGTATGGCCACTCTGGGTTTTTTTGTTGTAGTTGTAGTTGTTGTTGTTTGATAACTATTAGCATGATAGATGGTTCTCCATCCCCTTCCTTTCAATCTGAAAGCGTTTTTAGGTCTAAAATGGGTCTCTTGTAAACAGCATATAGATGGATCTTGTTTTCTTATCCATTCTCTTACCCTATGTCTTTTTATTGAAACAATTAGTCTATTGAGTGAATACTGAAATATCTGAATTTATTGACATTATGTTGCCTGTAGAGTTGGAGTTTCTCATGGTGTTCTCTGGTCCTTTCTAGTCTTTGTTGCTTTTGGTCTTTTTGGTGTTTTGTTTTGTTTTATTTTGTTTTGTTTTTGTCTTTTCTCCCCTCAGAGAGTCCCCCTTAACATTTTTTTTTGTGAGGCTGGTTTAGTTTTTGTTTGTCTGGGAAACTTTCCATCTCTCCTTCTATTTTGAATGACAGTCTTGCTGGATAAAGAATTCTTGGCTGCATATTTTTCTGATTCAGCACATTGAATATATTCTGCCACTCTTTTCTGGCCTTTCAAGTTCTGTGGATAGGTCTGCTGTGAACTTGATATTTCTTCCCTTGTAGGTTAAGGGCTTTTTTCCCTTGCTGCTTTCATGATTCTTTCCTTGCCTGAGTATTTTGCGAATTTGACTATGATATGCCTTGTTGATGGCCAATTTTTGTTAAATCTAATGGGAGTTCTCTGTGCTTCCTGGATTTTGATATCTGTGTCTTTCCCCAGGTTAGGAAAGTTTTCCACTATGATTTGCTCACATAAACCTTCTATCCCTTTTTCTCTGTCTTCTGGAACCCTATGATTTGGATGTTTTTCCCCCTTTTTAATGAGTCACTGAGTTCTCTAGTTCTTATATTGTACTCTTTTGCCTTAGTCTCCTTCTTTTTTTCTGCTTCATTATTCTCCATAATTTGGTCCTCTATATCGCTGATTCTCTGCTCTGCCCCATCCATCCTTGCTGCCATGGCATCTATTTGAGATTGAAGCTCAGTTATAGCATTTTAAATTTCATCCTGACTAGCTTTTACTTCTTTATCTCCACAGAAAGGGATTCTAATCTATATTAAACCCCAGCTAGTATTCTTATTATCATAATTCTAAATTCTGGCTCAAACATCTTGCTTTTATCTGTGTTGATTAAGTCCCTGGATGTCATTTATTCCTATTTTTTCTTTTGGGGTGAATCCTTTGTTTTGTCACTTTGAAGGAAGAAAAGGAATTAATAAAGTAAAAAATATAAAAATTAAAAACTTAAAAACAATAGAAAAAATCAAATTAAGGGTTCTAGCTTCTAGATGTGTTTTGGTCTGGTTGTTGGAAGAAGCTTGATAGAATAGAGAAAAAAGTGAAAGAAAAAAAGGGAAACTTTTGCAAATTTGAAAAAACAAATACCATAAAATAGAATAAAATGAAACTATGAAAGTAAAATAGAATTTAAAACATTTACAAAAAAGTGAAAAAAATAAAGTAGAAAAAATAAAGAAAACTCTTTCTTATAAAAACAGAAAATAAGGGGGCACCTGGGTGGCTCAGTCAGTTAAGCGTCCGACTTCAGCTCAGGTCATGATCTCACGGTTCATGGGTTCGAGCCCTACATCGGGATATGTGCTGACAGCTCAGAGCCTGACCCTGCTTCAGATTCTGAGTCTCTATCTCTCTCTGTTCCTCCTCTGCTTGCTCTCTCTCAAAAGTAAATAAACATTAAAAAATTAAAAAAAAAACGGAAAATAAAAATATTTTTTTTTCTTTCTGTATTCAAGAATAAGAAAAAAAAGGAAAAGGAAAAATATCAATAGATGGATAAACTAACAGAATGAAATCCTACTGAAATTACATCCAGTTTCCCCTAAAAGTCAATCTGTGAAGCACTTTATAGTCTGTAAACTAAGCAGGGGGAGAGACTTGTGGTGTTCCTCAAGAGTGCAGTTGGCCCAGTTGGGTGGGGCTTAGTGTAATGGTTCCATTCTCCACTAGATGGCACTGCTTAGCTTACTGGGGTGGATTATTCTGGTGTGTGTAGGCACGTATGCACATGTGCAGGAGGGGTGAAAATGGCATCACACGGCTACCCAGTCTCTAGTTTCAGAACTCTGTGCTCTCCCCCACTGGTATCCAAGCACCCCTCCTTTGTCTCAGTCTTCTGCCCACTCCCTGCTACTACACAGTCTGTGACCAAGCCATCAGGCTGAGAGGCAGCACCTCCCTCCTGAGTTTTATTTCAGATGGGCTCTTTCACAAGCCCTCACTTCTGAGGGACTGGGGCTTTGACCTGCTCATACCCTCTGGGGAATGGTCACACTGAGCAATGCCCAGATGCCAGCCCACTCCAGAAAAAGTTTGTGTGATCGTGTAGCAGCAGCATTTCAGGGATTATGGTAACTCACAACACACATCTGACACCAGGCTTGACTCTTAATGTCCTTGTTCCAACACCAGCAAATGTGGTTGTTCTCTGGAGTCCGCTGGGACTTCGCCTACTGAGTTCTGTGGTTTAAATTGGGCAGATTGCTGTGTTATCCTCAAATCAGTTTTCTAGGTGTGCAAGATGATTTGGTGTTGATCTGGCTGCATTTCAGGGAGGAGAGATTCAAAAAACTTTCCATGGTCCCTTCCCACTTTTTATATTTTTAAATAAAGAGCTATATTCTTTGTGGAACTAATTACATTTAGAGGAAAGCATATAACATTTATATTCATACATACCCTACTCTTTGTGCATAATACTCAATGAATATGAAAATATTTCAGACAGAACATACTCGTATCATGGCAGAAATCTAGGCATTTATCTCTCATTTGGGAAATATTATGCACAGGCAAACACAATATTTTCCATAATTATATTGTTTCCCAGGCAATGAGACAAGGAAAAACACTGTGTATGTAATGAATACACCAGCAATTTTTAGTACTAAGGAAAGAATTCATATATAATAGTGAGATTCATGTCCATTGTGAAATATAACAGAAAGGAAGTGTTTTGGTCAAGACTATTCTAAAGATAATCTGGCTCATTGACTTTTATTACAATATGTGTTCATAATAACAATATATCATTTATTGTTATTATAAATTAATTAGGCTCTGTTAAGAAAAAAAAACTACTCAGTAATTTGATGACAAATAAGAAGTAGACTAAATAAAACAGGGACACATATACAGGTATGTTTCATTAAAAAAAACAACTCAGTAGAAAGACAAAATGAAAATAGGATTACTCTAGTGTATTCAGAGAATGCAATGTGGTCTGATAATGGGATAACATTAAATAAAAAAAATTAGAATAGTAAAAAAGGTATGTTAATAGCCAAAATGCTAGTATAAATTGTAAGTGATTGGTAACATGGACTTTATGTCTTAGGGCTTATTAAGAAAGTGAGAGCAAACTAAAAAGTCTAAGTCTTGCTTTTCAGCACAGTATGGGAGGAAGTTTGGCCCTGCACTACAATTCTGGGGTGAATACCCAGGGGGTTTGACAAGGAGTCTTAACCTTGCTGATCAGAACACTTTCCCCATGTCGTGCAAGCTGATGGAATTATTATACTTCCTTTCCCTTTATTGCCAGTCATGTGATGCTTCACTCTGTGCATGTGGGACTCAGTATTACCCCAAACACGTTAGGGGTCCTTTATGCAGATTTTTGAGCTTGTTTGCAGGGTCCCTTCCTCTTTATAACTCCAGCACTCAAATCCCATCTACCTGTTCCTCCCCTGACTCCTTCCCTAACAGTCCTGGACTCAGAGAGGCCTTGCCTCTCTGCTTGGGGTTGCCCCTGAATCTTCCTGCTCTGTCCCATGGTCCAGAACAGCCTCTGAGAGTAAGCACTGTTGTGGGTTCCCTCTCTTTCTCTTACTTATAGCTCACAGTCGTGTGTGTGTGTGTGTGTGTGTGTGTGTGTGTGTCTGGTCTGATATGTGGAAAAAGTTTGAATGTGTATTTCACCCAGTGTTTTCGTTGTTTACAGTGGAAAGAAAGATAATGCCATCATATCTAGGACCACCCCATTAAAAATGAGAAAATCCAAACTGGAAGCATCTATCTGTTTTTTTAAATTTATTTTTGTAGAAGTGTCTATTAATGTAACATTAGGTATTTTCTGACAAAATGGATTAAAAGTTTCATACCGTCTATAGTTTTTGTTTGTTTATTTTGCTCTGATCAAAGTAAAATAACTAAATCAGCTTTAGTAACTTCATGTAGTGTCAGTGTATGTTGTTAGCACTTCAACCCTTCAGCAAACCTCTACCGATAACTTGGAAACAATTTTGTCTCCTAAAAATTACATTTTAAACATAAAAGCATTGTGGTAATTGTTGGGCAATGTCATCGAAGAGAGGTGATTGATCTTTGGGCTGCCCCCAGGGAACTCAGAGGTTCTCCACCCCTTCCCCTGTCCTTGCAATGTGGGCTCCACTTGCCTTTCCCTCTCTCAGAAGCTGCTCTGGGACAGAGCCTTGAGATGTTGAACACACCTACATGGTGTACCTGACTAAAACTAAGGCCTCTTTATAAGCCTGAGATGCTGAGGGCAAGTGTGGGGATCTATTTATCTAGCTGCCCCCCAAGACAAGCCTGATGTGTAAGTTTTCTTGGTTTATTAAAACTTCCACCTATGAACCTGGAGCGGCTGCTTCTTTACTCAGCCTCTGCCTGCCTTGTCCTTATGTTGGCTGGTTTGAGATTACACCAAAGAAGCTTCTGAAAGGGTTGCAAACTGACACTAGTATGTCAAAATTATAGAATAAATTGCTGGCCTGATAATCTTTATATATTCTGGTTAAGATTACTGTAATTATGCTGGCTTGATAATCTTTATGTATTCTGATTAAGATTATTGACATTTCCAAAGAAAGAACAAGATATTCTGAAGGGGGACTGATTATTTGTAAAAAAAAAAAAAAAAAACAAAACAAAAAAAAAAAAAAACAAAAAAAAAGAAAATCAAAATAAAAGGTAAGAAATTTAGAAAAAATAAAGAAAGAAAGGAAGAAAGTAAAGAAAAAGAGAAAGAAAGGAAGGAAAAAGAAAGAAAGGAAGTAAGGGAGGAAGAAAAGAAGAAAGAAAAAGTATATGTAATCACGAAGGCAAAATGCACACTTTTTCAGGACAGGGAAAACTCTGCTGACTAGCTTCTTTCCTTATGGGATAGACCATGTTTCCTGTAATTACTGATGTACCAGATTATTTTATCTGAAAACATGAAATGATCCAGTCTGTCAGTCAAGTTTGTTACTGATTTGCTTTCACAAAACTTTACAATCATGATTTAGCTTCCCATACATGTATGTGTGTATGAGACAACCATATGGGTGCTCTTCCCAGAACCACTTGGCTTCCTTTTGAGCATTTTGTGCACCCCCAAAGCTTCTGTGAGAGTTTGCTCCCAACAGCAAGTACCTGTAACTCGTTCTTTCTGGAACGCTACCCAGGGGGAATGGGAGGCTTCATCAGCTGTGTGAATGGAGAACAAAATTACTTGGGAATTTGCATCCTTACAGGCATGAGGCTTAACTAGTAAGTGACAGGTTGCAATAACAGGTGCCCCAGATGCCTTATTCCTGGGCGGGACAATTCGGAGGTTGGGCACACTCCAAATTTCCTGCGAGTCTCTGACAGAGTACCAGTAGTCTCCCCACTTCTCTGTCCCATTTCCTCCTTGACTCATTTCTTCTGGGAAACTTTTGTAATCACAGATTATTATCTCTGGGTCCACGTCTGAGGAACTCAAGCTAACATATCCCTCTCTTTAGAGAGAGAGAGAAAAAAAGGACTATACCATAGTGAGACTTTGAGTCCATGCTATGTAAAACATCCATGTGAAATCAATAAATAGACATGTAGGTTTACTGTACCAGATTTACAAATTAGATTAAAATTAGTCCTAACCTGAAATATTTTCTAAATTTAGGTTCATAAGCCTCAAAACTATATAAAGGCAAGATCCTGGATAATGATATATTCACAAGGGGAATAAATCCTTATGGGTGTTTTGGAGAAAATTCCCCGATCTAAGGATCTCTCTAAACCTTTTTGATTCTGTATAAGCCTTTTTTGTTCTTTGATTTTCTAAAGAACGTTATTCTTTGGGTTTATATTCCACAAACTTTAGATGAGTAAACTGCTACATGTCTATAGAAAACTCAATATAATCTATCTGTTCAATAAGATTAAGGGAAATTATGCCTGTATTACATATTACATTGCAGCAGTGGTTTGCATATTATCAAAGTAGATCCCATGTGTGTAAATCACCACAAATATCATCATCATCATCATCATTATCATCATCCGTCTGTATTTTTATCATAATTGGTCAAATCAAACATTATGGGAAATAGCAAATAAGAAAAACCTAAATATAGCTAATCAGTATTTGTATATATTATTTAAGTGTATTAACATTTAGAATTTTTTATACTTTCTGTCAAGAGTCAAATTCTGATATTTTCATTTTGGGTCTAACATCCAAGGTACAATCCCATCAGTTCCACAGAGTGGTCCCTAAATCCTGGGGCCCATTTCAGTAATTTCTATCATATGATTTTGGAACATTCAGTCAATTAGTAGCCTAGAAGACTCAAAAGAATATTTTGAAATCTATTGATTCTCTCTCATCATATATTTATAAATGCCTTCTAATTTCTAATTGGCCAGTGCTTGTTATCCCCATAGAAAATGTCGCTGGCAGAACATTAACCTTCCTTTACTCACTCAACAAATACTGACTGAATGTCCATTATGTGTCAGACATTACACAATGGGCTGTGGCAAACAAAGAAACACACACACACACACACACACACACACACACAATAAAAGTGAAAAAGAACAGGCAGAACTTGTCCTCAAATAGCTCGTGATCCTATGAAGGAAACAAAAATGTGAAACCAAAAGGCAATAAGATAAATGCTATGGCAGTGCTAGGGAGAAAATAATTTTCATCTCCACTTTGGTATTTCAACTTTATGTCACCCAATAGGTCTGTTTAGGGAGCCATTAGAAATCCTTCTTCAATGTTCTCATTTTGACAGAGCATATTCTGATCACATTGTCACATTCTTCATGTTCCCAGATGTCCTGCTTAACTTTATTGTCCTGATTTTTAAGGATCTCGTATCGTTCCTGAAGGGGCTCTAAAGATTCTCCATTTTGTGACAGACTGCAACTAAAAGAACCGTGGTATAAAGGCCATAAGATTCATTAATATGCAGATGCTACAAATAAGCTTCACATTTGTAATAAAAGTCTTCAATCCCGCAATTTTTTTGTCTCCAAAAACTCTTGCATAGTTTGCAAAGAAACATCTGCGTTATCTCCAAACCTGTTTTGTACACCGAAGGAACTTGAAGAGTCCAGCAGAGTCTAGCTTCCACAGACCAAGGTAGAAAGGGCTTTGACCCAATTTGACCCCTTTGGTGATTCTAAGATAAGGACACTTTATCAGAAATAGCGGAACTAAACTTTATTGATTTTTGTAAGTGCCATGAAAAATATAATGCTCTAATTTTCCCAGGTATGATAAGAATAATTCAGAGTACATTTTACACTGTTCCTGGTTATGCTCGGTAGTAAATTGTGCCAATCATTATTTATTATAATTTCAAGGTCAGAATGTTTTGCATACATTCAATCAAGAGCATTACATAAGTCTACTGTAATTTAGTCATTAAAGACTATCATACACCAATATTTGAAGTGCACGGATATTTTAATATGTTCATGCTATGTTACCATCTATTGAATATAATTAATAGAATGAATCTTCAGCATTCAGTGAAGATTGTAAAATTGCTGAGATTGTAAAATTTTGGTTAACATAGTGGGAGGGAGGAAAGTTGGAAAGAGTACATTTCCGTGGAAGACGGTGGAGTAAAAGGGGAAAGAGAAAATATTTATTGCTTATTTAGTACTTGTCAGTATTTTATTTAACAAAAAAAATGAATGAGGTAACACTATATCAATTATAAATCTATATTTGAGAAGATATTTATAAAGTTTTTCAGTGTTCATATTTTAAGGTTTTATCTGTTTAAATTCACATTTTTGAATGTTAGCATGATCTTCTTTTCATAGAATGTACCTGTACACTTGCGGTTCTGGGTAGAGGGTGCTGTCATTATCAGCCCTGCCTAGTGAATCATCCCGAAATATCTTCAACTGAAGAGGGGATTGGACGTTTGAGCACGGCCACAAAGTTTATTGGAACATAAAAGCGGATTATTCTGGAGTGGTGTCAGCAAGATGGCAGACAAGAAGTTCCAAGCCCTCACTGCCCACGGAAAGACTAAATAAAAAGCAACATGCAGGTCACAATGGCTTTGTAAGAACTCCAGAAAGTAGTTAAGATGTGGCAGTAATCAAGCAAATATCTAACCAATAAAAAGCCTCAATCAAAATGCCAGGAAATTTCATGGCATTTTTGCTTGCCCTTGCCATATCCCACCTCTGGTGGACCATGGTGTAGTGGGGAATAAACTACTCAGTTCCAAGTTCCTTTTAAAGATAGAAGGAAAAGGGCATTCACTTTTGAATGTCCCCTCTCTGTAAAGACAGCTTTCCTACTACTCTTACTTTCTAATCTTATACTCAAAAAACTTTTGCCTGCTGTTCAAAAAAAAAAAAGGAAGAAAGTGGAACTTGCAATATGTTGGTTTCTCTGGGAGCTGTCTGGGTACTGGTTTGTACTTGACTTGGAGAGCTGAAGAGAACAGTCAGCATAGGTAGGATATTAGGTTGGAGGCTGTTGAAAGCAGTGGTGAATGCCATGAGGTAAAGAGCTTCAGATGACCCTTTCGAAGACTGGAAGAAATGGCTACTTTTTCCAAATTCTCAACTTTCAACAAAGAGCACAAGGCATACAAAGAGGCAGAGAACAAGGACTATTTAAAAGAACAACATAAGTCTCTAGAAACTGACCCTAAAACAACCAGGTCTATGTATTAACTGGCAAAGACTTTTAAAACATCTGTCTTGAATAGCTTAATGAATACAGAAAGACATAATGAATAAAATCAGGAAAACAATACATGAACAAAATAAGAATATCAAACAAAGATATGGAAATTATAAAAATGAACCAAGCAGAAATTCTGGAGCTAAAAAAAAAAATACAACAACTGAATTGAAAAATTCTCTAAAGAAGTTCAACAGCAGACTTGAGCAGGCAAAATTAAAAACTAGTGACCTAAAAGACAGTTTATTGGAAATTATGGAGTCTGAGAGTGAAAAGAAAAAGAAGAAAAGTGAACAGAGTCAAAGGAAGTTTTGGGATGCCATCAGGCAGACAAACGTATACATTATAAGAGACCCAGAAGGAGATAAGTTAGAAAAAGGGGCACAAAACTTGTCTGAAGAAATATGTTGAATTTGAAGAATACAGAGTATATACATTTGAGGAAAGACATGGATATACAAATATAAGAATCTCAATGACCTCTAAATAGGAAACTCAAAGAGACCCACAGTGAGGCACATCATAATCAAACTGTCAAGAGTCAAGACAAAGAGAAAATCTTGAAAGCAGCAATAGAAAAATAGTATGTAATGAATATGGAAGTCCTTATAACATGATCAGTGGATTCCTCAACAGAAACCTTGTAAGTAAGAAGGGCATTGATAGATAGATAGATAGATAGATAGGATGATATCTTCAAAGGGCTGAAAGAAAAAAAAACTTTTCAACCAAAATTCTGTGTCTGGAAAAACCGTTGTTAAACAATGTGGAGGAAGTTAAGACATTCTCAAATAAACAAAAGGTAGGGGAGTTCATTATTACTACTCATGCTTTCCACGAAATGCTAAAGGAAGTCTTAAAATTGAAATAAAAAGGTAACTGAGAGTAACTTGAGCATTTAGAAAATATGAAGCTCTCAGCTCTAACTATAAGTACAAAAAAACCCATTATTTAATTTTGGTTTATAATCCCCCTTTTAATTCTTTTATAAAATTTAAAAAATAAAAGGAGTATAAAAATAACTGTAGATTTATTTTAATTGGTATGCAATACATAAAAATGTAATTTGTAACATTAACAACAAAAAATTAGTGGCAAAAGTGAAAGGTAGATTTTTATAAGTGATTGAAGTTAAGTTGTTATCACATCAAAATAGAGTGTTACAACATTGGAATGTTTTATGTAATCCTCATGATAAAGACACAAAAAAATCTATAAAAAATACACAAAAGGAAACGAGAAATGAAAATGTGTCTTTATAAAAAACTCAATTAAACACCAAACAAGTCAAGGGAGGAATTAAGGGACAAAAAGTTAGAGACATACAGAAAACAATTAACACAATAGTAAAAGTAAGCTCATCTCTATTAGTAATTATATTAAATGTAAAAGGGATTAAAATTACCAATCAAAAGAATTAGCAGAATGGATAAAACAATAAGATTCAACTATGCTGTTTCATTTTAGACCTGAGGACATGAATAGGTTAACAGTGAAAGAATGGGAAAAGATATTCCATGCAAATAACAAGCAAAAGAGAGTAGGAGTAGCCATTCTAGTATAACAAAAAATAAGCTTTAAGCTAAAAATTGTTACAAGAGGCAAAGAATATTATATAATTATAAAAGGTTCAATTGAAGAAAATATGAAAATTATAAATATATATATATATATGCATCAGAGCTCCTACATATATGAAACAAACATAAACAGTATTAAAGGGAAATGTAGATAGCTTTATAATAATAGCAGGAAACTTTAATACCTCATTTCCAATAATGAAACAACTAGACAAATCAAAAAAGTAACAGAGGACTTAAAAACAGTACAGGACAATTGGCCCTAACAGACATATACAGAACATATACAGAACTCACATTTTTGTCAAGCACATATAGAATATTCTCTAAGATAGAGAAAATGTTAGGCTACAGTCTTAAAACATTTAAAAAGATTGAAATCATATACAATGTCTTTTATGAGTACAATGGAAAGAAACTAGAAATAAATAGTAGAAGGAAAACTGAAAAATTCACAAAAAGTGGAAATAACATTCACTTAAAAAAACAATGAGCCAAAGAAAAATTACATGGGAAATTAAAAAAACCTCAAGACAAATGAAAACAAACAAAAAGATTTAAAATCAGAAACCTATCTTTATACTCAAGGAATCAGAAAAAGAACAAACGAAACCCAAAGCTAAGAGAAGAAAGGAAATAATAAAGATTCGAGTAGAGATAAAAAAAATACAGAAGTGGAAAACAATAGACAATATCAGTGAAACCAATAATTTGTTGTTTGAAAGCTCAGCAAAATTAGCAAACCTTTAGGTAGATCGACTAAAAAAAAAAAAAGAAGATTCAATGAAAATCAGAATGAAAGAGAAAAAAGTACAACTGATTTTACAGAAATGAATATAATTATAAGAGAATACTAGGAAAAATTATATGCCAACAAGTCAGAAAACCTACATGAAATGAACAAATTCTTTGAAAGGTATAGCAATCCACTAAAATTAGATTATTAGAAAAAAAATAGAAAATCTTAACAGATCTATAGAAAGTTAAGGTAATTGAATCTATAATCAAAGCCCGACAAAGAAAAGACCAGGACCAGATGGCTTCACTGGTGAATGCTATCAAACGTTTAATGAATAATTAACACCAAGCCTCAAACTCTTCAAAAATATTTAAAAGAGGCACGTCCAAAGTCATTTTAAGAGGCCAGCATTATCCTGATACTAAAGTCAGACACTACAAGAAAACTATAGACCAATGAATGTCCCAGATGAAGATTGATGCAAAAATCTTCTAGAAAATCCTAGCAAAGAGAACTCAGTGACACATTTAAAAAATTATACACCATGATCAAGTGGGTTTATTCCTGGAATTCACAGAGAGTTCAACATATACACCAATAAATATAATATACCACAATAATAGAATAAAGAAGAAAAACCACATGATTATCTCAATTGACGTAGAAAAAAAAAGTTGGCAAAATTTAATACCCTATACACTGAGTATAAAAATACTCAGTGAACCAGGAGTAGAAAAGCATTAACATAATAAAAGTCACTTACAAAAAGCTCACGACTGACATTATATTCAGTGGTGAAAGACTGAAAATTTTGCTTTAAGATCAGGAACAAAACAAGGATGCCTGCTACTAACACTTCTATTTAATAAGTACTGGAAGTCCTAGCCTGAGTAATTATACAGTAAATATACAGAGGGGTCAGCTGGACTGACCCCAACACCCAACACCCCCAACAGTTAACTTGGACAATTCTCCCATAGGGTTTTAGGGATAGCTTAACCACCTCTTTGGATAAGCACTGGCATCAGATTCCTCTAACCTTTCTCTTCCAAATAGTACCCTTATCCAACATGTGGATGACCTTCTCCGCTGTAGCTGTTCTTTGCCCACTTCTATTTCTTACGCCATCACTTTCCTCGCCTTCCCAACAAAGGTGATAATGTCTCCCTCTCCAAAGCTCAACTTAATCAACAATCTGTCTCATCCTTAGGATTTTTGCTTACACCAGGCCAACTCACCCTCTTGCCCTACATGGAGCCCAACTCTTACATCTATTTTCTTTATAAAACATAGGCCTTTGTCTGCTTACCCCTCACATGGAAGGAGCACTGAGCCCTCATATACCTAACTTTTGACATCACTTGGCCAACTCACCAGTCCTCATATACTTAGGGCAGAGTGTAACAGTCACTCGAGTAAAACCCTAGTCTTTATCCCACTGCTGCAGAACTGAGCCAATGTCTATCCTCATCCTCCTTGCCGTCTTTACAAAAATTGTGTTAGGCACAGGAGGAATAGCCCATTCTATCCATACACAGGAGCTGTCTCTTACCTTGAGTCAAAAAGAAGATGGCTTGGTTGGGGCACCTGGGTGGCTCAGTCGGTTGAGAAACCGACTTTGGCTCAGGTCATGATCTCACGGTTTGTGAGTGCGAGCCCCGTGTTGGGCTCTGTACTGACAGCTCAGAGCCTGGAGCCTGCTTCGGATTCTGTGTCTCCCTCTCTCTCTGCCCCTCCCCTGCTCATGCTCTGTCTCTCTCTCTCTCTCTGTCAAAAGTAAATAAACATTAAAAAAAAAGTTAAAAAAAAAAGAAGCTGGCTTGGCTTCCACACTCCAACCACTTGGAGAGACAGACTGATTCCCCGGCAGAAGTAGATCTTCAAAACTGTTGAGCTTTAGACCTACTGACTGCTAATCAGGGGAGAACTTATGCTTTACTATGGAAATAATATTGCTTCGACTTAAATGAGTCAGGCCAGGTCTGAGACAGCCTTGACAAAAATCATCAACACAACTAGAAGCAGTCAAAAACCATGTAAGAACTGGGGTTCTGATTGGTTTTCCTGGAAACTAGATATCTGGCTCTTGGTTCTCATGGTTCTCTCCTTTCCTGGGACCTTTAGTGGTTATTGGAATACCCCTTATTTTTGGGCCCTGTATCTTAAAATATCTAATCTCATTCAGGACCAAATCTCAGCTCTTGTTCGTTCTCTAAGTTCTCAACAAGCTCACGTTTAAGCCCTTGCTTTCAGAGCAGTCCACTATCAACCTTTCTCTCACTCTCAGTTCTCTTGCAGCTAAGTAGGGACAGTTCTATGCCCTTACCCGGCAGGAAGTACTTGCGGAAAAATGACTTCTCCCAATCAAAAATAGTTTTAAATAAAGAGAGGAGCAATGAAAGGATTCTATTCAAAGCCCCACCACACTTACAGACAAAACTCACATATGTCTGCACTTGGCCCTCTTTGGTTTTCTGGGTCAAGGGGCCCTACATTCTCAGAGAATAAATCATAGCTATAAAACATCATCTTCTCTAGCCTGACCACAACCCACATCCCAGACAAGTCTTGGACAGAGGCCTTTGAAAAACCTGCCACCTCTTGCTTTTCCTGGCCATACCTCTCCATACCTGCCATGAGCTCAACTTCAACACTCTCACATCCTTAACAAACAAACAAACAAATAAACAAACAACAACAAAACTTAAAAGGCCCAGCCTGACGGAAGCTCAGAGCTGACATTTCTCTAGATGTCCGGCCCCTCTTCTCCCTTGGACAGCAAATAAACTCTGTCCTGTCCTGCTTGGTGCTCCACTCTGTGCAACTCTTTGCCACCTGTGTCATGGGCCACCCTAACAAAGGTCTTGACCATACAGCAAATATGGGGGTACCTGGATCTTGGACTTTCTGGAACTGTGAGAATCAAATTTCTATTGTTTAAGCTGCCTATTCCATGGTATTTTGTAATGCAAGCCAAACTGTCTAAGACACTAGTTAAAATGTTAAGGGCAGATTTTAAATATTAATATGTTATTGCAATAGGGAATAAGGTCCATTATTTCTACTTCCTAGAAAGATTCTGAATATGCAATTAGCATAAATGTATATATATAAATATGTATAACATAGAATATACTTAATATAATATATTAAATATTTAATGCACTTTTATATTTAATGATTTTATTTAACATTTTATACACGTTTAAGCATTTAATATTTTATAGTACTATTAATTTATTAAACATTTAATAAAGCCAGTATTAACACATATCAATTAATGTATTAAATAATAGAGATTTAATATATTAATGTATAGTTTCAATATTTATTAATTAACAAAAACAAGAATGCTGATAAAAGGCATAAATGATATTATTGGTGTTTTCACACTAGGGGGAAGAGTAAACAAATCCCAAGCAGTTGTTCATAAGGGCTTAAAGCAGGAAATCATTTTTGAGCTCTGCTTTTATGAAAGAGAAGCAATGAATAGCAGAAATATTCATATAGGCTCTTTGGAAAACCCATCTAGAATGGACATATTGGCAAGCCGGTGACATAGGGACAGACCGCTGTGTCTGTAAGGACAAGAGAATGAGGTGAGGTAATGAGAGGTGTTCGTGTAGGTCGTGTCCAGTTATAAACAACCCGAGTGGCTCACTCGGGAAATTTGACTAGTGGAAGTTTTTGAGCCCAAACCATGAGAGTTTGAAAAGAAAAACTGTAGAAGCCCAAGAAGAAAAATTGGTTAGGATAGAACCTGAGGTCCAATGAGATTAACAGTCCAAATGAGAGATTGAAGCAAAGCAAAGCAAAACAAAAACAGGAGCACGGGCAGCAGAGGTAGAATGGATTTGGAAATCATTAGGCAGGAGCCGGTGCTGAGGCCGCTCTCATTCAGTGGCTTAGTTTCTCAGAATTGCTGCTGTCTGGGCCTCCACATTAAATTTTCATATGTAAAAAGAGAATTATAAAGGTGACCTAGATCAATGTGTTAATTTAAATTACTGAGTCATTAGTGGTTCCATGGCTTGCTACAAAAATAGTTTTAAAATGCCTATTCTTAGCACATGTTGCTATTAGGGTAAGGGGATTATAGAACATAAGTAAGACCGTAATAGTGGGTATGTGTGGATTCCAGAAAACCCAATAAATAATTCTTCTCCAGACAGATTCAGAATCACTTGTGAGTTGGACAAGGAGATTGGGCAAGCAGAGATTAAAACAACACCTTTATTAACAATAGAGCTACAGACGAATACCTACTTCCCTAATTATAGACAGTATTGCACTCGTGTCCCTTAGGGGAAGGGTCTGCCAGGAAAAACCTATAAATTGAAGGAACAGATCTTTTCTCTTTGTTTCTTTGTTTCTGTCTCTCTTACTCCCTCCCCTTTTCCTTTCGTCCTCTCGATTTCCTTTTTCTGTTTTCTTCCTACAGAGAGAAATATCTCAAACACAGAGTAAAAAAGGGAGTGTGCTGTGAGTATTGGTGGTTCTATTATACTCACCGGTCAGATAATTCACTGATACTTTTATGGACAAGAATGTACGGCAGAGTAGATAAAGACCAGAGTGTTTCTACGGCAGGATTCATGCATGTGGAAGGAAAGAACCTAACCGAGGAATGGGTATGCTGTCCCGTCACTATGCCACAGAGGACTACAAAGGGAAAGCTGCAGAAACAATACAAAGGTGACTGAAGATTGACATGGTAACTAATGTTCTGTAGTTTATGGTCCCGGTTATCATGATGACACGTAAGCAGAATGAAAGTAAAAATGTTAATGCTGATATAAGCAGAGAGGTGCCATGATGGGTGTGAAACAAGAAGGGTGTTGGGGTAGGAAGGATGTAAGTAATTGGCACACAGCACCTTTCAGCATATTCCAACCACAGCAATACACAGACTTCAGAGACCAGAAGTCCAGATATCAACTTCTTATTACTGGGGAGTATATTTGAAGTTATTGAATGATTGGGAAAACATACAATGAACAAAATATTTCAGGAGGAAAAAACTAAACATTACAGGTGAGGGAAAAAAGATGGAAATGAAGCAATGAAGATTAAAGATTTATGATAAAATAATTGGGATACTCACTAACTATTTAAATACTGATAGAATGATTATAGAATACTTATATAACTGAAACGTAATATATATTTATTAAATACTGATGTTCAATGTACAAGATGACTAACAACACTGACAATAGGAATTTTGCTTTACCTCTGCCCTGCTTTTTGTTAAAAAATATTTTTATTTTAGAATACTTTCATATTTATATAGAAGAGTCTCTATTTGTACACAAGTTGCAAAGTCTGTAGAGTTCCCACCATACTCTTATTGTTTCCCTGATTATCATGTTAAGTTACCATGTTCCTTCCATTTGTCAAAACTCAGAAACTGATGTGGTACACTACCACTTTCCTAAAACTCTAGAATTTGTCACACTTCCTTCTTTTTGGTCTAGTGCTCTGTTTCTGTTCCAGGATTCTATCCAGGGTCCCACATTATTCTTAGCCATCATGTCTCTTTAGACACCTGTTGGCTGGGAGTTTCTCGGACTTTCCTGGTCTTCAATGACCTTAAGAATTTTGAGAAGTGCTGGTCAGGTATTTTGCAGAAATTTCCCTGAATTGTTGTTTGTGGGATGTTTTTCCCATGTTCAGACTGGAATATACCTTGTTTGTTAAGAAGAACTCAGAGGTAAAGTCATTACCATCACATCACGTCAAGGGTACATCCTCTCAAATTGAGTTATCACTGTTGATACTCTTGACCACATGGCTGAGGGAGTATTTTCCAGGTTTTGCCACCTTAGTTACTCTCCTCTCCTTGTCATACTGTCCTTTTTGGATAAAGTCACAAGTAGCCTGTACTTACAGGGGGTATGCTGCCCCTTCTTGAGAGTGGGAGAATCTACATAAATTGTTTGGAATTCTTCAGAGAAGAGTTTTGTCCCTTCTCCCCTATTTTATCATTCATTCACTTATTTATATCAGTATGTGTCTTAGCTTGGGCTGCCATAACAAAATACCACACACTGAGTGGTATAAACATCAAAAATTTGTTCCTTAAAATCTTGGCAGCTGTGAAGTTCAAGATCATGGTCCAGAAAGATTCAATTCCCTGGTGAGGTCTCCCTTCCTGACTTACTAACAGCCAGCCTTCTCTCTGTGTCTTCACCTGGCAGAGAGAGAGAGAGAAAGAGAGAGAGAGAGAGAGAGAGAGAGAGAGAGAGAGAGAAACCACCTCTCCTATCATAGCACTAATCCGTTCACAAGGTCCCAATCTAAACCTGATTACTTCCCAAAGGCCCCATCTTCAACCACTATCATATTGGGGGTTAGAGTTTCAACATAAACATTATATGGGAACACAATTAAGCCCATAGCAGTATGGCTATAGTCTATTTACTTTTATTTACTTTTTTTGTTCTCTAATTAATTATTCCACCTTTGGCTCTTGGGAGCTGTTTCAGTTGGCTCTTGTGTCCCTTTGACATACTCTGTGGGTTTTTTGTCTGTTTTTTGTTTTGTTTTGTTTTTAGAGGTGGGGGTTAAAGTGGAGGAGAAAGGCATAGGGAGAGAGAGAGAATCTTAAGCAGACTCATGCTCAGAACAGAACCAGAACCAAGGCTAGGTTCCACAACAACCCTGGGATCATGACTGAAGCCTGGGATCATGACCAAGAGGCAGGCACTCAATCGACTGAGCCGCCCAGGCACCCCTGGTTTTGGGTTTTGAGCACTCCCCTAATTTCTGACACTACAAGCTTGTCCAGGCTCACTTGTACATCTCCTGCCCCAGCTCTAGAGGCAGCCATCTTCCCAAAGATCCATTTTTGTTTGACTTGTGCTACGTAAAATATTACTTGGAATTACACAATTATATAATTAGACTTACTGCTCTAGAAACTATATTTTGAACAACTAACATAACAAAATTGAAAAAAAATTAAATATACAATCCTAAAACTGAAAATAACTTCCAGAAGTCATTAGCCTAGAGTTCGAATTCCACCTGAGAATTCATCCTAGGTATCCACTTAAGGTCTTCTGTTTCAATACACAGCAAATATCTCAGATCTCTAAAGTTCCTAGTTTGTTGAATTAATACCATGATATTTCACTGTGCCTATTTCATACTCTTAGGAACTTCTTAGCAAGACGTTTTAGCCATCCAGTGGTTTAGAATCAGCATATTTGAGCTTAAGTTTTGAGACACTTCCAATTTGTTACATTTGAATTAAAAAGCATTTGGGGAAAAAACCATACGTATAGAGATTATTTCAAATCAACTTCATATTATAAATGATACAATTACTTTAGCATAGGAAATAATCTCATATTTCCAAAATATCCAAAGTAATGTTGAGTTTTCTTATCATTTGAGCCTAGTAATTCTATCAAGTCACTTGTTTTTAATTTTTAAAACATTTTTAATGTTTATTTTTGAGAGAGAGAGAGAGAGAGACAGAGTGTGAGTAGAGAAGGGGTAGAGACAGAGGGAGACACAGAATCTGAAGCAGGCTCCAGCCTCTGAGGTGTCAACATAGGGCCTAACGTGGGGCTCGAAACCCACAAACCATGAGATCATGACCTAAGCTGAAATCAGATACTTAACCAACTGAGCCACCCAGGAGACCCTAAGTCACTTTGGTTTTAACATTGAGTTCAAATTAGTTTAAAACTATTTGTCAATTATCTTTTCCCTCTTTTTTTCTTAAGATAAACATTAAAACCTTAACATTGCTCCTTGATCTATTTGCCAGAGAGATCATTTCTAAGATTAAACACCTGAACAAATTTTCTTTTAGTTATCTTTCCAAACACTCTTAATATTTTCTATTGAGACAGCTTGTGTGTGTTTTTTATTAAAAATCTCTCCCAAAAATATAAAAGATAATAAACTTATACTGTTAGGTCCCTACAAGTATTAAAATGGCATCCATCAAAACTTTAAAAACATTATTTTCAGAAGAGATATTGAAATAATGGTTCATTACTTTCATTTAGATAACATTTCCATTCTAGTATTTTATTAATAATCCAAAGTAAAATGTTTTATGACACCTACTTTCTAATGAAGAAGGATGTAGTTTTAATTGGTTTAAAATTATTGAATTTGGCTCATGTGATTTTTTATGGCATTTTTAAAACTAGCCGTAAAATAAAACATACGCTATCTCCCCAAACATAGGAGATAAATGTAAACATTCTCTAATGCAAAGGAAAATATAATAAAATACGAAGTAAAACCACTTCTGTCTTTAGCAACATAAGCTATAAAACTTACACATCTTACTATGGCAAGAGTGTCAGAGGGTAACAAGTTTCCTCTGTCCATCTTATGCAGTAAATCAAGCCATGAAAAGAGAAGGGCCTTGGGACACAGACTGTGAATTAGAGTTTCTGGTTTTCAGAGGGGTTAGGACTAGCCGAGAGGCTGTGGTCTACGGGCACTGAACAGAGCCTGGGTGAAGGTTAATTCTATTAATGTTGTTCTCTACCCTAAGAAACTATCATAGGGAGAGAACAATGACACATTTTATGTACCTTAATAAGACATAGATAAAGCAGGCATAAAAAAGTTAACCTAGGCAAGCTAAACCATATATATATTTTATATATATATATTATATATATATATATAATATATATATATAATTTATATATATATTATATATATATATATAATGCCTCTTGCATGGGAACTCATTGTCTGTCCTTATTTATTTTCACAGGCATCCTCTATTACCATTTCCATTTTTAATATCAAAACTTTCAAAACAGTTATCAAAGACTGAAAATCATATAGCTTCTCACTGAAGGATCACAACTCCTACTGCCTCTCATTTCATTTCATTTCTTGATCCCCTGTGCATTCTTTTTTTTCTTCAATGTTTCAATTTATTTTTGAGACAGAAAGAGAGAGGAGAGAGAGAGAGAGAGAGAGCATGAGCAGGGAAGGGGCAGAGGGAGAGGGAGACACAGAATTTGAAGCAGACTCCAGGCTCGGAGCTGTTAGCACAGAGCCTGATGCGGGGCTCAAACTCACGAACTGCGAGGTCATGACCTGAGCCAAAGTTGGATGCTCAACTGACTGAGCCACCCAGGCGCCCTACCCCCTGTGCATTCTTAATATCCCAGTTGTATTCAGCAGAGCCAGCTAAAGTCATTGTATTTTTATTGGTTATACATCTCTTTGTAAATGAGAAGTAAACTGAGTGTAAGCAGAACTGGTTCATTATTATTATTATTTTACCACATTTCACCACATCGACAGATAAGTGGCTAATTTTCTAGTATTCTTTGTCAATACGCTTTTCATCTATACAAATAAAAAGCAAGTGCCTTGAAGTCAAGAACTATATTGTCCCTCTTGTAGTACCAGGATAGACACTTCTAAGGTCACAAAGTGAATTTGGCATACCAAATAAAAGTTATGTATTCTTGCCAGCTCCCTGTAAACCCTGGCTGTTGGAAGATGAACCCCATATACCAGTGCTGTCTCAGTCTTCCAGAATTGCCACCCAACAGGTGTCATTAAGACTTTAAAAGGCCAAATAAATAATTAAAAGAATGTGAAAATAAGGAAATCTTAATAAAATATAGATTTTAGTTAAAAATCACATATTGATGTCAGTTCATTCATTATAACAAGCATGCCATATTAACAGAAGATGTTAATAACGGGGGGAATTGAGTGTGGAGTCTATGGGAGATCTCCACACTACCTTCTCAATCTGATCTAAAAATAAATTACATTGAAGAAGCCAACGTATATTAAAGGAAAAAAAAAAAAGGAACAGCACACATTCCCCCCATTCTAACTGGCCTAGCTGTGCCACAGAAATAAAGAACACAGTGAATTCCATTAGCATGTTTTCATGCTGCATTTCATTTGCTATAAAATAAATCCATGTTCAGAATCAGTCTGGTGTGGATTACCATTACAGTGAATAAGGTATTAGGTAAATTCACAGAGGAGGGTTTTGGCAGAAACACTTTTATCAGGGAAAGAAAGCAAAGTTCTATCCAGAGTAAGTGCCTATTTCAAAAAAAGCCCCATTCCTTTCATGATGAAAGTGTCCAATGTAATCAACCTGCCAGGTAACTGGATTATCTCCTCAGACAATTGTGCCATTGAAGAGCTGTAATCTCGTCCTTGGTCAGCTGAGCAATCAGCAGTGGTACTCAGACTGGCCTTTGTGAGTGGAGGCTGGTACTTCTGTGTCCATTTGTAATGCCCATCTCTGTTGCCAGGCACAATTGTCTCATGAAAATTGCCCAAAATTCTCATTGGGCAAGGCTAGGAGCAGCTAAGGGGAGAAAGTGACTGGCATCCATTAAACACCTCATCTTGTCCGCCTGACCTTTGAGAACAGTTTACAGGGACACTGCTTCTTAATAAGTACTTACATAAGTCAAATATTTTCATTCACGGTGCCCATTTGGAAAGGTTCATTCCGTACCTTTTCCTAAGATCTGCTTTTCACTAATTTTCTAAGTTGCCTCAAGGTCCCTATTCACTGGGCCAGTGATCATGAATTTATCCATTGTTCAAAATTAGTGTGGATCCATATGGCTATGTCTCTAGCTGAAAAGAATGATCAGATGCCCTGCTCAAAATTTTACTCATTGGATAAGAGTTGGGAGTAGGATTTCCCTTCATCACTGTCCTTCTGAATGACACCTGAGTGGGACTGTAGTTCCACAGCTGTCTGCTATTGGATGGTGCCAGCATATTCTGGTAAACGATCTGGAAACCATGAGAAACTTTGTTTTTTCCTTAGTTCACCAGTCACAAAGAATATTTGGTACAGGCTGTAAGAAGGAAACTGATGACCCACAAATGGATGTCCACAGGAATCGGAGTCATTTACTTATAAAAATTATTTATGCCCTATCTTAGTCATAATCTCTACTTGTCAATGAAATATTTGGTGAGTTGGAGAGCATATGCACAGCTAAGGTTGCATAACAACATGGGGCCCATTTTCCAGCATTTGGCCTCTACCATGTCCAGGAGGAGAGCAGAAGTTCTTTCTGACCCCGAGAAGGTTGAAGTTGGATAGTTGAAGAGGATGAATACTTTTCTCCAATCTTAAACAACCAAATAATTTATTCTAACACAACAGAGAAATATAAGAAATATTGCAAAAAAAAAATCAGCTAGTTTTCTCAGAATGAAAGAAATTCATGACTGATAGGAGTTGTAGAATGAAGAAATATGAAATTTGGTGAGAAGACAATGACCCAAATATTAGGTTTACAGCTTTAAGTAGGGGAAAAAAAAAACCTGAATGTCATATAGAAATGATGCAAAAAAGATATTGTTCAGTCCACACAATAAATATTTACTGAATTCGTACTATTTTCCATGCACTGTGAAAACACAGAGGTTATCGAAATAATTGATATGTTCCTAACCTTCAATGAGAATTTTTTTTTAAATAAGAGAGATGAGAAAAAACAAAAATAAACATCTAGACAATGTAGGTGAAACGTTATGAGAGGTAAAAATACTAAAGCCTAGATAGATTGTAGCAATCAATAATAATAACATTTTCACAAAATACTTGTCAAAATATTTATAATCATACTATAATGACTATGAACCATATGAATATTAACAAACATAATTTAGATTTCCAAATTTGTCTTTATCTAGTGTTAATTTGTGAGTCTTTACAAATTATATTAGCAACCGTTTTAGATGCTATGGTTGCAAAACATATTGCCAAAAAATTGATGTAAAACGATGACTTATTATCACAGTCTGTGAGTCAGGAATTGGCACAACAGGGATTATTTGTTTTCTTTCCACAATATCTGGGTCCCCAGCTGAGAGTCTCCACCAAGGGATTGGAATCAGTTGAATATTTAGTCTCTCACATGTTGGGCGGTTATTCTGGTTAACAGCTGAGAAGTTCACTAGAGTTGTCTCAAACACTTACATTTAGCTAGTCCTTGTAGTCTGAGCCTTCTCAGAGCATATATTGGGTAGGTTCTAAAGGTGAGTACCCTTGACTGATTGCTGCGTTGCCCCAACCTAAAAAAGAACAAAATTCTGCCATGTGCGACAACATCGATGGACCTGGAAGGTATGAAATAAATCAGAGACAAATACCATATGATTTTACTTATATGTGGAATCTAAAAAACAACACAAATGAGCAAA
Source organism: Panthera leo (assembly GCF_018350215.1). Taxonomy (NCBI): domain Eukaryota; kingdom Metazoa; phylum Chordata; class Mammalia; order Carnivora; family Felidae; genus Panthera; species Panthera leo. Next base: position 2,495,929 of record NC_056695.1, on the reverse strand, counting down.
CCAAACCCAACCAAAATCATAGGTACAGAGAACGGAATAGTGGTTGCTAGAGGGGAGGAGTTGGTGAGGTTGGGGAGTGGGAGAAACAGGTGAAGGGAGTCCAAGAGGTACAAACTTCCAGTTATATATATATTTATATATATACATATATATTATATTATATTATATTATATTATATTATATTATATATTATTTATTATATTATAATATTACATTATATTATAAATATATTATATATAATTTATATTATATTATATTATATATATTATGATTAATATAATATATGCAATTATATATATTATATATTATATACATTATATATATTTATATTTATATTATATATTTATTATATATATTTATTAAATTATATATATTATATATTATATACATATTATATATTATATATATATATATATATATATATATATATATATATATATATATAACTCCGGGAGACATAATGTATACCTTGGTGACTACAGTCAGCAATATTGTAGTGTATTTGAAAATTGCCAAATGTGTAAATAAATATGAACTTAACTTTGTATGGTTATGGATGGAACTAGACTTATTTTGGTGTTTATTTCACAATATGTACACTTATCAAGTCATTATGTTGCACACCTGAAACCAATATAATGTTATATGTCAATTTTACCTCAATAAAATTTTTTTAAAGAAAATGTGTCTAACTATATGTATCATCAGAACAATTTCTGTGTTAATGAACAACCAATTTCTTTGTTATTGTAAAATAGATGAGTGTAGTCTTTATCTGCTGAGAAGAGTTTAATTTTTTTTCTGCTATTTGAACCGAATTAAGTTTGAGGTTCGAAAATGAATGCCATGATAATTTTACATCAACCCTAAGCTAGATGCTCTCTGTTCACCGAGAATTGACTGAAAGTATTACAAAGAAAAGGAATTTGTCCTTATTTGAAAAGTATCTGCAAATGGACCAAAGTAACTCAGGTTGAAACCTGATAATATAATGATAGTTATTTTCTTTCTGCTTTGAGAATTTGTTCTAATAATACACTGCTTTCCTTCCCATTTGAGCAACACTATTGACCGCAATTATTCTCTGTGTGAGGTGTTTATGGAAAGACCAGTGTCTGGTGATCATTTCATTGCATGCTGTGCATGTGTGAAAATAAATCCTTGATTTTCAAACTTAGTCATTTGTTGCTGTTAGTTTTTTTCATTCTTTCATCTTGAACTCATAATCTGACTGAGACATTAATTCAAAGGCACTTATCTCCAGCCATTTCTAAAGGCAGCAAACCCATCCCAGAGCTCTGTCAGCAATATCTCAGAGAGCTAACTTTCTGAAGTGACCTCGGTGGATGCCACTTTTGTCCTCATGAGCCACCAACAAAGCCTCTGGGCATGAACACTGCTGTCTTCATTCTTTGTGCATATCAAGTCAAAACACTTGTGATGTATTTGTGATGGGCACATAGTCAACTCTGCCAGTATAGGTTTGTATGACTAGTACTTATTTCTGGCTCAGACATTTCTTCTATTGTTTAGAGAATATAAAAATAAGGTACAGAAATGGGCAGAAGACATGAATAGACACTTTTTCAAAGAAGACAACCAGATGGCCAACAGACACATGAAATGATGCTCAACGTCACTTCTCATCAGGGAAATACAAATCAAAGCCACACTCAGATATCACCTCACGCCAGAGTGGCTAAAATGAACAAATCAGGAGACTATAGATGCTGGCGAGGATGTGGAGAAACGGGAACCCTCTTGCACTGCCGGTAGGAATGCGAACTGGTGCAGCCGCTCTGGAAAACAGTGTGGAGGTCCCACAAAATATTAAAACTAGATCAACCCTATGACCCATCAATAGCACTGCTATGAATTTACCCAAGGAATACAGGAGTGCTGATGCATAGGGGCACTTGTACCCCAATGTTTATAGCAGCGCTTTCAACAATAGCCAAATTATGGAAAGAGCCTAAATGTCCATCAACTGATGAATGGATAAAGAAGATGTGGTTTATATGTACAATGGAATACTACTTGGCAAAGAGAAAGAATGAAATCTGGCCATTTGTAGCAACATGGATGGAACTGGAGGGTATCATGCTAAGTGAAATAAGTCAGTCAGAGACAGATACCATATGTTTTCACTCATATGTGGATCCTGAGAAACTTCACGGGAAACCATGGGGGAGGGGAAGGGGGAAAAAAGTTACAGAGAGGGAGGGAGGCAAACCATGAGAGACTCTTAAATACAGAGAACAAACTGAGGTTTGATGCGGAGTGGGGGAGAGGGGAAAGTGGGTGATGGACATTGAGGAGGCCACTTGTTGGGATGAGCACTGGGTGTTGTATGGAAGCAATTTTGCAATAAAATATATTTAAAAATAAAATAAGAGTCCACAAAAAATAATACAATAAGAGTCCACAAAAATAAATAAAAATAAAAATAAGGTACGAAGATATATAGATGGCAGATGAGCACCTGTAAAGGTGGGTAACATCTTGGTATCAGGGAAATGCATTTCATACCAAAAGGATATACCACTTTTCACCACGTAGGATAGAAACAATAAAAAAATATGGTCCATAACAAGGATTGATGAGTTTGTGGAATAATAGGAACATACTTACCTAAGGGTGAGATTGTTAAAACGATGCATCCACTTTCGAAAACAGTTTTATTTCTTCAAAATGTTAAGAATAGAGTTATGATATGACCCAGAAGTTCTGCTCCTAGGTATATTCCCCAGAGAATTGGACATATATGCTCATTTAAAAACTTACACATGAATATCTATAGCACCTTCATTCATAATAGTCAAAAAGTAAAAAAACCCAAATGTTCATGAGCTCATGAATAGGTAAATAAAACAGGATATAGCCATGCAACAGGATATTCCTCAGCCATTAAACAGGGATAAAATACTGATACATGCTACAGGATGGATAACTCTTGAAAATACTATGCCAGGTGAAAAAAGCCAGTCACAAAGACCACATATCATGTGAATCCATATATATGAAAAGTCCAGAATATAGAGACTGAAAGTATGTGAATTGTTGGCTATTTGGCATGTTTCCTTGTCTTTCATTTTGTTTTAACATATGAATTATCAATTCAACCCCTTAATACCACTCTACATTAGTAATAGCTACTGATCTTTATATAGGATTAGTAATATGAGCATACAGATGATGCCAGAGACTTTTAAAGTACGTTAAGTATGAACTCATTATATCTTCACAACTGCTGTAGGAAGTAGGCACAGTCAGGTCAACATGTAAGAAAACTATAGTACAAAATTATTGGGTGATGTTCTCAAGGTCACACAGATAGTAAGTAGCAGATTGAGACTGGTAATGAGGAAGTTTGATTCTAGGATCTTTCAATGGTATATCTCTTGAAAGTTTAATTTCATTCTTATTTTACGGACGATTTTTACATACTGCCGGTAGTAACTTCTTTCCACTGAGATCTGCAAAGAAATGAAAAGCACTAGGCATTCTGTCATTAAGAAGTTGGTGGTGTGGATTTTTCCTAACGAAAATGAGATCCTTGAGTCTTCTTTGTTTTCTACCCTAAAGGGATCTATATTTTTTTCAACCTCATACATAACTGTCAAACTTGTAACTTTGTATATGATTATAAAATCATGGCAGTTATTGTTATACTGTGAATGTGAATTATAAAGCCAATAAATAATCATAAAATACTTCTCATATAAGAAAAACCTGACTCACCAAGTATTTGACAAGCTATGCACTCACCTATGAGCAGCTCGCATTATTCAAATGCTTAAGCATAAAATCTCTTTCCAAATGAACATATATAATTTCGTATTAGTTTCTAGTCCTCTTTCAGGAGTGGATTCTTTTTCACTCCTCCCTCAATCCTCAAATCGGTTCTCACTTTATTCTTTGGTAAATTGTTTATCTGTTACTCTGCCGCCTTTCAAGACCATTCTAGACATTCATTATTTTATTGCTACCACAGTTTGATCACTAATCCATGGTCTGTGGTTGTAAATTTAGAACTTCTTATGGTTAGTTTTATGTGTGAACTTGGTTAGGGTCTGGCGCCTACTTGTTTAATCACACACTACTACAGGTGCTGCCGTGGAGGTCTGTTGTAGATGTGGTTAATATCTACAATCCGTTGACATTAAATAAAAGACATTATCCTTCATTACGTGGGTGCACCTCCCCCATTGAGTTGAAAGGTCTCGGAAGCTAACACTGAGGTTTCCCAAAGAAGATATTCTATGTCCTGACTGCACTATTCACCCTGCCTGAATTTCCAACCTGACCTATGAATTTCAAATTTGCCATCTTCACAGTCATGTGAGCCAATCTCTTACCATAAATCTCTCCTTTTTATCTAGATCTGTCTCGTATTGGTCTGTTTCTCCAGAAAACCCTAAGACAGTACTCTTTTTGCTTCACTTAATTTTGTCCTTACACATTTCTGAAACCAGGAAAATATTTTCGTGACTCCAACTCTTGGTTAGCATTGCCTACATAATCTAATTGAAGAGCTCGGTTCTCTTCATTTTCTTTTAAAATAAGCCCACCCGGAATATAGTTATTCACAGTTATAAATACCTTAGATGACACCGTAGACACAGGGCTGTTAGATTAAATTTTACTGCAACTCTCACAACATTTTGGGTTCCATCTTTATAGTACCATAAAGTACCATCGAGACACAGCTCCTGTTAACAAGTGGGTGTTTTCTGTCTTTGTTGTCTGGGCTTGAAACTACATCAGGATAAATTCAAAGTTCCAATTCTGACGTTTAAGACTACGTTTTCTTATATAATGATAACAACGAATGTATATTGTATATTTGGTTTTAATATTACTTCTCTTTTATTTCAAATGATTGCAACCATCATTTGTTGTATTTAGTAACAAACAAGAATGGTGTAATGTTGAGAGTGATTAATATAAAGTCAGGTTGCCTTATTTCAATCTTGGCTTATCCACTTATTATCTTTGTATTATTGAATAAGCTTCTGAACTCTCTGGCATTTTTTTATGTGCAAAATACAGATAAAAACAACCTATCATATAGGATTGTTGTGGAAGTTAGTCAATGTTTGAAAAACCTGTAGAATAGTGCCTGGTCCAAAATAATTTCTCAGTAAATATTAGTTACACTCATTATTGCTTTTGCTTTTCCTTAAAATATGTTATTTCTCTGTCACAGACTCTTAACTTTAGTTGGCTTGAGTGCAATTATCACTAAAAAACACTACACTAAAGCTCCAAACTTATACACTAAAATGTTACTGTCAACTTTTATTTATTCAGATTTCTACAGTATCTTTAAATTCAAAGAAAAATGTTGTTGTATATTATACTCTTATTTACATCGTGTAGGTAATAGATCTTTTTCAATGCAGACATAGTTTGTTAATTGATGTTATCCAAGCTGCTGTGTTAAGACTCACTGATCCAGTGGTATAATAAAACAAAATATAAATTGCCTTGGAGAAGCAGAGTTAGCTGAACAAAAGTATGAATACAAGATAATGATCAGCAATTATGTCATTATAATTGTATCTGATTTATAAAAATGCTCATGTGAAATACTTACACTGGGCTTTGAGAGAAATATGCATTTCCACATAGTATAGCAAATTATAAAATTATGTAGTTTTTTCTATGTATTACCGAGAAGATATAACAGGGCTTGGGCAGTGTGTAAGAGAAGCAGTTAATAAGTTTAAATTACAACAAAATGCAAAGTCAGAAAAATGTGTTGTTTTCCCCCAGAAAAGTAGAAATTTTCCATATTAAGAGATTATTAGACAGTTAACAGTTTGTCTTTCATCTTCAATTCTCATATCATCCTTTGCTTTCTGTTTTGATATCTGTGTTCCATGTAATAAAGCTCATGCAATTAACCCTTATGATTAAGACCACAGTGTGAAAGGGGGTCTGGGTATGATAGGAGTGATATCACTCAAACCTAGGACTTAAAATACTTGTTTCATTTTTTCAAATTAGAATCAAAACATATAAGCTACAAAATAGAAGTTTTATATGACTATAGTCATTTCTCTTAAGGGTATAATGATGGGGCGCCTGGGTGGCTCAGTCCGTTGAGCGTCCGACTTCGGCTCAGGTCATGATCTCGCGGTCCGTGAGTTCAAGCCTCGCGTCTGGCTCTGTGCTGACAGCTCAGAGCCTGGAGCCTGTTTCAGATTCTGTGTCTCCCTCTCTCTGACCCTCCCCTGTTCATGCTCTGTCTCTCTCTGTCTCAAAAATGAATAAACGTTAAAAAAAATAAAGGTATAATGAGATATTTAACAAATAATTGAACAGCTGCAAAGTGATGGCTGTAATTCTATTCAAATTAGTACCTTGGTTATTCTGGGCATTTTGCTTTTCCATGCAAACTGTAGAATCAGTTACTTATCCACAAAGTAATTTTCTGGGGTTTTCACTGGTATTGCACTGAATCTTTAGGTCAGGTTGGGAATAACTGATATCTTGAAAACATTGAGACTTCCTATTTATGAAGTGGAATATCTTTCTGTTTAATTTAGATCATCCTGGATTTTTCATCAAAATTTTTAATTTCATCCTACAGATACTGAGTGTATTTTGTTAGATTTACATGTAAGCATTTTTGGGTACTAATATAAATTATGTGTGTGTGTTTAGTTTTTAAATTCAAATTGTTCTGTGCTGATGTACATAAAATTGAGTTGTATATTAGCCTTGAATCTGGCAATCTTGCTACAATTGCTTATTAGTTTCAAGAGTGTTTTTGTAAATCTTGGGATTTTCTGCCTCGGCAATAATACCATGTGAACAGAGACACTTTTATTCCTCCCTTTACAATCTCTGCACCTATTATTTATTTCCCTTGTCTTATTGAGTTATCTAAGAGTTGTAGTACAATGTTGAATAGGAGTGGTGAGAAGGGACATCCTTGACCTGTTCCCCATCTTAGGGAGAAATTATCTTGTTTTTCACCATTAAGTCCGATGCATTTCTTTTAACCATTAAGTGTTCTGTAAGCTGGAGGTAGATGTCCTTTTTTCAAGTTGAGAGATTCCTCTGTATTCCTAGTTTGTTGAGTGATAAATTTTAAAAAGAAAACTAAAGTAAGCAAGACGGAAAACTTAACAAAGATTTTTTTTTTAATTAGTGTATTTAGGAAGTAAAATTTGAGGAGAGCCAGGGTGGCTCAGTCGGTTAAGCATCTAACTTTGCCTCGGGTCACCATCTAGTGGTCTGTGAGTACGAGCCCAGTGTGGGGCTCTGTGCTGACAGCTCAGAGCCTGGAGCCTGCTTTGGATTCTATATCTCCCTCTCTCTCTCTGCCCCTTCCCTGCTTGTACTCTGTCTCTCTCAAAAATAAATAAAAAAATTAAATTTTTTTTTAAAAAAGGAAGTAAAATTTGAAATCCAGATGAAATGAGAGAGAATGCTACATCAAGATATGGTAGAAGACGATTCCAGAAAAAAGAACACGGACATACAAAAATCCTCACATGTAACAAACTTAATTGTCATTGAGAGTTTTTTCTTTTCTTTTCTTTTTCATTTATCTCCTTTGTTAATTCAGTTTTCTTTGAAATGAAACATTACTTGGATATGATGCTTCTCTTACATGTTGGTTGTTTTCTGGAGACACTGGTCAGGTCTAGGATCTGTATCCCATGTTCAATCTAGATCTGTTACAAGAAAAACTCCGATATTTGGGCACAAGTGCTACAACTGAATGGTTAAGTTGTTTTCTTGTAGTATAGGCAGGGCCTTCGTGTCTCTGGGGGAGGGGTGGGAGGGTGGATGTGCACCCAACTCAGAGTGCCAACAATGGGGTGTTACCTTTGGTACAGGCACCTCAGACATGCTCTTCAGAATAAGAACAGAACTATCCTGCTTCTCTTATCTAACAAAGGAAACCAAAACTAAAGCATGTGGAACTCTTCGTGATTAGAACTTCAACTTCAAGCATGTTTTTTTGTTGCCCAAGTGCAAAGATTGAAAATTCCTTTTTTGAGATTTGTATTAGTTTCTTGCTGCTGCTATAAAAATACTATAAATTAAGTGGCTTAAAGCAGCACTAATTTATTATCTTTTACTATTTTACAGTTCTGGAGGTCAGAGGTCTGAATAGATTTTATGGAGTTAAAATCGAGGTGTTGGCAGAACTAAATTCCTTTTGCAGGCTGAGGGAAAATATGTTCTTTGCCCTTTCCAGTTTCTGGAGGCTACCCGAATTTATGGTCACATCACTACAACGTATGTTTTTGTCATCACCTCTCCTCTGACTCTCCTGCCTTTCTTCTTTCCCTGGAAGGACACGTAATTATACTGGACCCATATGGATAATCCGGGGTAAACTCTTCATGCTTATGTCTGCCACAGGACTTGACAAACTTTTCAATTTGTTCCTTCAGCTATTAGCTGATTAACAACGCAGAACTGGCTTCTTCCCATGCTCTCTGCTGCTTCATATCTTGGTAACATTTCCAGACTTTACTTAAAGGTGAACTTATTTTTATGTCCTTTCTTTTTCACCTGCTTTATTGGGTCCATTAATTCCTCACTGCTCAGATCTGCTGGTAGCACATCTAGTGTTAAAATGGTGAAATAAATTAACTTGCATTTTTATATGTAGTCATTTATTCCAATAGAGCTTTGAAAGAGAAAAGTGCTAAAAATGTGTATATCATAAACCATCGTGAGTAGGAAGATAGTACATTTACTCTGGAAAAAAAGAAGAGAGCTTTATTTAAAAAAAAACTCAATTATCTTGGATATGACATTGAAAAGATCTCAGAGCGATTAGGTAAAACTGTTATTTCAGAACTATGGATGGATTTATCTTAGATTAGAAGGATTTTTAAAAATCAATTTTCCATTAGATAATATGTACAGTTTTTGTTCTTATAGCTTAGGATGACTTTAAATTACTGGTATGGATTTCCATATAACATTTGCTCTTTCTGATTTTGAAAGTAACATAGAAAAAGCATGATTCAGGGATACATTGCTATAGTCTGATGTGTGAGCATTTCATATACACACCCACACCCGCAGAAAGCTCTATCTTTTATACATAGTTTCATGGATGATCTTTCACTTTTATTGCCTATGGAATTCAATATCCTTAAATGAAGTCTATAACTCTATGTGGCGTGGACTGGTCTATCTCTATGAAATATCTTGTTAGTCTATTAATTTAAACAACCACCACCAACTGACAGGAACTATTTTTCAAGAACACTGTTGCTTTGTGCCTTTGCCAAAATAGTAAAACAACAAATAATGAAAGGAAGACCAACCACAGTGTGGATATCTTTCAACATTTTTTATATATTATTGCTTCGAGAATGTGTATATCTTACTCTATCATAGCACTTTTTAATGGTGATGAATACAACAGCTATCATCATCAATTCAGCCTCTGTTTCTCCTCCATTCTTTTGATAGGACATTACATATTCACTATTGAAAATTATTTCCATTGGGTTTACATGAAAATAACCTAATTTCCACATTATCTCAGGGTTCAACATATGATCCAGTCCTGGTCAACCAAATGACTCCATAACGCTCAATTTTGTCATTAGTTTGACATTCATTAGAAAACCTAATTAAAAACTGAGGGGAATGTCTAGGGTTTCTGTGGGACAACAAAGGAATGGTGGTTGGGAAGGCAATGTAAATCTGTAGGAGAAATTGTCTTCTCTTTGTTTCCTCAGATAGAGCATTTTGATAATAAGTCCAGGACTAAGTAATGCAGAGAGAAGAGATAATGAGACACAGATTCTTGGTTTTATCAACCCTAAATCCCTCTCTTCATGAAAATTCACAACTTGAACCTCTTGATTTAATGATTTAATAAATTCCCCCCTTTTTTCTTGTGAGCTAGTTTGAAGATGAATTTCTCTCATTTGCATCTGAAATAGAATTGTCTAACAGAATTGATAGTAGCAATTGTGGTTATAAGATTGACACTAAAATTGAGAATCGATTGAGCTGAAATGTCATGGATGGCAATAAGGATTCCCTCACCCTGGCTATGAGTTGGGCATAATTTTTAGGTGATGGCAAAGCAGCTGGTAAAACTATTGTCTAGTAAGTGTCTAGTGATCTTGTGACTGAGATAATGTGTAAACCTAGCCTAGAATTTTCATCCTAGATTCAGATTTTAATTTTATATTTAGATTCCAGCCTCTAGATTTGGGTTTTAATCCTAGATTTATATTCTAGCTTGACTTTAGGTTCGAGCTAATCCTAGCTTGGGGCAAAGGAAAAATTAGCCCCAATGATTTGTGGAACAGAATGGGTATTATTAAACTGGAAACAAAAGAGATTAATGTATATCCAGGAGCAGTACAATAAGACATAATGGTAAAAGACTAAAACCCTTAGGGCTTGGATCCATGGCAACACTTAAACTCAGTCTTGGCTACTAGATGACACAGAACCAGGTAGTTGTTTCAAATAAGCAACCTCAAAGCAGGGCTAAAGCAAAGAACCCACAAATGGCCATGTACTATTTATTCAACCTTCAAGCCAATTCTTCCCCTTACATTTCCCTAGTTTAGGTAAATTTTAATAGTCCATACAACCATGAATACGGAATTTTGGAGTTTGCCATTATTTTTCTATATTTCTCAGGTCTTAACTATAAAATGGATCAGATACAATGGTTGTAGGGATTGCAGAAGAAGGACTTGCAACTTTTTAACTATAAAATATGTCTCTTTCCAGATAATTAAATATTCTTTCTCTTCCTTTTTTGATTACTTTTTCCTCATTGTCCCTCATTTGGTCCTCCTCATCTTTTGTCATGGAACAGAATTTGTTGGAAGGTTACTCAACAGCCATCACGTGGTCCTGATTTCTTAACTGCCTTCCATCAAAACAAATAAGCTGAATTCTGAGTTTCCAAGGCAGCTGTAAACAACTAACTATATGACCCAGATTTGGTCAATAAAAACAAACATGTCTGGAGCTTCGTAGGGAGTTTTGTTTTTTGTTTGTTTTTGTTTTTGTTTTTCCTGGATCAAAGGAGGGAGAAATTTAAAAAGTATCACTGTCTCCTTTTAACTTACCTGTCACCTGCTTTTCGCAACGAGGTTATGAAGAAATGATGCCTGAAACCTTAACCGTCAACTTGATACAAGGGAGCAATAAACTGGAGAATGAAAGACCACCTGCTCAGGATAGTGAAATTGTAGGATAGAGAGCCTGGATGTCTCTGAACCTACTTGAACAACTTAATAGAGCCACAGTATTTTTTTTAAAAAAAAAAACATCTTTCTAATAAATAATGTGTTCTTATGGACAAATGTCTTTTTACCTGAATAAAAGGAATTATAATTGATCTCATGTTCCTTCCCATTTAAAAATTTTCTTGTACTATCAAAATATATTATTATTTTTTACATGCAAATAGTCATTTAAGGAATATGTGCAAATATATGATTCTTCACTACACCTGTTTTTAGGTAATATATTGAAAATGTGAACATTGAAACTAGACATAATTTTGCTCTTTTTTTTTCTCATCTCCATGGTATATCTTCCAATTCTTGGGAGAATAATATGATTCCATTATCTCAGGTTGTATTACCACTTCTCTCCATGAAAAATTAGGTCCCCCAATGTCTCATCCTGACCAGGGATACCACTTAGAGTACCAGACTAAATCAGAAAGTGTATACAAATACAGAGTATAATATTTGAGAAATTTATAATCTTCCTAAAGTCAAGAAATCAGTGATACAGATAAGGTTTGATACCTAAAGCTTTAATTTAGGAAAGCTATTTTGATGTATGCCTATGTGATTCAAAATAGTCCATTTTTTTGGAAATTTTTTTTTTGGAAACAGGAAGAAAGGAAGCATTCAATATATTACTTCTAAAGACTTATCTTCTGTCTGGTATTTTTATGTGATGCATAACATTATCAATCTTATTTTCATTGTTATCTCATCCTTTTGAAATCAAGAGAGGAGCTTTGGTTTTCTAAATGTCAGACTATCTAAATTTTATATAGCAGAAAATTTGGAGTTATTATAAGAAGCTCATAAAATTCTATATGCATGTTTTGGAAAGTAGTAACATTTTCTGGAAATCTAAGAAAATTCTGAAAAATATAAGACATATAATATAAGCTATTTATGCAAATAAATAGCTTTACTGCAAACAACTGAACTCTAAGTCTACACATATTTATATGTATTTATATTAATTTGTTTGTTACTAACAACTTGAATAGTTTACTCTAATTCTTTTAAAATATGTAGCATTTAGGACATTAAAACTCTATAACCATAACTTGGCAGCCATCCTCATTTTGAGAGATCAATTTAAGTATTTTAATAAAGACACTTTGAAAATTGTACACCAATTTTTCCTGCAGATAAAAACGACACAAGTCAAAAGAAAATTTCTTTATTTCACCACTTTTATGTGTTACTGGAAGTTTTCATTTTTGTTTAACAAATATTTACTTGGCACATGCAATGATCAAAAAAGGCATTCCCCTAACATAACATTGTATGTCAACCATGCTTCAATAATAAAAGTTAAAAATAATGAAGTTAAATATATACTCAAAGAAAGATATTAGCCATCGTGGGATATAAGAAGAGAGTATTTCTCCGCATGTTTTACATGGAGATATCATAGGATAGTGGAAGGAGAGGAGACTTTGGGACCAGACAGACCTGGGTTGACATTTATTAGCTGCCTGACCTAAGGTAAAGGGGGAGAGTGGGTACTGTTTAAATTTTCTGTGCCATTTTTTCATTTATAAAATGCGAATAATGCCTATCTCACAGTGCTCTGATGAATCTTCAATGAGCCTTGTCCACAATGGACCCAGGATACTGTTTTGCATGACATTTATCCCCCAAATGTGATTTTTTTAAAAAAATGACTGCCTTTTTTTCCATGAAAGGTAATATCTACCTTCCTGGATACAGTGTTCGTGGAAGAATGGTGTTGGGAAGGAATGTGACAGTGAGCAGCACTAGGGGGCGGCATGCAGTTTGTCTGATGCCTCGGGAAACTCAGACCACTGCTCTGCCAGGTGGATAGGTCTCTGCTTCAAATGAGCAGGACATATCCTTACCTTCGTAGATCACAGGAAAGCCATGGCTGATGATAATAACAAGAAATGTCAGAATTTGTTGTACTCCTACTGTTTCCCAAGGGTTACCCTAAATAGTTCATATTTATTAATCAGATTGACACTCTGAGTTGGGAACTATTAATTATCACAATTATTGGTGAGTCAATGGAGGCAAAGAGAATTACAATAACTTTAACAATATTACACAGCTGTATCCAGGCAGTGTGGCTCAAAGCTTGTACACTTTCTTTCTTTGTTTCTTTCTTTCATCTTTATTTATTTTTATTTTTTTCATTTGCTTTTAAAATATTTTTCTGATTACAAAATTTTCATTATACAAAAAATTTAAATTAAAAATATTTTTTCAGCTTCAGTGAGATATGATCGACATACAACATTGTGTAAGCTTCAGATTTACAAAGTGTTGATTTGATAAAATTCTGTATTTACAAAATATTATCACCGTAGCATTAGCTAGCACTCCAGTTACGTCATAATCGCCATTTCTTTTTTTTGTGGGGAAAATATTTAAGATCTGATCTCTTAGCAATTTTCTAGTATAGGGTCCAGTATTGTTAACCATAACTGCAGTGTTGTGCGTTTAGATACCCAGCACGTGTTCATTTTGTAATTGGAAGCGTGTACTCTGAACCAGGTTCTTCCCATTTCCCTCACCCCGCAAACCCTGGTAACCACCATTCTACTCTGTTTCTATGCGGTTGGCTGTTTTAAGTTCTGCATAGAGTATTTGTCTTTTTCTGTTCGACATATTACACAGAGCATAATGTCATTACAGTCCATCCCTGTCATCACATGCAGCAGAATTACCTTGTTTCTTTGTGGCTGAATAATATTCCATGTGTATGTATCTACCTCTTCTTTACGCATGTTATCTGCTGATGGACACCTAGGCTGTTCCCGTATCTTGGCTATTCACAGATAATGCTGCAACAAACAAGGGGGTGCAGACAGCTCTTCAAGGCAGCTTTCATTTTTTTGGCTAGATACCCGGCAGTGGGATTGCTGGATCATATGGTAGTTCTATTTTTAATTTCATGAGGAACACCCATACTGGTCTCCATAGTAGTTGCACCAATGTATAGCCCCACAAACACAGCACAAGTGTTTCTTTTTGTTCATATCCTTGCCAACACCTATTTATTGTCTTTTTTAATGGTAGCCATTTTAACAGATATGAGATAATACCTGCTTGTGATTTTGATTTGCATTTCTCTGATGGTTAGTAATGATAAGCCTCTTTTCATATTTCTTTTGGCCATTTTATGTCTTCTTAGAAAGACAGTCACTCTGCCCATTTTTGATTGGATTATTTGTTTTGCTATTGTGTTATAGGAGTTAGTTTTATATTTTGGATATTAACTCCTAATCAGACATAAGATTTGGAAATATTTTCTCCCATTCGGTAGATTGCCTTTTCATTTTGTGGATGATTACCTTTGCTGTACTTGCTTTTTAGTCTTTTGTAGTCCCAGATGTTAACTTGGCTTGTCGCCTTTGCTTTTGGTGTCAAACCCAAATAATCATTGTCAAAACCTGTCAAGGAGCTTATCACCTGTGTATTCTTCTAGGAGTTTTAGAGTTTTAAGTCTTATGTTCAAGACTTTAACCCATTTTGTGTTGATTTCTGTGTATAGTATAGGATAGGGATATAGCTTCTTTTTTAAATTTTTTTCTGTTTGTTGTTGTTTTCGTTGTTGTTTTGCATGTGGCTCTCCTATTTTCCTAACACCAGTTATGAAAAGACCATCCTTTTCTCATTGTAATATTCTTGGCTTTTTTGTTGTAAATTAATTGACTACATATGTGTCAGTTTTTACGGGCTCTCTATTCTCTTCCATTAACCTATGTGTCTCCTTTTATGTCATTGCCATACTGTTTTGATTATTATAGCTTTGTAATGTGGTTTCAAATCAAGAATCGTGATTTCTCCAACTTCATTCTTTCTCAAGCATGCTTTGACTCTTTGGGATCTTTTGTGGTTGTATAATAATTTTAAGATGTTTTTCTATGTCTGAAAAATTGCATTGAAATTTTGATACAGATTTCATTGAATCTGTAGATTGCTTTGGGTATTATGGACATTTTAACAATATCCATTCTTCCAGTCCACAGGCATGGAATATCTTTCCATTTATTTATGTCATCTTCAATTTCTTTCATCAATGTCATAGTTTTCAGTGCATAGGTCTTTCACCTTCTTGCTTAACTTTGTTCCAAAGTATTATTCACTTTCAATGCAATTATAAATGGAATTATTTTCTAAATTTTTCTTTCTGATTGGGGATTGTTCATGTGTTGAAATACAACTGATTTTTGTACACTGATTTTGTATTATGCAACTCTGCTGAATTTGCTTATTTGTTCTAACAGTTTTTTTGTGATTCTTACGATTTTTTATGTATCACGTCATCTGCAAATAAAGACAACTTCCAGTTTGGATGACTTATTTATTTATTTTTCTTGTCTAATTCTTCTGGCTAAGACTTCCAGTACTATGTTGAATCAAAGTGGAGAAAGTGGGCATCCTTGCGATCTTTTAAGATTTAAGGATTTTTTTTCAACTTTTCATTGAATATAATGCTGTGAATATAAGGCTTGTCATATATAGGCTTATTATGTTGAGGTTTTGAGAGTGTTTATCATGAAAAGATGTTGACTTTTGCCAAATGCTTTTTTTGTGCATCTATTGAGATGATTATATGACTATCATCCTTCATTTTGTTAATATGGCATATCTCATTGCTTGATTTATAGTTGATGAACCATTTGTGCATCCCTGGGATAAATCCCACTTGATAATGGTGTATAATTGTCTTAATTTATTGTTGAATTTGGCTTGCTAATAATTTGTTGAGAATTTTTAAATCTATGTTTATCAGAGATGTTGGAGTGTAGCAATCTCATCTTGTAGTGTCCTTGTCTGTTTTTATTATCAAGGTGATGTTAGCTTTATAAAATGAGTCTACTCCCCCTCCTCTTCTCTTGGAAGCTTCCCTTTTATTTTTTGTAAGACTTTGAGAACTATTGATAGTAAATCTTGTTAGATGTTTGGTAGAATTCACTAGTGAAAATGGCTGGTTTGGGACTTTTGTTTGTTGGAAGGTTTTTGATTACTCATTCAATCTCCTTCATAGCAAGTAGTCTGTTCAGATTTTTTATTTCTTCATGATTCAGTCTTTGTAGGTTGTATGTTTTTATAAATTTATCCATTTCTTCTAGGTTTTGCTATTTTTTGCCATATGATTATTCATAGGGATCTCTTATACTTCTTTTATTTTTGTGGTGTTTTGTACACTGCCTCCTCTTTCATTTCTGATTTTATTTATTTTAATACTCTTTTTTTCTTCTTTAATCTAATAGCTTGTCAATTCTTTTTTTTTTTTTATCTTTTCCACAAAACACCTCTCAGTTTCGTTGATTTTTCTATTGACTTTTCTAGTCTCTATTTTATTTTTTTCTATTGTGATCTTTGTCATTTCCTTCCTTCTACTAACTTTGGGCTTAGTTATTTGTTTGATTATATAGTTTCTTGAGGTATAAATAAGGTTTTTATTTGATACTTTCTTTTTTATTAATTTAAGCATGTATTGCTACTGACTTTCCTCTTATATTGCTTTCACTGTATCCCATAACTTTTGCTATGTGTTTTCCATTTTAATTTGTCTCAACACATTTTTAAATTTCTCTTTTGATAAATTTTTTGATCATTAGTTGTTCAGGAGCATGTTTAACCTCCTCATATTTGTGAATTTTCTACTTAGACTCTTTTTATTGTTTTCTATTTTCATATCACTGTGGCTAGAAATAATGCTTATATGATTTCAATCTTCTTAAGTTTATTAAGACTTGTTTTGTGGCTTAATTTATCATCTATCCTGGAGAATATTTCATGGGTACTTGAACAGATTATTTATTCTGCTGCTGTTGTATGAAATGTTCTATAAATTTCTATTAAGTTTACCTGGTCATGCTTGTCCAATACACGTCCAATATTTCTTTATTGGTTCTCTATCTTCATAACCTATCCATTGTTGAAAGTGTGATATTGAAATATATTAGTATTCTATTGCCTATTTCTCTTTTTATGTCTGTGTGTATATATATACATATATACATATATATCCATATATATATATCCATATATATATATATGTATATATATATATATATATATACATATATATATATATATAGCTGCCCTTATGTTGAGTGCATAAATATTTACAAATGTTATACCCTCTTGACAAATTGATCACTTTATCATTATATAATGACCTTCTTGGTCTCTTGTTATGGTCCTTGACTTAAGGTCTATTTTGGCTGATATAAATATAACTACTCCTGCTTTCTCCTGGTTTCTATTTATATGAACCATCTTTTCCCATCCCATTATTTTCAGTCTGTGTGTGTCCTTAAAACTGAAATGAGCCTCATGTACGTAGAATATAGTTGAGTCTTGTTTTTTTAATCCATTCAACCATTCTATGTCTTTTGATTGGAGAATTTATTCCATTTACATGTAAAGTAATGTTTGATAGGTCTGAACTTACTATTACCATTTTGTTACTTGCTTTTTTGTTGTTTTTAATCTTTTTTCTCCTTTCTTCCTCTCTTGTTCTCTTCCTTTGTGATTTGATGATTTTCTATAGTAGTATATTCAGATTCCGTACTCTTTTGTGTGTGTATCTACTATAGTTTTCTGCTTTGTGGTTACCAAGAAGATTATATAAAATATATTATATTTATAATAGTCTATTTTAAGCCAATAAAAACTTAATTTCAAACACATAAAAAGCTCTAATTTTTACCCTCTCCACTCACATTTCAGGTATTTGATGTCAAAATTTACATTTTTTTTACATTGTGTATCCATTAAGAAACTATTTTAGTTGCAGGTATTTTCAATACTTTTGTCTTTTAACATTTATATTAGAATTATTCGTGAGTTATCTACCTCCATTACAGCATTAGAGTATTCTGAATTTAATTAAATATTTTATACTTCCTTATATTTTCCTGTTACTAATTAGCATCTTTTTATTTCATCTTGAAGAAGTTCCTTTAACATGTCTTATATCTTATAAGGCTGCTCTCATGGTGATGAATTCCTTCAGTTCTTGCTTATCTGGAAAACTTTATCTCTTCTTGAATTCTGAAGGACAGCTTTGCTGGATAGCGAATTATGGATTAGTAGACTTTTCCTTCAGTATTTTGAATATGTCATGCTACTTCTTTCTGGCCAGCAAATTTGGGAAGAAAATCCTGCTGATAGTATTTTTTTTTAATTGTTTAAATTTTTGTAAAAACTTTTAATGCTTATTCATTTTTGAGAGAGAGAGAGAGAGAGAGTAAGAGACAGAACATGAGTGGGGGAGGGGCAGAAAGATAGGGAGACATGGAATCTTAAGCATGCTCCAGGCTCTGAGCTGTCAGCACAGAGCCCCCCATGGGGCTTACCCCTAGGAACCATGAGATCATGACCTGAGCCAATGTCAGAGCTTAACCAACTGAGCTACCCAGACACCCCTGCTGGTAGTCTTATTGGGATTTTCTTCTAAATAACAAGTTGTTTTTCACTTACTACTTTTTTTATTTTAAAAAAAATATTATTATTTAAACATTTATTTATTATTGAGAGACAGAGTGAGACAGAGAGTGAGCAGGGGAGGGGCAGAGAGAGAGGGAGACACCGAATCCAAAGCAGGCTCCAGGCTCTGAGCTGTCAGCACAGAGCCCAACACGGGGCTTGAACTCACAAACCGCGAGATCATTACCTGAGCCAAAGTCGGATGCTTAACCAACGGAGTCACCCAGGCGCCCCTCATTTACCACTTTTAAGATTGTTTCCTTGTTTTTAACTTTGGACCATTTAATTATAACATGCTTTAGCCTGGACCTCCTTAAATTTAATCTATTTGGACTCTTTTGGACATCCCGGATCTATATATATATCTGTTTCCTTCTCCCAGGTTAAGGAAGTTTCAGCCAGGACTTCTGAGAATAAGCTTTCTACCATTTTCTCTCTCTTCTCTTTCTGTTATCCCTATATGGCACAGATTGCTCCATTTGATACTGTCCTATATTCCCTTAAGCTACTTTCCCCTTTTCTTTTTTCTTTCTTTTTTTTCTCGTTTTGCTCCTCTGATTAGAAGAATGCCACTGTCTTGCCTTCCAGTTCATCGATCCTTTTGCCACTTTCATCTTTCTATTGTTGAACTATTCTATTTAACTTTTTAGTTCAATTATTGTATTCTTCCACTCTGTGATTTTTGTTTGGTATTTTAAAAACATTTTCTATCTCTGTTGCAATTCTTGCTTTGTGCTTACGTTATTCTGCTGATCTCAGTGAGCATTTTTATGACCATTATTTTGAATTCTCTATTAGGTAGATCAATGATATCTCTTTTACTAAAGTCTGCTTCTGGATTTCTACATTGGTCTTTAATTTGGAAGTTTTTTCTCTGTTTCTTCGTTTTCCTCGACTCCCCATGTTGGTTTCTGTGCATAGATACGATCTCTCAGTCTTGGCAGAGGGATTTCATGCAAGAGATAAAGCTAGACAACTGGCAGAGCCCCTGGTTCTTATTATCTCTCAAGCTGTTTTGATTTGCTAAGCCACCTTCTTTGTTCTTAGTGGCTCCCAGTAATTGCTTGCGTGGTATGCTCTGTCTGTGTACTAAAGGGTAGGATTGTAGTCTGCACTTGGATGCTGGCCATTTGGAAGCCAGAACATCAGGCAGCAGCATCAGGGAAAGTATGTAATTTGGTCCCAGTCAGGCAAAAATAAAGGTGAACTTTTTGTCTGTTCCGTGTGTTCTGGGCCCAGGTGTAGAGCCATAGGGGGAGACGTGTCTCCTCAGTCCATTAAGAGCCACAGTCTTGTCAACTCCAGAATGCAAGTCCTGTTGGCTATCGGGGCTAGGCAATCTGAGAGCTTCTTCCTCGGGTGGCAGCTACAAAAGCTGGGGCTCCGGATGTGTGCATAATCTCCTTCTATGGAAATACTAGTGGCTTGGAAAGAACAGGAAGGAGGGAGCAGAGGAAGTATCTGCAGACTTCCCAGATTGTACTCTGGAAAGGATTGCACTCATTCCCTAGATAGTTTAAGAGTGACCTGCAGGCAGCAGTCTTGAAGCATGCAAATCGACCCCCATCAGGGAAAGACTGGGCGCTGAGCATTTCTGCCTCATCCTTCTCTGCAGAGCTCTGAGGGGATGGGCAGTTGATAAGTTCTTCATTGTTTGCTACAGTCCTGTGTGACTCTTGAATGGGAGTTCTCTGTGCTCTCCAAAGCAGGTTATCTGGGGAACCTATCCCTTGTGCAGCAGCCACAAAAGCTGGGGTGCAGACATATGCACTAGCTCCTTGCAGGGAGATACTGGCAACACGGAGTGGCCGCGAGAGAGAGGACGAGGAAGTGTCCATTGGCTTCCCTGGTCTCTAGAGAGGATCACAGTCAGCCCCTGTTTCAATGTCAGTATTTTCTCATTTACACAATGTATGGGATTTGCTCAACTAGCTTCTGGATTTCTTTCAGAAGGAACTGCTCCAGGTGGATCTTCATTCCGGGTGCTTGTGTGGGGAGGAAGGTGAAGGAGCTTATTCTATTATTATTTTTAAAGTCCTCTCAAAGCTTGCCCTCTTACCCACTATGTTTACAGAAGACTGTGTGTGTGTGTGTGTGTGTGTGTGCGCGCACACACACGTGAGGATGTTGGTGTGAACTCCAGGTAACAAAGATTAGCAACAATTGTTTTACTTAGCACTGATGCTTTCTTTTCCTTCCTGCAATACTGATAACCTATAAAAATTGAAGAAAGAAAAAAAAGAAGAAAGAAAGAAAGAAAGAAAGAAAGAAAGAAAGAAAGAAAGTTTAGTCACGTGGAAAAGAACAAAGGTTTAATCTATATTCAACTGAACACAAAGACGTGAGAGTAAACCAAGCCAGTTTAAGGTTTAAGTTTGTGCTCCTGAAGAAAAAAAAATGGATCTAAATAGCATTTATATATACGATTCAAGAAGATGCTCTTGAAGTAAACTTTTAAATCAATAAACACGTGTTGGTCATACATCTGACTTTCAGAATAACGAAAAAATTACTCGTCATCAGGGCAAAAACAATAAGGTCACTCCTTAAAAAGATAAAAACGAGTTTAGCTTTTAATTTCTTCGTAACAACATTCCAAGCTGAAAAACAGAGGAAAGATCCCGTTGAAGTGTTCACGGAAAGAAGTGTGATTCCATAATCTCACATCCCTTTCTGGGAGGTCTCTTGGTGCTGATAGAGGGCAGTGTGTGCTCTGCGTGAGACTCCTTGTGGAAGGAGATCCAGTTTAGGTTGTGAGATCAGTGGTGACACAGACTCTTTTCTTTTGAATTTTCTCTTTTGCTATTTCATCTTTTAAAAATCATTTTGCTGCTGCTTCTTGTCTCCAACCATCCTCCTCCCATCTTTAGCTGCTTGTCTGTCCATAACCATCGTCGCTTTCAGATTTACATCCATCCTTTCTGCACAATTGTTCTCTTCTCCTCCTGGCTCACCAGCTCCTTCCTCCTCCTGGCATTCTTCCTCGTCAGTCCACCATTCCAACTTTTCTCTCTACCATTCACATTAGCTGGCACACCTCTTCCTTTCTTCCTCTGCCATTCTCCTGCCCTCCTTGCCTCAGATCCTTTGTTGGGATCTAGGGTGTGCGTGATTAAGGGGATTATCTGACATCACGCCAAGAGATCTGAAGCCATGCGCTGAAAACAAGTAGCAAGGTCTGAAGGCTCAGGCTAAAAATGCACACTAATTATTGTAGAGGTTTCAGTAGAACTTAAAAGGAAGAGACTCAGTTAAGTATGAAGTCAAAGGGCAGTGTAAAGAAAAGAAACAATATGTAATGGCATTGATTGGAAGAGATATTATGAGAATAAATGTTTCTGTTGTAGTCTTCAATGATTTTGAAATTATTTTTGGCTAAATAGCCTGCATTTTAACTTCATATTGACACTAGATATGGGCATAACCTTAGGAGTAATACACTTACAAAATTGCAATTTTAGAAGCTATTCGCTAGAATTTTTGGATGTGAAATGTGTGTTCAGATACCTCTTTTGATAAAGTAATTACCTTCCATCTGTTTCTAAAATGCATTTTAAACCAGACTGTCCAAGATTTGAGTTTATGGTGGAACACACACACACACACACGACTGAGATATATTTTGCTATGTGACAGTGTCGAACCCTATAGCGAAACAGGAATTTTGCTTTTGGGAAAAATGCAGTGTGGCAGTTGTGGGACCAGAGTTATACAGCCTTATAATAATTTCCCTAAAGAGGTTTAGAAAAAATTCTACTAAAATTGCTAACATAGAATCTTTTACTCTTTAGTAAATACACACAATAGATTGTGTGACATTTGGATGCTTAAAAGAGGTTAATGCCAGGGCTCCTGGGTCACTCAGTCACTTAAGCAGCCTACTTCGGCTCAGGTCATGACCTCACAGCTAGTGAGTTCGAGAGTCGCGTCAGGCTCTGTGCTGACAGCTCAGAGCCTGGAGCCTGCTTCAGATTCTGTGTCTCCCTCTCTCTCTCTGCTCCTCCTCTGTGTTCTGCTTCTCTCAAATATAAGTAAACATTAAAAAATTAAAAATAAATAAGTAAATAAATAAATAAGTGAGATTAATGTCAAGAACACAATTCATTCAAAAATGCTGACTAGTAGAATCATCTAAAAGTTTAATACGGTAATAGTAATTTGGATGAACAGAAAAAGTAACTGATTCCATGTGCCAGGACAAAGCAGGGACCACTAGCTCAGAACGGGAAGGCCAGATGTAAAGGACAGACCTTAGGACGTGTAAGCCCACCTTGAACAGGATATTACCAAGCAGATTGCAGAATCTCAGTTCGTTGACTTTCTACCAGCAAGAGGTCCACTTTGGGCCTACGCTCCCAGTGTCCTGTCCTACCAAATCAGTGTGGTACATGTTAGGTAGGACCACGTGTCTCATTTGGATCTATTGCAATCCTCTGGAATCTCAAGAACTCCAACATGGGGGGACAATCACCCAATTCAGGGGACTTTTACCATCCTAGTATGTCCCACGTGTGGCAGATATTCATTTGCCACTAGGCAGCAAATGGTCTTAGAAGTAGAAAAAGTTGTGCCTGGGTGACTCAGTTAAGCATCCAACTCTTGATTTCGGCCCAGTCACGAGCTCAGTTTTTGAGATCGAGCCCCATGTCAGGCTCTGCGCTGTCAACGCTTGGGATTGTCTCCTTCTCTCTGTCTCTCTTCCCCACCCCTCCTCTCTTTCTCTCTCAAAATAACTAAATACGCTTAAAAAAACAAAGAAGTAGAAAATAAATATGCTAATACTACTGTTTGATGTTGAAGAGATGTGCATTATTACTCAGATATAGTGCATGCAAGAAGTGGGACTCCAGAGTCAAGGATGAAAAATTGTTATATCCCATTAGAGTGAATAAGCAAGGAGGCGTAAGTAAGCCTGATGTCACGTTACGCTGTCAATAACAGCCTCTCCTACATGACACGGATTACTCCTGGCACCTTTGATAATGGAGAATTATGACATGGCAGGCCAGGAAGTGGGCAGGAAGCAGGAGAAAAAAAAACATACTGGAATTAATCGCTCAGCTTCAAAATAATGAGTATAAAAATATAAGGAAAAAAGGAAAGAAACACTTCATGAGAAAGAAACACGTGTTTTGACTAAGTAGATGGGAGAGGAAACTATTTTTTAAATTTCTGGATAGGATGCTTCTCTTCCATGATGTTTGAGAAACAGAACTTCAAACTACTAACAATCAATATAATTTCAAATTAAAAACAATCAAATTGGACATATGTTTTGTGAAAATTAATTAAAGAGAAACCTCATTAAACTGGAGTGGGGAGGAAGAGAGGAGGCCAGAATGGGAAGCCATACCTTTGATGTCAATTACAGAAAAAAATCGTCAGTTACAGATCCCCACAGAAGAATCCTCAACCCGAAAGAAACCCGAAAGAATCATCAAGAATTATCATGAAAGGCCCCAAGAGGGAAACATGTACATTGCATCTGTCCCTGAAACTCCGACAATGAGAAGGCATCATTACCCTGGGACTGGTCTGGTCCTGTGGCAGGTGGGAAACCTGTGTCAGCAGAAGCCCACCTTGAGCCTGGGACTGCTGGGGCTCCTCTGGCATTGGTGCAGACCAAGAGCCTCGAGATGGAAGAGTTTGCCTGGAGCTGGATACTGTGGAGGTGGGCCTGATGTTGGGGTAGGCTGGGAGCTGGGTTCCCGAAAGCTGATCTGGAGGCTTGGTGTGCAGGCCAGCTTGCTGTTGGTGTGGGCCTGGTACTCGTGCTGTGGTGAATTCAGCTGTTTACTTCTCCTTCCTTCTCACATGGGGAGGATGTCTTCTTCTGCACGGGGCTGCCCGGGCTTGGGGAGGGGTGATAGGTAGGGTGAAACTGTCTTTCCCATGTTTGTAAATGTGTCTTTTGGTCTGTTTTCCATAAAGGCTAAAATATTGGGAATAAAATCAGTTTTTTGACGATACTTTTTGGAGGAGCATAATAGATCCCGGTGAACTAGCATATGAAGAAAACATGAGAAAAAGAAACATGCGTATTAGAAATATTAATAGCCCCATAAAATGAGAGACCTAAGATGGTACATGTTAAATAAAACTATGGTATCATTTCTAATAGATATAACCTGGTTTAGGGACATATAAAATGTGACATTTCGAATTCCTTTTTAAAGACGACTATAATGAACAGAAGGAAATATTGCATTCCTGAAAAAATAATGTATTCCTGAAATAATAACGTGTTGCTAAGGAAGGACTAAAAAAATTTAGGATTGAAAACTAGGCTGAGAAGAAGTCACGGAGGTGTATAATTCTTGGCTACAACAACGTACTTTTAGTAGAGGCCTTGGTTTATTTAAATTCAAGTGTAAGAGGAAGCAATAGAATTATAAATGAACACTGTAACAGGAACACCCTGAGACCCAAGCAACATAAATATTGATAACACCTCTGGGTACCCAAGGAAATGCTTTTGGTCATCAAGTGTAAGGTTAAATGTTAGCTGCAATATGATTTTAAATTGAGAAAGGAAAAGTTAATGTTCTGTATCAGCAGAATCAGACTGTATAGAACAAGAAACACTTTTAGCACAGAAAAAATAAATGAAGGGGTTTTCAATTCCATATGTAAAGAATTTGGAAGTCACCACTCCATACCAAGTGAAAAGCTGAAGAGAATGAAAAATACACAGCTCTTCTTGGATCTGCAAGAAAGGGAAGGACACAGGGCAAACAGGGGCCCCCCGACATTGGAGAGACCAGCAGGTGAGTGGAGGAAGTCAAGGGACTCACAAGCAGAAAGCACTGTGGAAACCAGCGCCAATGTAAGAAAATCCAAACTGTAACTGACCGATTTCTGGAGGCTCAGGGAAGGGCAAGTTTGAGAGTTAAAAACTCCAAGGTTACGAAATCAGTCATAGGAAAAACATTAATATTGTCTGGAAAGATATTCTATTATAGGAATGGAGGGGAAAAAAATCTAGTTTGTTGCTATATTATCCAGAAATTTTCTGCTCAGTTATAAACATAGCAGGGAGATAAAGACATTTTGACTTCAACGTAAAGAGTGAGCATATGTTTATAAATTTATTTGATCTTTGCAATTAATATAACATTCAAAATTAGTGAGTTTCAACTTATTTAATGCCTACTCTTTGGGCTTATATAACTTACCTCTTTAAGATAACTAGTTAATAGAGAAATGTATACAAATAGATTATTCATGGTATCCTTTTTGAATGAAAAAAAAAAACGGTTTTATTATGTATCAGGAAAAAATGAGGTTAATTAGGCCAAGACTCATAGTTTACTAGTTTTATGGTCAGGTAGTTTGAGCCTGATGGAACCTTCATAATTTAAGAGCATAGTTATGCAGTACAAAATCCATTGTAAATCTACAATGAAACTGATCACATATTGGTACATATCAGCAGAATTAAACATATATGAACACACACACACACACACATCCTTCCATATTCAGGAAACTTTAAAGTTTAGAAGATAATATTGGGCATGGCTAAATAATTTTGGTCAGAATGTAAAGGCACAGTATAAAAAGCAGAATTTTTAAAGGTATAATACCTTTCCATTTTAAAGATATAATCAGTGACTTGTGACACAATTATGTCACCTTAGCCACTGACAACCTCCTTGAGATCATCTATTACAGGAAAATTTTAATAAACTGCTATCATTACCTTCTAACAATAAATAATGTCTATATCGTTGCAGTCCACAATCTTTGAGGTCAATTTTTATGAGGAACTGTTCAAAGCATTGATAATCAAGCCTAACTCACTTAAAAAATCAAATTTACATACTGTAAGAAATGTAGAATACTTCATCAGAAGTTTTCTTCCCATGCTAACTAGTAGATAGAGGTTTTCCTGTGATGTGTTCATTTGAAGAGGGGAGGGGGAAGTTAATGTATCGAGTGTTCCCATCTTGAATTATGAGAACAGAATTCCTTAGCTGAAGTATAGTAAAGAAATTAAATAAGATTTGTAAAAAGCAAATAAAATATTTATAAAAGGAGAGCACTGTATGGAGCAAAGTCTAATGTTAATAGTGGAACACAAAGGCAAGTGTTAACATGTGGAATGAAGTTATAAGGCAGATGTAAGACACAACAGTAACCACCTCAAAAGCATTCCTCAAAGGACAGGCCTCCTATTTTAAGATAGTGAGCCTTTAAATTCTCCTGAAACTATTTATTTAATGCTATGAAAGTTTGTATGTAACTCTGAGTTTTTTATGTGAAGACGCCCTTTCTAGATACTATTAGATTGGGTTATAATTTTGCAAAGAATTTCTTGGATAACCACAGAATACAAACAGGCAAACAAAAGCAGATTTAATGGACATTATGGAGCAAATCAGTTTTCACTTTCTTATGTAGGCAGAGAAAATTAGAGAGAGTAACTTTTCAAAGATTCAGGGTGTCAGCTGGTTCATACCTTGGAGAGAAAGTTAAAACTGAATTGAAAGATGACATCTTTATTAGATGTAATTAGAGCTAGATATCGTTCTAGCAGCACAAGTAATTCCAGGGCATTACGTACTTTGAATTATTTTTAATGTTGCAAATTACAAAATGAGGCTTTTACATGATGTCATTCCACGTGCTAAAGAAAAGTTATTATGTTGAGTTCTAGTATATGTATATTAATTATTCAACACTTTAGTTATGATTATTAAAGTGATCACAGAAGAAAAAATGTGTATGAAAAGGAAAGAAAAGTGAACGTGAAATACATTAAAAAGGCAAGTGCAGCACATCAGTGCTGGTGCCCCAACCATTATAATTCTCATGGAAACTAAATATTTAATTAAAGAAACTGGGAGGAAATGAGTATGAGTTTTTGAGTATGAGTATGAGTTTTTTCAAAAGAAGACAAAAAATGATTTCTACCACTTTGAGGCTTCCACCTCACCCCGAATATAGTGTTAAAACTTCCATGTTTCTAACACAGATTCCAAATAGCAAACCGATAACTTTTAGTAATCGAGGTATCTTGTCTATGCCTTCCTTCTGCCATTATTCCTTTCCTCTTTGGCCATTTTTGTTTGCCTGCCGTTATCTCGTGGGTCATTTTGGAGCTGGGCCCCTTAGGGACTCCTCCTCTGCCACTTGCTCAAGCTTAAGCTGTCTTAGGAGTGAGTGGGCTCTGAAAGGACACCAGAGGGGAAAGGGTCCCTGCCAGGGTCTCGTGTGCTCCTCTTGGTGGCTTTTGCAGCACCAGATGGCCGCTAGCACTTGACTCCTCCTTGTGGGCACTTTCCGTCAAGACCCAGAGAGGGTTTTCTCAGAAGTATCCATAGTGCAGCACCTCCCTGTGGAAAAACTCTCCCCACAACCCCCCAAGAAGCCTCCCGGAGGGCTTCCAGACATGGCTTCTCCCCGGGGGTGCCTTCCTCTGGCATCCTGGAGAGCAAACCCCCCGACAAACTTCCTCGCCTTCCCGTGGCCACACCTGTGCCCTCTCTAGTGAGGCCTGGGTTCCATTCCTGGGGCCCTTCCTTCAGATGTGTCCTTCAGGCGCTCTGCCCCACCCTGTGGGCAGTCACTGCTTCCTGCATCAACTAATCCCCATTCTTTAGAGTTCCCTTTACCTCTGGCAGCCAGTTCCCTTTCTTCAAACTTCATAGTTAGTAATTCTTTTCATTCACTATGCAGTGTCCACCTTGGGACTAGACTGACTGAAAAGGGAACATTGTGTAACATGACTTGGAAACGCCTTGAAAAAAAAGTTTTGGGGAGTTTAGGAGGGTCGTGAGCACGCTTTGAAGGCGCACACACGAGTTGTGTCTTCCCACCGTGTCAGCTTTATTCAATCGTAAAGCAAAGTTAATCCCAGTTATAGAGCCATTTCAAGATTCCAAACCCAATGACATTTCACCACGTGATTACACTTGGCTTCTCACACAGCACACAGAGCAAAGCATACAACAAACCACACAACAACACACAAGAAAACAGAAGGGTGTAGGAAGTTGAGGAACTAAAGGCAAAATTAGTCGGTGGGCCCGCAGTTGAGATAAGGCCTCGGTCGAGTCCGAGGTCGGCTGTCAGCACTTACTGCTTATTACATGCAAGCAGGGAAGGATCTCAGTTCTGTTCCGAGATAATCAGGCAGAACTTTCAGCAGAAGTTACCTTTTTTGAAGTGGTCAGACATAGAGAAGTCCTGTCTGAAGAGTCTGACAGTTTGCTGCAAAAATCCCTCCCCCACCCCATTAAGGAGAGTTAATCAGTCTTGGGCCCGGCAGACGTCCTCTGGTTCTGCTCGCTGTCAGCCCTGGGGTGTCCGCGGGTGCCAGTCCTGGTGAGATCTACGTAGCTGAGGTACCTTCACGTGGTTGGGTCATTGCTTGACACCGCTCCTGCTTGACACGAGAGGCTCCATTTTTGTCTCTCAAAGGAGAAGGCGCAGAAGGAATAAAAGAGGTATAAGTGGGGGAAAGGAAGATGGCTTTGCATATGGTAAAAGAGGGTTTAGAAGTTTTAAGTCTGAATAAATATTTCTCTTTAGCTTTTGCTAAAGGAGAGAGCAGCTTGGTGAACTTTTGGTTTTAAGGCCTTACAAAATTCCAAAGAAAGATAACCTTTAAGTTTTTGGTGGTTTTGTCTCTCTTCTTTGCTGGAACTCCTATACACTGAATGATTTTGATATGTAAAAAAGCCTTCATAATAGCCATTGTATTCTCGCTCACTAAAACATTTTCATTTTTCAAGATAAGCTCAAAAGTTGGATTATTGTTGTTAGATAATGAGGATGCAATCTTTCTTGCAGAAACAGTTTGTAGTGTTGGGACAAGCAAACCCGGACCCACTGGAAAAAGAGGCCACGATAGTAGATCCACAATAGATGTTATAAAAGACCAAATAATCAGTAAGCCGATTTACTCAATTATGGCCTAATCACAGTGACTTTTTCACATATTGACAAAGCAAGGAGTGACCGCATGATGGATTTTTGGGAAAATGAAGGCAACAATTGACTAATCACCTTTACATGAATACATTGGAAGTCCCATCATCCTCTAGTATTAGCCATCAGGGCTTGCTCGGTTTGGGTTGGAGCCTTACTGGATGCCTTCCTCAGGTTGTTCCCTATGGAGTTTTCTTCGCACGTTCAACTGGTAACAATACAATCCAGGACAAACAAAAATTCTTGAAACAAGATTTTGGACATATAGACACACAAAATTACAAACAAAGCAAGCAGCAGAAGAATAAACAGATTAATGGCAAAATAATACCCTTGACTTCTATTAAGGGTATATCCACAAACTAAATAGTAAAATGATGTTGTCTCATTATTTACCAAGTGAGCTACTTTTAAATTAAGGTAAACAGTTTCTTCATACAAAACCCAGGTCTAATTCCCTGATACACAGCTCTAAATCTAATGGCCCTATACGATAATATGATAATCTATGTGATTACAAATATTAGGTTTATAAAATAATTTTGGCAAGCAGAACTCATGAAATTAATCAGTTATCTGATTGTTCTAACAGAATACATTCAGCAACCAGAGCTCATAAAATTAGAGCTTAGATTTTCTTCAAGCTGATGTATCTGGAAGCCGATCTAAAGGATAAACATACAGTTTGGGGCCACGGACCAGGGAACATCTCTTGGTCGAAAGAACTCTTAGAATGTTGTCAAATGGGGTCTGCAACATGAACTCTTGAAATCTCTAGACTTGTCAAAGAATGATGGGATTGCCACATATCTTAAATAACAAGACAAAGCTGAATTTATCACTAGTTATAGTAGATAAAAGCTATGCTGGTCTGGTCCATTCTTGCAGAAGAGGGCAGGGGTTTTAGGAAGTGTGGGGCTTCAGGACCAGCAGAATTTCAGAGACAGAGAAGCCTGATTACTCAGATGAGACTCTTATTGGCTGTTGGCATTCAGACATGCTTATTAGAGAAAATCTGGTTGAACTTGCTGATTTGTAGAAGCAAGGAGTTGTCATCAGTTGGTTGACTTGCTACGGTCCTTGATGTGAGTAGTTGCTAAATTAAATGCATTTAAATCTAGCTCTAACTGCCACCTGCTACCATGATTACATGGGTACAAGACAATTAGTTGTTATTATTGTTGTTTCTCCCAAGGAGTGTGGAAATTCTTTCTTTGATTTTGTTTTGTTGATTCTCAGTAAGTTAAAACATATTTATTCATTTGACAATAAAGTTTGGGTGAGCAAAGGGCAAATTATTCCTTAAGTTAGGTATTGTCATTTCATTTCAGTTCATATGGAGTACACTCCACCCCAAACAAAACCAACAAGTTTGAATTGAATGTACTTTACCTCATAAAAAAACAAGTACATATTTGAACGAAAGTATGGGAGAATATTTAAGTCACATTTGAAAAAATAAATTTTGAGTTCCAATATCATTCATTAAAAATGAATACAATCGGGGCGCCTGGGTGGCTCAGTCGGTTGGGTGTCCGACTTCGGCTCAGGTCATGATCTTGCGGTCCGTGAGTTCGAGCCCCGCGTCTGGCTCTGTGCTGACAGCTCAGAGCCTGGAGCCTGTTTCAGATTCTGTGTCTCCCTCTCTCTGACCCTCCCTTGTTCATGCTCTGTCTCTCACTGTCTCAAAAATAAGCGTTAAAAAAATTAAAAAAAAATGAATACAATCATAAATTTCTTTTATCAGGATGGCACCTCAAAAAATTCAATCCACAGCCTCGATGTGGAAAAGTGAACTCAATATTTATGAATGTTTTGTGATGTACCC